>NC_136719.1:3427200-4027200 GCF_936440315.1 Barbus barbus | reverse complement strand
AATGACCCTGCGATGTGCATCCTCAGTGCGCAGTGACGCTGGATTCTAAAAATATCTCATTAAAATGCACCCGGGTGTCAAGGAGATTAATTCCCTATGCATGCTTAAACAGCATCCTCATGCTTCTAACGAGGGGATATTATTCTGTCCCTCCAGTCTTTGTCCACCTTTTAAAGCATCTGATCCCATTTGACAGCTGGTCGTGTTTGTACCTCCCACGTCAAATGTGGCATTTGTTTTAATCACTTACTCTTCAGTCCCTCTCTCTCTCATGCTGGGCTCTGATCAATAATGAAAGCTTTTACAGGATGTGTATGGAGGGGGTTGTCTACTACTAAGCACAATTAATTATGGCTATATTGCCATCAATATAAGCACAATGGTCCCTGTCATAATTCCCATAAATATCTCATTCATCCATTGATTCAATCACAGCGCAGCAACACTGAGGACAGAATAATCATACAATCATTGATCTAAGCCCATCAGAGCTTCAACTCCATGCAGCAGCTATTGTGACAGTTACAAATTAACCCACACGTCACAATTGATCAAAGATTACTCACTTTTCCCATTTGCATCACTGCTCCACACAGCATCATTACTCCTCAAGTTTTAAAAGACACATCCTGTAATTTGCTAAGACACTTGACGGGCTTCAATCACTGTGTGCGACATGACAAATGCATCGTATGAGAAGATGAAGATAAGGTTGGTCCAACAGGAGCATCAAACCCTGCATGCTGCCTTTATTATGGGTCATTATACCGACTGGTGAATGGCGGTTGCAGATGAACTAGAATAACCAGTACTAGCAGCTGACAACCTGTAATTGTCCTTTTTGAAATTCATTTTCATCACACATGCACAAACACAGAGATGGATGGTTGTGTTTAAATGGGGACACAGATAGATGAGAGATGGGAAACAGAGCTAGTCAGAAATGGGATTGTGGTATACGGGGGTAGGGAGAGTCAGAGATACGGTGAACAGACATTGTACGCAATCTAATTTTCTGATTACCACCGTATAGATTTCAACCTACAACTAAATACCAGCTGGCCTTCTAAGTGTGTGTATGTGTGAGAGAGAACTGACTGAATAAACATCCACTAGCAGACTCCTATCTGGATCCATAAAATCCTTCTTTTTTCCCTTTATTTTTTTTTTTTTCTGATAATAGTGTACTTTTGTACAATGTATACTAAAATCAAGGAATATTCCTGGTAAAATATGAACTCTGTGGACAGCATATATTTTTGCCACAGAAAATAATTTTCATTTCAAGGCGTCTGTTAAAGTGCACTTTATATGGAAAACATCTTTTGTGTAAAAAAACAAAAAAATGCATTCTAAATCATAAACATCTTAAAGACAAGTCTCTTGAACTTATGACAGCAAATGTATTAGAGATGTATTGAGCCCAAAACATACAACTTCCAGCGATGTACTCATGCTATCAGGGTGCCCATCCTTTGGACAACAAGATGCAAAACTAAACTATTTTGTGGTGTTTGTCTAGAAATTGCAGCCACAATACTAGTTGGCAGTTTCCAGGGTGTTGATAAGCTGTTCAGAGTGTTTTAGCATGTAGCTATGTCATTGCTAGCATTGGTTTGTAGTGTGAATTTACCGTTTACTGCACTTTGTTATTCTTCTAGTCATTAACCTATAGCACAATAGCAAAATAAGATCATATGATTTGAGGCGTCATTCGTGTCTGTAACACAAGCGCAGGATGAATTTTGTACCAAGGTTTAATTAAGTGGTTAAAATCTGATGCCGCCTTCCAGTGCTTTTGGAAGTTTACTACTTTCCACCTTTTAAGTTGTAAATTATGAGTTTGTCGCATTCAAGTGTTTTCTTGTCGAAAAGAACAGGAATCATGGAGGACGGCGCATTCATGAGTTCATTCTTGCCTGTTTCTTGAGGAAATCTTATTAAAGCCAAAAGGCATAGATGATATTTAGGAAAAGGAAAGGACGTGTGGCCAAGTATGGTAACCCATACTTGGAATTTGTGCTCTGCATTTCACCCATCCAAGTGTACACACAGTAGTGAACATACACCCGGAGCAGTGGGCAGTCAATGCTGCGGCACCCAGGGAGCAGTTGCCTGGGGGATTGGTGCCTTGATCAAGGGTCTCACCTCAGTTGTGGTATTGAAGGTGGAGAGAGCGCTGGACATTCACTACCCCCACCTACAATCCCTGCCGGACCTAAGACTCTAACCTGCGACCTTTGGGTTACAGGTCTGACTCTCTATCCATTAGGCCACGACTGCCCTAGACTCATATAGATTTAGAATAAAATATATGTTTCTATTCTCTGCCATGTATAAAGTCTATGGCTCGCACAAATCTCAGAGTTTCCCCGTTGTAGACTAGGGAGGTCGTTCATGTTCAATTTCCGATTAGAAAATTTGTATTTACGGTAATTCTGATAACATGTGAGGGTAGCATTAATCTATATGAGCACAAATAACAGCAAAGACCTGTTCACACCAAGAACTATAACTATAAAAAAACAACAACAACAAAAAAAAACTATATGATAGATCTTAGTCAGATTAGACACCAAATTGTATTTAAAGGAATAGTACAACGAAAAATGACAATTCTGTCATCAATTACTCACCCTCATGTCATTCCAAACCCAGAAGACCTTCGGTCATCTTCAGAACACAAATTAAGATATTTTTGATGAAATCTGAGAGCTTTCTGGCACTCCATAGACAGCAATGATATTACCAAGATCAACACACAGAAACATAGCAAGGACATGTGTAAAATAGTCCATGTGACATCAGAGGTTCAACCATAATTTTACGAAGCTATGATAATACTTTTTGTGCACATAGAAAACAAAAATAACAATCTATTCAGCAATTCTTCTCCCCGAGTTACCGTCTTCCACCAGTTTGGAGAGTATCCCAGAACGTAATCAACGTAATGAGCGTTGTTTACGTTCAGAATGAGCCCTGCTTCTACTGAACATAGACAACGCTCATTACATTGATTACGTTCTGATAACCCCTGATGTCACATGGACTGTTTTACCTATGTCCTTGCTAAGTTTCTGTGCGTTAATCGTGGTAATATCATTGCTGTCTATGGAGAGTCAGAGAGCTCTCAGATTCCATCAAAAATATCTTAACTTGTGTTCCCGAAGATGAAGGTCTTACGGGTTTAGAACGACACGTAATTAATGACACAATTTTCATTTTTGGGTGAACTAATCCTTTCGCACGGATGAAATCGAGGCTGAGGGACAGACATCACAGTCTTCACAGTAGCATGCACTGTATAACGCTACTAGATCATGTAATTTCAACCAACATTCAGAAGTGTTTTTGTCTACTGAAAGTTTTTCAGAAAGACATGCTGAACAATTCTTAAGTTGTTAAACAACAGTACAACCCACTGAACTCACTGTACCCCCATCCTTCACATCCTCAGTTTCATTCCTGTCAAAAATGACATATGGCACTTTAAATGTGTCTTTGCAGCCATGGTGTGGATGTCTATTTCCATCGATTAATAAAATTTTATGGTTATCATTAGCTATCGTCCTTGGCGTGAATGAACTAGAGCACGGCTAGAAACAATGCTTTTCTATTTCTTCGCTTAGCAATGTTTTGTTTAACATTGAGAAAAAGAAAAGGGAAATTTATACTGACTGCTAAAGGTAATAGATTAAAATAGGAAATTTCACCAGCTGCTAACTGCAGAGATGACACAACATATTCCCTTGAGGCCTAACACACACACACATACACTTCGTCATCACTTGTATCCTCTTGAGATTTCGCTTTTACGTCCCCCTTCCTCCATGTTCCTCTTCAGCTGTTGGGTCCATAAACAGGGACCCCTCCTCCTGCTCTTGTTGCCCAGATGGGACAGTTCTCCCAGTTTAAGGGCAGGTGTGGCGGTCCTGGCCAGTGCTGAGCAATCATTGGCTGTGATTAGTGTGTGTGATTTCTGGGTGGGGTTGAGTGTGTGTCTGCGGTGGTGGGGGGGTTATAATGGGGCAAGCTGCCAGCTGCTGTCCCCTTCTCAATGTATAGCCTTCTCAAACAGAATGGGGGTTGCAAATGTGTATGTGTGTGTGTGTGTGTGTGTGTCTTTCTTAGTGTGTCAGCTGCCAAAGAACTGAATGTGACACCTCAATCTGATCATGAGCACATACTATGGCTGCGTTCCAAAACCTAGCGAGCCGCCTCACAGTCTACTGTCTACACAGGTACACACTGCTAAACAAATTGGAACCCTACAGGTGACTAATTTGGAGCTGTCCCATACAATATATCAAGTTTTAAATAAGACGCTTGAGTTTAATGTTAGCATGTTGCTAAGCTAACAACATGACTTTCTAAAGCTGTGGTCACGTTTACTGTTCTGTGTGTTTTTTTTTTTTGTCGAAATCCAGTCACGTCAGTTCAGGAATTTCACACTGATTTTGCAACAGTTTCAATTCATTGCGTTGACTGACAGAAAGCTGATTGTTTTAAAAGTGATTTCTGTGTGAGCTGTGGTTCATTAATAGGTACACTATTGGCAATAACATTTTTTACTGTTTTTGCCCACATCATTTCACAGATGTTGCCACTGTAACCACAACTTATGATAAAAAAGTTATAGTAATGTGTTTTTAATGTAGCACATTTATTGACATGAATTTCACTTGACCTCTCTGCCATCTTGCATATTTTTTTGTTCTTCTGGTTTGCCACAATGCATTCTGGGATTGGCTTATCTACAAACGATGCATGTGATTCTCCCTGTTTTAGGCCATATTTACAATTCCAATTTGTTGACTATATCCCTTTTTTCATCATGACTAGTTTACTTCTTTTAAAAGTGATGTACTGACCTAGAAACAGGGCTGCCAGGTCTGTGAAACAAAATCTGCCTAATTGCTCATCAAACCCAGCCCAATCATGTTTGTTTTGCAGGGTTTCCCCTCTGTTCCAGGGGGAAGGGGAGATTGCTTTAATCCACAGACTAAAACCAACCCATAGCAACAGTGTAAAAGTAGCCCAGTTCCACGGGAAAACCATGGACTTGGAAACACTTCCTGGAAACACGTTTTGACATATTTGCTTTTTCAATGACATACGGCTCATCCACGCCTTGACAGAGGAATATCCGATCTGTCCGCTTACATGGGAGATGCAAATTAATCTGATTCATATTTGATTTATTTACACATATGAATGAGGCCTGAAATCAATCTGAGAATATCAGAATCTTTGTGATTTTTCCTGCTTACACTTTGCCACATGGGAGGAAAAAATCAGAAAGGGGTCACTTGAACCAATTCATGTAAATGCGAATTTAGAAGGCAAAACCTATGCTTACCCATTAGAACAGTGTTGGGGACACACTTGTGCTGCCTAAGTAGTCAGCTCACTCGGTTTTGGGCAGCACTTCCCATGAAGGGGTCACAGTTGGTGTCAGTTGGCATAATTGTTGTGTGGTGCAAAGCTATATTTAGATTGACGGTGGACTTGCCTACCAGACGGTCTATTTTCAGATTTCTGAAAAGATCTCTGTCTCACTCCCCACAGCGTCTGAACATGCAGTGAAGACTGAACTAAATGCAAATGTTTATATTGATGCTGTTGATGATATTGAGATTAGAAAAGATACAAAATTAAGATATGCATCTGGGTTTAAACGCATGAGTTGATGATAATTAAGTGAATGCAGGCAGAGTAGATGGCACGTTTAATTCATGCAAATGAAAGCATGGCTGTGAGGGATAGAAGTACAGCCTGTTGTGTAGTTTTACAGTCATAGGTCACATCTAGTTTGTTTTCCTAAGCCTTGAGAAAAGTTCCCTTCCAGGAACTTCGATCTGCGTCGAAACGCATATGGGAACGCCTTCAGCGTGACCAGGCTCTGCATATGATGTGTAATCAGTCAAACAAGGGCGAGGCGTCACGGGCGGGGTGACGTCACGACCAGGAAGCACATAAGCACGTGCGGCGAAGCTGGCTTCAGCTTTTTGTCATTCAGCGAAGCGCTCTGTGTGTGGCAGTCTTATTTACTGTTGTTTGTCCTAGTTTTAAGTGGAAAGCATTCAGTATCATGCCAAAGCCAAGGGCAAGCTCAGGGGTGAAGCTTTCAGACCACATTTTGAGTCATGTGTGCATCCTTGCCCTCGCTATATCACGAGCGAGGACACACACGAGTTGTGCGTTGTCTGCCTGGGTGTGGAGCACGCAGAATCGGTCTCCGCACCCGGAGGGCTCTCTTCGAGAAGGGAGCCTTCGCGAGCTCCCCACGCGGTGCCGGTCCCGCTGCTGCCGAGGCAGAGCGGCGGCTGCACTCGTGGGGCTTGCAGGCTGATCTGGCTGGCGAGTGTGAGACGGGCATGTCCTTATCTCCTCCCGTATCCGCGGTCTCTTCCCCCGAGACGAGGGCTCAATGCTTCGTCTCTCTTCCTCTGAGGAGGTTGATGTGACGAGCGTTCACGAGGTTTCGCCGCCTCTGTCACCCCAATATGATATAACTATGAGCTTTGTAAGCTGCAGTGTTTGCACAAGCATAAAATGAATAAAGCCGGTCCCGCTTCTGCCTTTAAATCAGAGAGAAAAAAAGGCAGAGCGGCGGCTGCGCTCGCGGGGCTTGCAGAGAGAAAAAAAAAGAGAAAAAGGCTGATCTGGCTGGCGAGAGTCAGACGGGCATGTCCCTATCTCCTCCCGCGCCTGATCTTCCCCCCGAGACGAGGGCTCAACGCTTCGTCTCTCTTCCTCCGAGGAGGTTGATGTGACGAGCGTTGACGAGGTTTCGCCGCCTCTCTCGCCCCAGAGAGCTACTTCTACACAGGAGCCTTCCGTTTTTCCCGATCTCCTCACCGAGGTGTCGAGATCGCGGGTGAAATCTTTTCGTCCCGGCCATTCGTTCCCGCGGGAACTGAATGAGCGCGGGTATGCGGCGATGCCGCGGGTTGAACAGACGCTTGCGAGCTATCTGTCTCCCTCTACGGCATCGCCTTTGAAGGCTCCTGCTCTGCTTACAACATCTTTGGTGGGCAGAGGGTATGCGCGCTCTCTAAACTCAGGTGGCTGTTGGGGGGCGCAGCCTCCTCCGCATACCAGCTCCTCGCGCAAAAGGTCCTGACGGGCGAGCCCCAGGACCGCGGAGGGCGACCCCTACTGGGGTGGAGTGGCTTGCACCGCGGCACTCGGTGACCACTTCACCTCGGTGCCCTCCAGGGACTTGTCTGCTGACCCTGCCGCTGTTCCAGGGCATAGCCGGTCCCAGCGAGTATATTTCTCAGGTTTGTCCGCCCGGCAGCGCGGAGCCGAGAAACTCGCCTCAGCCGCCAGATTACGCGTCTCATTCCGGTGCGCCGCATCGAGACAGCGGTCTGGCCGCTTCTCTGAACCCAGAGGTCAGTCTCGAGAGACTGATTCCCTTAGAAGATCATTGGGCAGCGAGCTGCCGAATGTGTCTCTTTGTGTCCTGCCTTGCAGGGTCTGGTTCGTTCAGAGGTCCTGACGGGTGAGCCCCAGGACTACGGAGGACGACCCCTACTGGGGTGGAGCGGCTTACACCGCGGCACATGGTGACCGTCTCCCCTCTGTGCCCTCCGGGGATTTGTCTGTCAACCCTGCAGTTCCAGGGCACAGCAGGTCCCAGCGAGTATTACTCTCAGGTTCTTCCGCCTGTGATTTCAGCGGGCCTGAGAAACTCGCCTCGGCCGCCAGATTACGCGTCTCCTGCCGGTGCGCCGCAGCGAGGCAGCGGTCTGGCCGCTTCTCTAACACCAGAGGTCAGTCTCGAGAGACTGATTCCCTTAGTAGATCGTTTGGCAGCCTGGCAGCGACTGCCAAATGTGCCTCTTTGGGTCCTGCGGACGGTAGAGGCTGGCTATTCCATCCAGTTCGATGGGCCACCTCCGCTGTTCAAAGGGGTCTGTGTGACTACGGTCCGCCCCGAGCAGGCTCTGGTCTTGGAACAGGAAGTCGATACTTTGCTGAGGAAGGAAGCCATCGAGTTGGTTCCTCCTCACGAAGTCCACGTCGGCTGCTACAGCCTGTACTTCATTGTTCCAAAGAAGGATGGGGGGCTGAGGCCCATACTGGATTTGAGTCTTCTGAACTGCTCAGCCAGAAAGCTAAAGTTCAAGATGCTCACTGTCAGGCAGATCGTGTCTCAATCAGGTCCGAGGACTGATTTGTCACGACAGACCTCAAAGATGTCTATTTCCATGTACCCATCCTTCCCTCTCACAGGGAGTTCCTGAGGTTCGCTTTCGGGGGCAAAGCGTATCAGTATCGGGTTCTTCCCATCGGCCTAGCACTCTCACCCCGCACTTTCACCAAGTGTGTGGATGCGGCACTGGTCCCGTTGCGACTGCAGGGCATCCGCATACTCAATTATATCGACGATTGGTCAATCCTCGCTCAATTAGAGCGGACGGCGATTCGGCATCGAGGTGTCGTTCTCGCCCACATGAAAGATTTGGGGGGTTAAGACTAAACGCCAAGGAAAGTGTGCTTTCTCCAGCTCAGAGAACCACTTATCCAGGTGTAGTGTGGGATTCGACCACGATGCAGGCTCGTTTGACCCCTGCTCGGATCGAGTCGATCCTCGCGTCCCTACGTGGGATCTGGCTGTGGTTCTGGAGGCTCTGTGCATTGCACCTTTCGAGCCCATTCAGGAGATAACTGAGAGACTCCTCACTATCAAGACCATCTTCCTATTGGCTATCACCTCTCTGAGGAGGGTGGGTGACCTTCAGGCCCTGACAACGGCTTCTATTCACTTTGTGCCCGGTTCGGCGAAAGTATTCCTCAACCCCCGCGTGGGGTATGTTCCGAAGGTCCCGTCGGTCGTTCCACAGCCGGTCGTACTGCAGGCCTTCTGTCCTCCTCCCTTCGGGGAGCCAGACCAGGAGAAGCGCAACCGTGTGTGTCCAGTGCGAGCATACAACCCGTGTGCTATGGTCCGCCTAGGAGGGGTCTTCCTGCTACGAAGCCCTCTCTTAGTAGGTGGATTGTGGGTGCCATGGCTTTGGCATACGAGGCCTCTGAGCTCCCCCCGCCGGTGGGAGTCAGAGCGCACTCAACCCGAGGTGTGGCGGCCTCCAAGGCCTTCTGGGCAGGTGTTCCATGCAGGACATCTGCAACGCAGCTGGGTGGTCCACGCCCCTGACTTTCATTAGGTTCTATGACCTCGACATCCGAGCCACTCCCGGCTCCTCTGTCCTTTCGTCCTGACACCAGGCAGGGACTTGTCAGTCTGGCGGCGTTGGTATCTCGTTCCCATATGCGTTTCGACGCAGCTCGAAGTTCCTGGAAGGGAACGTCTCAGGTTACGTATGTAACCATGGTTCCCTGAAGGGAACGAGACGCTGCGTCGCGTTGCCACACTTCCGGCATCCCTGCCAGCGCTTGCTTCATGACTTGAAGCTGAAGCCGGCTCCGCCGCACGTGCTTATATGCTTCCTGGTCCTGGCCCTTGTTTGACTGATTACACATCATATTCAGAGCCTGGTCACGCTGAAGGCGTTCCCATATGCGTTTCGACGCAGCGTCTCGTTCCCTTCAGGGAATCATGGTTACATACGTAACCTGAGACGTTTTTCAGAAAGACATTTTTTTTTCTTCAGTCAAACACTGGATACAGCAGTACAACAGACTGTTCTTTTATTCCTCGCAGTTTTCATTTGCATCAATATGGTGTCTGCCCAGTCTAAGATTCAGTAAGATTAAGACCCCCAAGAGTCTTGAAAAGTCTTGAAAGGACCACTTACTCTCGCACACACACACACACACACACACACAATTACACCTACAAAACATCAAATAGCATTAGCAGTGTGTTTCAGAGGCTCTTTAAGATGCAGCTTTAAGGGTGAGGAGTGTAATCAGTGTTCAACACAATGGTTCCTTCTCTTTTAAACAACTAAAACTAATTCTGAACAAAGCAAATGGCCTTTTGTTTGAATCAGCAAGATCACAAAATCTACAGCTCTAAACCTGACATGATTTATTATGATAAAATTCTCATTTCAGGTTTGTATGTGCTAAGTGTTTATCACTAAAATAATGATTCATTTGGACACTCGAATCATTAGTGGTGTTTGTTGAGTCAAGCATTGCTAGTACTATCGCTCATAATTAGTGTGAGGGATTTGAACTAACATGTTACCTTATTCAGCATTTTTTTTGGAAAAACATTCATTAAATTTATTGTTGCATAAGGCCAAATATGTTTAATTGGTTTAATAACCTGTATAACCTAATGGCAAAGTGCAATGTACAATTGCTGACATTGTTCACAAGTTAATGATATCATATGTGAGGCTCAAAGAATCCGCAGTACAAGACATGAGACCCACTCACTTCAAAAAATATGTATAAAGCAGACTTTGCCATATATATATATATATATTTGTAGGAGCCTTTTACATTCCCTGGGAATCAAACCCATAACCTTTGCGTTGCTAGTGCCATGCCCTACTGTTTCATCATGACGCAGACAAACATGGAAATTTACAGACAGAACCTAATAAAATACCCTGGTTTTATTCAGAAATACATATTATGAATGCAAAATGGACTGTGGATGGTGTGTTATGTTGACCACGTTTTTTTAGGGTGTGCCTCTGAGGTGTGTCTGTATGAGTAAGGGTGTGTTTGTGTGGGGTGTGTATTGAGGTGGTGAGGGGTTAGGGTTTGGTCTCGTTATCATCTTGACCTGTTTTTAAACTCGTCAATGATGTAATCTGTTTTGAGGATTAAGACTAAGTCACACGTTTATGTACTGCACACTCAGAGGAAGATACACACATGTGTTTTGTTGTGTGAGGTGTGCTGCTCTGTTTGCATGTGTATGTGGTGTGTTTGGCAGGGTTTATTTAGTAATGGTGTTTGCCTGACTATTAGTTTTGCACATACTTGAGACTAGTGAATGGAATAAACCCATAACCCATAAATTATAACTTAATTTACAGGTTTATGGGTTAGTTTGTGGTACAGACATGAATGATCCCTCAAATAATGCAGCTTGTTGAAGTATGTATCCATAGTAATGTATCATATGTGTTCATACATATCCTTGCATAATTGTACTGATTGTGCACTTGTAGTGTATCTCAAACTAACAGTTTAGTTTTCACATACTGCCTGTCAGAACATCTAAAACAGTTTTTCAGATCACACCATCCATACATTTTCCAAACCGCTTGTAGGTTCACAGGGAGATCACAGCATGATCTGCAATATTTGAGGAGGGTGAGGGGAGGCCTGACCCGTGAGAGAAAGTGTGAGGAAGAGGGGGATGGTAATGAGAGGAAGACACTTCTGACAAGGTCACCCTATCATACAGCCAAAAGGGAAATTCAAACATTCGCTCTAGTTCAAAATGTCTGGGACTTATTCACGAGAAAGACAAAAAGAGCTGTTCAGCAGAATGGCCAGGCTGCTCTTTTAAATACAATGAGAGTGAATGCAGACTAGGGCTGTTGAAACAATTGTGCAAATTCACACGTGATTTCACAATGCCAGATCATAGACAATAAACACATTAGTGTTTTTTTCAACCTGGTCTCATGGCATAAATGAGTGCACTTTCTAGTGAGACCGTTTTTACGTACCGCTTCGCCGCAGTTTCAAAGAGAAATGTCCACTGAGTGGTGCTAAAAAACACGGGTTCAATACGTAAACCCTGGCACGTTTTTATTATGTTGATATAGGTACGTATTGCTGTGTTTTCATTACGTTGCATCAGGTACGTATTGTGGCGGCTCAGAATTCAAATATCCGGAGACCATCGCCAAAATGTAATGCTCTATCGTGTTGGAAATATGCCCTACACCAAACCAAACCCTACCCGATAGTGCTGACAAATGCAAAACTGATATAAAAACACATTTGTTGATGCAACCGTGCTATTTGAACGTACTTATTTGCAGATTTGAACTGATCTGTCAAACCGTAGTTACTCCTCACCTCTCAAGTACGTCTCCGTACTCCGTGAGTGTCAAGTTCTGTGTTTTCTGACTGACCACAGCTCTGCCCAAACTTGAAAACTGCTTAATCTCTGATGGACGCAAAGGACAACTCAAATCTGTTCACTTTTTGTTTTTTCTTAAAGATGGTTTGATAGATTGGGATGGAACAGAATAGGTTGATAACCTTTAAGATATACAAACAAAAGACATGAATTGGTTACAAATACATCTCAATAACACTTTCTCAAAGTAATAATAAATAAATGTTACTGAATTGACACAACAGTGAGCTACCGAACAAACCTACCGTCTATGAAAACCCATAGATATGAAGCTGGATATGTGTGATGCTAACATTCAAAAGCATCAGTTTTCAAATTTCCCAGCATATTCATATAGTTTTGAAGTTATAACATGATATTCTTCAAGAAAATTACGCTTTATTAATTGAAACTCTGTAAATTTGTGTGAAAAGGAATCAAAGGTGTTTTTCTGTTTTACTGCCTCTAGTGTTCATTTCTTTTGGAAACTGCAGTGATATGTACTTATTTTGCGTCTCACTAAAAAGTGCGCCCAGGTACGTTTATGCCATGAGACCAGGTAGGTTTGTTGCATGTCTCTTCATGACTGATCATATCATCACTCATTTAAATGGTTTGACTTGATATAGTAAACTTCATATATAATTACCTTACAAATAATATTCATTTTGAGAATCACTGTTGAATGGTTGCATTAAAATGATCAGAAGTGACACAAAAGACATTTAGAATGTTGCAGCCGATTCGATTTCAAATAAATGCTGTTCTTTTGAACTTTCTATTCTTCAAAGAATCCTGAACAATGCGTCAAGATTTCAAAAAGAGAAAGAAAATGAAGCACCAAAATATTAATAATCCGAAATGTTTATTGAGCAGCAAATCAGTATATTATTATGATTTCTGAAGGATCATGTGACACTGAAGACTGGAGTAATGATGCTGAAAATACAGCTTTTGATCACAGGAATAAATAACATTTAATAAAATTACAATAGAAAACAGTTCTTTTTTATTGCAATAATATTTCACAATATTACTGTTTTTACTGTATTTTTGATCAACTAACTGCAGCCTTTGTGAGCAGAAGAGACTGCTTTCAAAAAACTGCCACCCTTATTTGCATATATGTTTTTGGCTTATGCAAGTAAATCTATGGTGTTTGTCGTCTCACATGTTGAGTATGGTGATGCATTTGTCTCCAGAGCACAGATCTGATAAGCTTGTGTTTGACACACATGCCCTGGGGCTACTGGACAGCTGTTTATACAGCACACAAACCATTATCTAACTTACACAACAAACAGTCATTTGCTTCAGACAGAACATTTAAAGGGATAGTTCACCCTAAACACAATCCTGACATTTACGTCTAGATACATTTATGCCATTAACTCACCCTCAAACACTCTCTCTTACACCAAACTCTATTGGTTCTCGCACTGATCATATAGAAATTTACTCAAATTGCAGAAATTAAATTTGAGGTCTACAGCAGAAGGGGACATTTTCATTGGATTCATCACACAAACCTATCCACTGAATTGAAAAGAGCAGCGTGAACATTGTTCAAAGCATCTCCTTTTGTGTTTTTCAGAAGATTTTCAGGTTTGAGTGACGTCAGAATTTTTTCTTTTTTTTAATAACTGTTCCTTTAAATCCTTTTTTTATATACATTTTATGGTTACCGAAATACTCAAGGGTTATTCTTACTGGAAGTGATTTGTAAAAGACAAAGATTGCATGCCCTAAAACATCTCCCACATATATAATCACACCCTAAAGCTGTCAGTATAGGTTTTTCAACTACATTAAACACAAAATAATTTGATTATGAATCAGAACCAGCCTTAAAGGGATAGTTCACCCAAAAGTGAAAATTCTGTCATCATTTACTCAGCCTCAAGTAGTTCCAAGCTTGTGTGAATTTCTTTGTTATGCCGAACACAAAGGAAGATATGTAAGTTTGTAATCAGGCTGTTTTGGGGCACCATTGACTTCCATTGTAGGAAAAAAACATACTATGGAAGTCAATGGTGCCCCAGAACTCCTCTGTTTCCCACATTCTTCAGAATATCTTCCTTTGTGTTCAGCAGAACAAACACATTCATACAGGTGTGGAACTACTTGAGGATGAGTAAATGATGACAGAATTTTCATTTTTGGGTGAACTGTCCCTTTAAGTTCATTTTATCATTTGACAAAAATGAACTTGACAATGCATCCAAAGCAATTTCAAAGCCTACTGACAGGCCTGTCTTTGTGTTGAATTTGTTAATTACTCCTTTGCTCGTGTGTCTGTTTGTGACCTCAGAACTCCAGCTGGAGGTCAGAGGTCAATAATGACAGGTGTCTAGAGCTCCAGATGCATTCTGGGAGCAAGGCAGGTGCAGTGAGAGGGGTATTGTGGCTTTATTAAATAAAAAAAAAAAACAGATAATGCAGAGTAAACAAAAACATCTCTTTGTCTCTGAGATGCTCAACAGAAGCCCGGGGGAGAAGACAGACCTCACTGAGGCCACAGCATTTGGTTTATTTACAATATGTTTGTCTCATAAACACTGGATGTCATTAGATGAAATAGGCCTGATTTGATTTTGTTTTGAAGCTCAGCTGATTTTAACTGACTACACAAATCACAAACCTGTCACTACATATAACTATATATATATATATACACGCACATGCACACACACACACACACACACACACACACACATCAGACATGTCCCAAATTTTGCAAACAGGGTTGAATGAATTGCAAAACCTCATTAAATGAAATATAACAATTTAACAAATTAACATTATTTTGGTCTGCTACTGAAACTCAAAGTTTCAAGATGTTACAGTATAGTGTAAACTGCCTAAAACGTACATCTACAAATGAGTTTTGTTTCTTTGGAATGATAAATATTCTTTCGATGTCTGCTATCGTGAGGTTTTACATATTTATCTGAGTAAACATGAGCAGGCTGCAGGTGGGAGGAATTTATTTATTCATTTATTTATTACAGTAAGAAATGAATCTCTTTTCTTTTAGTCACTGTATAACTACAGGCAAAGGAAACTGTCACCTGCCTCTCAATAATGTATTGAGTAACTCAAGCTTCAAACAGTTAATTATGCATCAACACAGACAGACATGGACACACACTGAGAGACATTAGCGTGATAGAGACAATGGGAAAGCGTGTGTGTGTGTGTGTGTGTGTGTGTGTGTGTGTGCTGGGAAAGGGGTTCTTCCATTATTAATATGTGAAACTGGGTGGAATGAGGACAGAATACTTCTGAATCTAAACCTTTCACACACACACACACACACACTGGTTTCCATGTTTTATAGGTTCATTCATTCCATAAGCATAATGGTTTTTATACTGTGCAAACTGTATTTTCTATCCCTAACCCTACCCATCACAAAAAAAAAAACGTTTTATTTATTTATATATATATTTTTAAATGTCTGAAACACTTAATTCAGTGTGATTTATAAGCTTGTTTCCGCATGGGTTTTTTTTCATAGCTATGTAATTTGTCAATATATTAAATATTATTGCTATCCATTAAAAAGCTAATTAGCTGTGCTCTCAGTTTATCAGTTTCCATAGAACATAGTTTCCAGTTTCCATCTGTTTGTACTATTTAACAGAATCCTTTCAATGATGTTTCAGTCAGGTGCTGGTCACTGGAGCTAAAACAGAATTGTGTTTTGTCTCCCTCTATTTGAGAAAACAGATCACTACAGTAGCCTATTCAAGCTAGTATATATACTGTATAAGTACAACTTTTAGTGTGTAAGGAATTAAAAACTCTGTAATATAATATAATCGAATATAATATAGGTTCTGTGAGTGATGTTACTGTTTTTTTTACCATGCTTTTAGGCCATTATGCAATACACAAAGATAACTTATTTGTCATTTAATAACACTATTATTACTATTTATAATGTTAATATTTATGGATATTAGTACTATCTTATATTTAGTATAACTACTAATGATATAATAATAATAATAATAAGATAATAATCAGAAGCTGTGTCCATATGGTCAGAGGATTGCCGTGGTCACTAGTGCAGTAATCTGAGCCGTAATGTTTTGAATCATCTGACATTGTCCTTGTCTTTAGATATCAGGAAGTGATTATATTGAACTTCTCCTGATTACTGGGTTCCTCGCTCACCCACTGATTCTCGTGATGATGGGCTGCAATTTAAACGTCACTATTATCCCACAAAAACGGAAGAAATTATGTTTACTTGTTCTGCATAAATGATGTAGTTGGTAATATAGACAATAGGCCTACAATGGGATATCTTGAACATGAAGTTTAGATTATAGGCCTAAATAAAGGTTACCATAAATTCACTGATATGATGGAAAGAGTTTAATCTCTCGTAAGATATTTTCTGTCATTGTGCAAGACGATGATTCATTAGTCGAAAAATTTAGAAGAATAACATGCAGTAAATGGTAAAACTATTTTTGCTACAAATCAGTGTGGTTTAAATTACATACACTACCAGTCCAAAGTTTTTCAACAGTAAGATTTTGAAGTTTTTTTTTGTTTAAAGAAGACTCTTCTGCTCATCAAGCCTGCATTTATTTGATCCAAAATACAGCAAAAGCAGTAAAATATTGAAAATAACTGTTTTCTGTTTGAATATATTTTAAAATGTAATTTATTCCTGTGATTTCAAAGCTGAATTTTTAGCATCATTACTCCAGTCACATGATCCTTCAGAAATATTTCTGATTTGCTGCTGATTTGTAAAAAAATAAATAAATAAATATATATATATATATATATATATATATATATATCTTTATATATGTGTGTGTGTGTGTGTGTGTGTGTGTAGAATAAATAAATAGTAAAAATATTTCACAATATTACAACTTTTGCTTTATTTTGGATCAAATAAATGCAGGTTTGGTGAGCAGAAGAGACTTCTTTAAAAAACATAAAAAAATCTTACTGTTCAAAAACTTTTAATTGGTATTGTACATTAAAATAATATGAAAAGAAAAAGCAGTTTGCAATATCAAGCAGCATAACGAGCTATTTTGTGCAGCTAAAAACAATTTGCCAGCAGAAGCCTGACTGATTAATAATAAAACTGGATTGTATGTTTCAAGAAGAGATCCAAAATGATTGAAGAGCAACTGGCAATAGAGGGCGACACAGTCCTGTCAAACTTTACACAGGTACTGTGTTTGCCAAAACTACAAAAAACCTGCTCCTAATCATGTTGCTGAGGTCCATCTTGTTCTGATTAGCAGGTAAAAGTGGCCAATATGTATATGTCCTTCCTCCTGTTGTAAACATCATAAAATCAAAAGCAGAAGAGGTTATTGTCCAAGTCTTTGTCGAAAAGATGTGTTGTCAACATTTTAGGTGTACACTTACATTAAAAACATGCACAAACAGAGTCAGCAACAGGAATAATGAACAGATCTCTGTGTGTTTTGTTTTGTTTGCATTTGAAAAAGACAGAGATGATCAGTACACAATAAGCCAATTTACAAAAACAAAAAGTTTCTTTAATTTGTTTTAGTAATTAATTTCTTCTTTCCTCCTTCTATAAGTGGCACATACAGTGTATATAAAATGTATATGGAAAATGTTTAAATGTGTAACGCCCTTGTCTTTCTCAATCTTTTCCTATGGGTGCAGTTTCCAATTGTTTACAATCTGTAAACTGTCATTGGCTGCATGTAAAATATGTTTACTCTTTTCTACAGATGTGCAGATGTGTGTATTTAGCCGACGTTCAGTTGATTGTAGTGTGTAGTGTTTCACACACATCTGTTTTGGGGAAAACTCTTTGAAAACAGGCAGAGAGGCTTTGCTCTGCTCCAAACACTAGTGAACCTAGTGAACCTGAGTCAGCATTTTAAAGTAGCTTAGTTCATTGCAATGTCTCTATAATTCAATCAGTACTGAGAATTATTAATATTCAAATGTGAAAAATAACTACCCAACTATTTTGTATGATTATTATTATAACCTTTATTTAACCAGGAAAGAAAACTCACTGAGATTACAATCTCTTTTTCAGGAGTGTCCTGGCCATGATAGGTGGCCCAAATTGATAAATACATATAACGAACAATCAGATACAATACACAAAATACTACACAAAAAAAGGAAGTCACTAAAAATACAGCCATTAGAAACATTTGCAAATCTCCAAGTCTTTCTCCAAACCACTTAAAAGTGTTTTAAAATATCTAATAGGCACCAAATGATTTAACCTTAATTTCATTTGAAGAAAATTCCAGTCCGAAGGGGCAGCATATTTAAAAGCCTTAGCACCCAAATTAGGTACATTGAGATTATAATACATTTGTGAACGAAGAGAATAATTACCAACTGTTTTTTGTTGAATCAAACAACAGAGATACTGTGGTAAAAAAAAGAAAAGAAATTGCCTTATATATCATTGGATACCAATGCATTTTTCTTCGAACAGCAAGAGGGTACCAAGCAGCTCTACTGTATAATGTACAATGATGTTTTAAATGTTTACAATCAGTGATAAACCTTAAGGCACCATGATAAACGGCATCTAAAGAGGAAAGAAGATAAGATGGTGCATGTTGGTACACTACATCCCCATAATCAAGAATTGGTAAGAATGTCGCAGACACAAGTTTCTTCCTTGCACAAAATGAAAAACAAGACTTATTTCTAAAGTAAACCCTAACTTTTTCCTTTATTTTTGCTTCAAATAATTAATATGTGAGCCAAAATGTAATATGTTATCAATTATAATGGCCAGATATTTATACTCTGACACGAAAGTAATCAAATTTCCTTGCAATGTCTGGAGGGCAATCGTACTGTCTGGCGTAGATCTAGAATTTGATAACATCATAAATTTTGTTTTCTCAACATTTAAAACCAACTTTAGAGTATAAAATCTTGCTTGAATGATATCAAAAACAGTCTGCATATCACTCAAAGCTTCTTGTTTTGTAGGTGCAGAACAATAAATAATAGTCTCATCCATGTAAAAATGGAAACTTGCTTTGCCAATGTTAACATCAACACAATTTATGTAGATAGTAAAAAATAAAGGCCCCAATACAGAACCTTGAGGAACTCCCTTGACCACATCCAATAATTCTGATTTGCAGCCTTCAACCTGCACACATTGAGTTCTTCCTTTTAAATAAGCATTAAACCACAAAACTGCATTATCTGATAAACCAACACATCTCAGTCTATTTAACAGAATCTCATGGTCCACTGTGTCAAAAGCTTTAGTCAGATCAATGAATAGACATGCACAGTGGTGTTTTTCATCTAGAGACCCCAGTAAATCATTTAAGACTTTCAAAAAAGCTGTAATAGTGCTATGCTTTTTGCGAAATCCTGATTGATTAATAGACAGAAGTTTATGAACACGTAAATATTGCCTCAATTGTTCACTAATAAAACGTTCCAAAGGTTTTGACAAAATGCAAAGCTTGGAAATAGGTCGATAATTATCCAGTACAGTAGAATCTCCCTTTTTCAACAAAGGACTTACAAAAGAAGATTTCCATAGCTGTGGAATTTCCCTTGTTGATATGGAAAGATTATACAGATATATCAGTTGTAACAGAACTGTTTGTTTAGTTTCCTTTTTGTCCTTATTTGGTTCTTCCTGTTTTAGTTCATGACCTAGTTTTGTTGATTAGTTATATTCATCACCTGTGTTCTATTAATTACCTTGTTTCCTCGTTTGTTCCACTCCCTTTATAAGTCCTGAGTTCTCCCACTGTTTTTGTCTTGGATTAATGTTGTAAATGGTTGAAAGTGTGTTGAAGCTATTAAACTACTCCTTTGTTACTTCTCGCTGTGCGCCTGCATTTCTACAACCACCGACCGTGACAGAATCCAAGACCTCAACAGAAGATGGGCGAACTGGCGCAATTTTTTGATTTAGCCCACGCCATCCAGGACCCAGTGAGCTTTATATTGGCGTTTGCGCCTCTCGCCCTCGCCAGCACTCTGGATGATGGAACACTCAAGATGATGCTCCGGCTCGGGCTCACCTTCCACCAGCAGCGAGAGCTCCCAGACACCTCTGATCTCGACTGGAGAGAAGCCATCATCCGGTGTCTGGAGAGCCTCCGACCCCGAGCCGGAGCCTTATTCCTGGCGAAGAATGTTCCGCCCGCGGCGATGTGGAAACCGCCGCAACTGGCGATGAACGTGGCGCCGTTTGTGGCGAAGAGGGTCCCGTCCAGCCGTCCTGAGTTCCCGCTGGTCCCGTCCAGCCCACCTGAGATTCCGCTGGTCCCGTCCAGCCCACCTGAGTTCCCGCTGGTCCCGTCCAGCCCACCTGAGTTCCCGCTGGTCCCGTCCAGCCCACCTGAGTTCCCGCTGGTCCCGTCCAGCCGTCCTGAGTTCCCGCTGGTCCCGTCCAGCCGTCCTGAGTTCCCGCTGGTCCCGTCCAGCCCACCTGAGTTCCCGCTGGTCCCGTCCAGCCCACCTGAGTTCCCGCTGGTCCCGTCCAGCCCACCTGAGTTCCCGCTGGTCCCGTCCAGCCCACCTGAGTTCCCGCTGGTCCCGTCCAGCCCACCTGAGTTCCCGCTGGTCCCGTCCAGCCCACCTGATTTCCCGCTGGTCCCGTTCAGCCCCGCACCTCCCGTGCGCCCTCTAATGTCCGCGCTGCAAGAGCGTCCTCTAATGTCCGCGCGGCAAGCGCGCCCACTAATGTCCGCGCGGCAAGCGCGCCCTCTAATGTCCGCGCTACAAGAGCGCCCCTTTGAATCCGCGCTGCAAGAGCGCCCCCAAGTGTCCGTGCTGCCAGAGCACCCTCCTGCGTCTCCGCTGGTCTCATCCAGCCCTCCTTCGTCTCCGCTGGTTCTATCCAGCTTCGCGCCTCCCGTGCGCCCTCAAATGTCCGCGCTACAAGAGCGCCCCTTTGAATCCGCGTTGCAAGAGCGCCCCCAAGTGTCCGCGCTGCAAGAGCGCCCTCCTGCGTCTCCGCTGGTCCCATCCAGCCCTCCTTCGTCTCCGATGGTTCTATCCAGCTTCGCGCCTCCCGTGCGCCCTCAAGTGTCCACGCTGCAAGAGCGCCCTCCTGCATCTACGCTGGTCCCGTCCCGCTCTCCTTCGTCTCCGCTGGTTCCGTCCAGCTCCGCGCCTCCAGAGCGCCCTCAAGTGCCCGCTCCTCCAGAGCGCCCTCAAGTGCCCGCTCCTCCAGAGCGCCCTCAAGTGCCCGCTCCTCCAGAGCGCCCTCAAGTGCCCGCTCCTCCAGAGCGCCCTCAAGTGCCCGCTCCTCCAGAGCGCCCTCAAGTGCCCGCGCTGCAAGAGCGCCCTCAAGTGTCTGCGCTGCAAGAGCGCCCTCAAGTGTCTGCGCTGCAAGAGCGCCCTCAAGTGTCTGCGCTGCAAGAGCGCCCTCAAGTGTCTGCGCTGCAAGAGCGCCCTCAAGTGTCTGCGCTGCAAGAGCGCCCTCAGGAGTCCGCGCTGCAAGAGCGCCCTCCTGCATCTACGCTGGTCCCGTCCAGCGCTCCTTCGTCTCCGCTGGTTCTATCCAGCTCCGCGCCTCCCGTGCGCCCCCCAGTGCCCGCTCCTCCAGAGCGCCCTCAAGTGCCCGCTCCTCCAGAGCGCCCTCAAGTGCCCGCTCCTCCAGAGCGCTCTCAAGTGCCCGCTCCTCCAGAGCGCCCTCTAGTGCCCGCTCCTCCAGAGCGCCCCCAGGAGTCCGCCCCTCCAGAGCGCCCCCAAGAGTCCGCTCCTCCAGAGCGCCCCCAAGAGTCCGTTCCTCCAGAGCGCCCTCAAGAACCCTCTCCTCCAATGTGGCCCCCAGAGGGGAGCTTTCCCAAAGAAATTTTGGGGGGGGGCCATATAGTCTCAGTCTGTGTGGCCAGGCCAAGGGCCAAGGCCACGGAGGCTCCAGATCCGCCATGGCCTCCCGAATCTCCAGTCCTGCCATGGCCTCCCAAGGCTCCAGATCCGCCATGGCCTCCCGAATCTCCAGTCCTGCCATGGCCTCCCAAGGCCCCGGATCCGCCATGGCCTCCCGAATCTCCAGTCCTGCCATGGCCTCCCAAGGCTCCGGATCCACCATGGACTCCCGGATCTCCAGTCCGGCCATGGCATCCCAAGGCTTCTGATCCGTCCTGGAGGCTTCCCTGTCCCATCCTGGTCCTGCTCCAGCCTCCAGGACGCCCACCCCCCCCTCCCCGATGTTACTGTTACGGTGCGGGACGCACCTTCCGGGAGGGGGGCGATATCTGTAACAGAACTGTTTGTTTAGTTTCCTTTTTGTCCTTATTTGGTTCTTCCTGTTTTAGTTCATGACCTAGTTTTGTTGATTAGTTATATTCATCACCTGTGTTCTATTAATTACCTTGTTTCCTCGTTTGTTCCACTCCCTTTATAAGTCCTGAGTTCTCCCACTGTTTTTGTCTTGGATTAATGTTGTAAATGGTTGAAAGTGTGTTGAAGCTATTAAACTACTCCTTTGTTACTTCTCGCTGTGCGCCTGCATTTCTACAACCACCGACCGTGACATCAGTGGTAATGTAAAGATATCAGCTGCCAACTTTAAAAACATTGGTTCGATAAGATCAGGGCCAGTTGATTTAGTAACATCGTTTTTTTAACGCAGAGCAAACATCCAAAGAATTAATATGATTGAAAACAAACTGTTGTCCATAAAGAGCGCTCTGCATTAAGAAATTCAGAGTTTGCAGTTACATAATTATTATTCTGAGACAACGACCCAGATGAGTCTGAGTTCGTGACAATGATAATATGTGGTTCTTGCTTATATAGTTTTGTATGTCTAGCTACCGCAACAACACAATGATCACTGATATAATTTGCAAAATCAGATGCTGGAGAATATTTATGAGGTGCATTTGTAAAAATAAGATTTTTCCAGAATTTTCAAATTAGGTCTACTAGGCAACTCTACCAACTGAAAGAAGTTATAAGAATCACAAAGCTCTTTAAATCCATCAGATAATGGGTGCATCCAATTTAAGTTAAAATCACCCATTAAAATTATTTCTTTATAATTCAAAGAAGCTAAGGAATGCATCAATGAAGGTAAGACATCAATAGTGGCTGATGGAGCTCTGTAACAACCCACTACAGTGAGTAGACAACTCTTAGAAATTAAAAGATTAAGAGCTAATAACTCATACTGCTTAATTATCGATTCAGAGAGTAACACTATGGTCTCAAAATGTTCTTTAACATAGATTGCCACTCCTCCTGTCAGCTCTAAAAATCTTATAACCACTAATACCAACTTTATCTGAAATAGTTTTGTTAAGCCAAGATTCAGAAATTGTTATAATTTCTGCATTTGTATTTCTAGCCCAAATATTTACTATATCAAATTTAGGTAGCAAGCTACGTATATTAATATGTATAAATCCTAATCCTGACCTAGATTTCAATTCATTTGTAGTTGTAAAAATTGATGCACATCTATTATTATATGGTCCTGGGTTTAGTAATACATTCCCAGACATTAATAACAAAAAACTATAATACTCTTTCGTCTAAATGAGTTACTTACATCAGATTTTCTTACAGTCAGCTCCTTATGAGATGGATTAGTAATACAATAGTTCTCTTCCCTAGTCAAAGCACAACTTGTCAAATGCGAATACATAAAATAAAAAAAATACAATCTAAAATGACAATGATTAAAAGAAGCAATATTTGTAGACAGTCCGTTGTGTGTCCAACTATCGATATATGCAAATGGTAGGTTGCCCGATAGGGAGGAATCATAAACCGACCTGTTACCTCCAGTGCAGACTTGACCAGTTGACCAGATGAGTAAACCCACCATGAGTATGCATCCAATGATTAAATGCGACATTGTCCTTCAGTGCCCCAACCGCAGAACCCCGATAAACCAAACAACAAGCCAGCACATACTGAGGATCCTCCAGGATACTCCACAACAATTGTCCACAGCAATACAGTAAACATAGGCCGCCAACACGCTGAAGCAGCAAACGAGCTCTTGCCAGAGGACTCGAGCCGGGAGCAGTGAGCCGTGGAAAAGCGATGGAACCACCGCCGTTACGCACCAGTGCAGCAACTTACGCCGCCAACATGCTGAAGCAGCAAACGAGTCCTTGCTAGAGGACCCAAGCCGGAGGTCGTGAGCCGCGGGAAAGCGATGCAGCCACTGTTGAAGTTCAACTCCACAGACTTTCAGTTTCAGTCACAGAAAGGGGCAATTCCGCAGCCACAAAAAACCCACAGACACCCGCAGTGTGTCAGTTTTCCTCTCGAGCGAGTTCGATGACACTTAGACACAATGCAACACTGCTGTGATTCGTGTAGGCTAATCCGAGTAATTTTGTGGTAAATTAGCGTTGAAAAACAGATTCATAAAAACGTGCAAATGTCTGTAGGCTCCAGGCGAGATTTAAAGTGTCCACAGTTCATCAGACTCAATCAAATTATAGAATTAAACAACAATCAACAGACTAACGAGCAGCCATCTTGGAAATTGCAGGCAAGACGGGCAAAAGCGAAAGCATTTATTAATCAAGAACAAAAGTCGGAGGTTCGAAGACGATCAGATACCGTCATAGTTCCGACCGTAAACGATGCCGACCCGCGATCCGGCGGCGTTATTCCCATGACCCTCCGGGCAGCGTGCGGGAAACCACAAGTCTTTGGGTTCCGGGGGGAGTATGGTTGCAAAGCTGAAACTTAAAGGAATTGACGGAAGGGCACCACCAGGAGTGGAGCCTGCGGCTTAATTTGACTCAACACGGGAAACATCACCTGGCCCAGACATGGAAAGGATTGATAGCTCTTTCTCGATTTTGTGGGTGGTGGTGCATGGCCATTCTTAGTTGGTGGAGTGATTTGTCTGGTTCATTCCGATATTTCCCATCAACGAGGAATTCCCAGTAAGCGCCGGTCATAAGCTCGCGTTGATTAAGTCCCTGCCCTTTGTTCACACCGCCCGTCACTACTACCGATTGGATGGTTTAGTGAGGTCCTCGGATCCTCGCGGGCCCTGGACGACAATTTCGGACTCAGTGTGCAATGACCTTTACTCTCAGACTCTTTGTGCATACAAATAACACTAACACTAACGGTAGAATGTGAATATACAAATAAACACAGATTAAAATATAATATAATATACAACTACATTCTTAAAAATAAAGGTCCTTAAAAGTTTCTTCACAGCAATGCCATAGAATAACCTTTTTGGTTCCACAAAGAACCATTAGTCAAAGGTTCTTTAAAGAACCATCTCTTTCTTACCTTTTTATAATCTTCAGATGTTAAATGTTCTATATGGAACCATTTAGACAAAAAAATGTTCTTCTATCTTGAAGCACCTTTATTTTTAATAGTGTATACAACTATAAAAATAAAGACATGCAAAGAAGATCGATGAAGTAGCACAAGGCATGTGGCAAATAGAGTGCAAACCAGTGAAATAAACAAACAAAATAATAAGAAAAGAAACATAGCTACACAGTGCTAGCATGATTGGTTTTGCAGCTCCACAGGACAACAGAGCTCAAACATGCCACATTGGGTAGTCGTGGCCTAATGGATAGAGAGTTGGACTTGTAACCCGAAGGTCGTGGGTTCGAGTCTCAGGTCCGGCAGGGATTGTAGGTGGGGGAGTGAATAACCAACACTCTCTCCACACTCAATACCACGACTGAGGTGAGACCCTTGAGCAAGGCACCGAACCCCCAACTGCTCCCCGCCACACACCACTTCCCCTTTCCCTTTTCTTCTTAAGAAATGCGTCTACAGTCCTGCAACTGAAAAAAACAGACTGGCCGTGTGAAGATTCATGATAAAGTTTTACTGGACCTTCATTGCTCAGGAAACACTCAATAGAGCGAGAGAGTGCTGACCGCTTGTGCGTAACTGCAGCGCCAATCAGAGGCTTGTCATTGTGATGTCTCTGAGATTGGTTATAAATATAGAGAGCTTCTTCAGGAGAGTATCTTAAAATGGGTGGCTGGAAGGGAAGAAGGGGACACCATAGATAGTAACTTTTGTTTCTAATCACTGCGGAAATGATGGGGGAAAAAATTAAAAAAAGTAAGCCAAGGTGAAACTTAGTTAACTTTTTACTTGGTTTGGTGTTCTAATTATTTCTATCATAAAAACGCTCAGAAGAGTTTATCATGGTAATGGTTATGACAATGGGAATAGGCGGAATAGACATGCTACGCTGTACATTTTTCTTTACAAATCCTCGTTTTTTGCTTCTAATTCGTGACTGGCGTTTTGTTTTGTTCTCTCTCTGCATTCGTCACTAATCATGCAATGCCAATGTCCTACGTCAACGGAACTGCTTCCGCGTACCACAATCAGCAGAAGTGAGAAAAAAAGTGTTTATTTGAAATATGGATATTTATCTTGCAAAAACGCATGGATTCGCTACAGGAGGCTCTTATTCACCCCCCGGAGTCGTGTGAGGCACATTTTTATTACGGATGCATCTTCACATCTTCTGGACTGTTGACAAAAGCACCCGCTTGCCCCATTAAAAGACTTGGAGGAGCCAGGACAATTTCTAATATAACTCAGATTGGATTCGTCTGAAAGAAGAAAGTCATACACACCTAGGATGCTTTGAAGGTGAGTAAATCACAGGCTAATTTTCATTTTTGGGTGAACTAACCTTTTAACAAAACTTGAAATACATAGACAAGAGGACATTCTGAGGATACAGGACAAGGTATGTCAATCTCTGTGCATTTGGTGCTCAAGGTAGAACATCTATATAATCAATTATTTATTTCAATGTAAATGACAGATGAGGACTGTAATAAATATGTGACCCTGGACCACAAAACCAGGATCAATTTTTTGAAATTGAGATTCATACAGAGTCAAGTTGAGTAAATAATCTTTCCATTGATGTATGGTTTGTTATGATAGGACAATATTTGGCCGAGATACAACTATTTGAAAATCTGGAATCTGAGGGTGCAAAGAATTGAGAAATTCCCCTTTAAAGTTGTCCAAATTAAGTTCTTAGCAATGCATATATTTTCTCTGAGAAATTTACAAAATATCTTTATGGAACATGATATTTTCTTAATGTCCTAATGATTTTTGTCTTAAAAGAAAAATCAATAATTTTGACCCATACAATGTATTTTTGGCTATTGCTACAAATATACCCCAGCGACTTGAGCCTGGTTTGTGCTCCAGGGTCACATATATCCTTTTAGGTCTTATCTTTTTCCTTAATTTTGAATGCCTGTTTTTTTATTATTATTATCTATTTTTAAGTTGGTCGTGTCTTTTGGAAGCATCATGTATTTTTCAACCATTTCACCAAAAACGTACAATATCAGAGAAGATTTAAGACTATTGACTGCAGTAAAAACACATATTAGAAAAGATAGTGGCCTAGTGATCCATTTGAGCCGTTAGTGCTTGATTGCCGTTTGTGGTTATATTTATGTAGTCGGTAGACAGCCAGGCAGCTCACATAGTTATAGATCCATCTCTGCCATTACCACACACATTTTATCAATAACACTGTTCATGTGAGTGTGTGTGTTTTCAGTTAATGAGGCACAGAGACTGAAAGCCTCATTCATGTTTAAATCGGCACTCCCTGCCGAGATCAGACATCACAGACACGCAACTGTCTGATTGGATAATGAGATCAAACTCTGCTCTGATTGGATAATGACACAGAATAAGCCATCTCTGTGGCATCTGGATCAAATCTATGCTTCTTCTTCTTCCACTTTAAATCCTGTTCTGCCTCTTTTCCTTCTCTTCCTCTCAGGAGAGAGTCAGTTTGGGAGAGAGAAGCTAATTTTAGAAACTGTCCATTTATATCAACAAAGAGGAGAATGATGTGTTTGTGTTCATATTCTCATGTCCAGTATTGGGGAAAGTTCAAAGTACTGTATTAAAATACCGCGTTACTCCCTAAAAACTAATTGCATAATTAGTTACTTTATATGGAAACAAATAATTTTAAAGTGAATGAAAACAAAACACTTACCGAAATGATGAATAAATTAATGCTATGTCTATTGTGCGCCCATTGTGTGTGTAAATTATTTTGTTAATAATATGCAATCATGTAATCCATAAAAAAATTACATGTAGTCTGATTATGCGTATTTTAAAATGTAATTGAATCTAATTACAAGTACTTAATTACGTATTCCAGATTACATGTAATCAGTTACCATCCCACTCTGTTTTTAGCAGGTCACTAGTTTCTTACTTGCCCAAGTTTCTATAATTGTTTCCATACAAGTTGTGAACTACATTTAAAATAAATGTTTCCATTGTAGTTTATGCATCACAGGCTCCTCAACAAGACATACTGTAATTTCAGATCTCATTCGTGTGAGTTTAGGTCAGTAATAACCTCAATGCGGGTGGTAAGGAAAGCCAGTGAGGGTGAGGTCAAAGGTCATGCATTGTGTCAGTCAGAACAGGAAAAGGAAACAGTAAACATCCTGAACTGTTTACCTTGAAGGGCTTGTTGTCATGGTGCAAGTGACTATGAGGTTAATGACTAGATCTTGTGTGTGTGTGACATCTCATTCAAGACCAGCATTCCAGAGCTAGAGGAGTGCTTACGATTAGACTCTCTGTGTGTGTGTGTGTGTGTGTGTGTGTGTGTGTGTGTTATAACACTCTCTTCAACATGTCTCTGTTTTCCGTCTACAGCATCCCTGCTATCGATTTATCATCATGAAGCTTCTTCCACTTAATGTTGAGATCCACTGTGTCTTCCTGCAGCTACAGCTGAACAGATATCAGAGCCCACATGAGCAGAACGACACTGACATGAAAGGCTCAGAGTCCTGTTCATGTTGTCCATGTTAATGGTTGTCCGTAGATATGTCCAGTGCATGCCTTTACATGGAGATTAATGGGATAAAGTGTATTCTTCATGTTCTGTTCAGAATCAGAGAGACCCAGAGGTGCTTTTAATATCTTAAAAACATATGTAAAGCTATCTGAGCTATCATGTCAATGAAGTCTGTAAAAAAGGACCTATTTCTTTTTTTTTTAAGATTAAGATTCTTTTTTTTCACAGATGTTTTGCTTGTGTTTTTAATTATGCATTGCATTGTGCTGCGTTTTAGGTTTAAAGGAAATAATTTCTTATTTTTTCTTTTTCTTACAGGGTTTGATGTGATTATTAATTAAATTTCAATCCCCTAAACCTAAATATTACATTTTGGCATGCAAAATATTTTTGCTTTCACTTAATTGCATGTTATTTGCAGTTAAATGAAAATGTAATTTTAAATATATATTAAATAATATTTGTTAAATTTAAGAGTTTTATTTTAACCCCCTTAAGTGGGACTTATACATATACATATTTATATGTAATTTCATACTTCTACTGTCTTTGAAATATGGTTAAGGTGTACTGCCAAATGTATAAATGTAGCCATATGTAGTATTTATAGTAAACTAAAATACACTTTAATGCCATTTCTATTAAAACTTGTATGTTATGGATTTCAATATATTTGTAAATACACATTTCTATTGATGACAGCTGTCATTTTGAACAATTAAATTAATTTAATTCTAATATCAAATGACACTAGGTAAAAATATATATTTCATTTACATGTGTTTACGTATGGTAGTCAACACATCAAAATAAGAGTACTTAAAATCACAGAGAAATATTATTAAAATGATTTAAGATGTGCTTGTAAAATAAATGTAAATGTGAATTTAGGTGTATTAAAACTCTTGTCAAGTATAAGTGGCCTTTTATTTCATTAATATATTATCTGCAAGTACAGTTTTTTTAACAATATATTTTTAGACACATTCAATAAACTTAAGCTCCCTTCTTTTGTTGACCCCATATATAAATGATTTTACTTTTATGGGCAATCACCTTTCTGAAAATGTGGATTTAACATATAAAGTCAATCTCAACAGAATCACGCGGCTCTCACTAGAAAAGCTACAAAACCACTAGATGGTGATGTTGCACTTAGTCTGCTGTCTCTCACTCTCATTCAAAGTCAAATATTATCTTCTGAAACAATCTTAACAGTGACATTTTGTATGAAACTGTATAAAATGAAAACAAGATTTACAAAAATACTTAAAGTTACTCCCTGATCAAATCAGAGGAGCATGAAGAGACGAGATTTAATGCTCTCATTCCATCTGATTGAAGCCCTTAGACACTCATTCAGTCATAAATGGCCATTCATCACTGAGAGCATTTGTTCAAGCTGCTGTTATCTTTCATAAATATTTACTTCCCCTGGTTAAAACCTCCCGTTCACACCTCCAATAGATGCGGGTCATAGAGACAGCAATGGAGAGAATAGCCCGCTGTAAACAGCCCAACAAAAGAAACAGTGCCTGCGCTCTTCAAACAAGCCCCACAATTGCGTGTGTGTTGGTAATCACAACCTATTCAAGTATGCATATACTGCAAGTACAAAAAGAAGGACAGGAAGCATCGTGGGATTTTTTTTTTTCAGCATGACACAGCTCTTTTGATGAAGTCTTCAGGAGTTGCGTGACTACCTGCTGGATGAGAGACAGATGCCCTTCTTTAAACTATCCTGTGTGTGAAGAAACAAAAACACATCTTCAGCAGGCCTTTGGAGGATTGACTGTGAAGTTTAGTGTGCTACCTAGTCTATAGCACTTTTGAGACGCATTTAAATGTTTGGACGCTATCTTAAAGGGCTTACATGAGAGTTACTACACAAACTGAAATTCAGAGAAAAAATGAATTCAAAAACAGGCATTTCAGTTTATTCTGTAGGCTATGATTTCATTCTTAAAAGATTCTTATTTGATATTTGTTGTCATGAGGATTGGTTTAAATTTTGATCATAATTGTATTTTCCTTTAGTACTTTGACCAGTGAAATGAATGCTGTCTAGGAAGACAGATCGCTGGGTTTTGAGACATAATGCCTATTATCACGTCAATTTTCTATGCTTTTTTACTGCTTTTTCTGCACATTCTGCAATATATAGGTTCAGTTATTATCAGTAATCTAATTTTATAACCCACAGAGCAACCAAATTATAGTTTTCAAAGATGGAAAAGTCAATGCAATTAGCATTAAAAAAATAAATAAAATAAAAAATTCAGTTTAAAACAGCTTTTGTTGTTCAGATATGCAGATATGTCAGTTCACAGATTTATGAGTGTGTCTATAGATATATTCAGATGTACACACACACACACACACAAACACACATATATATATATATATATGTCACATATACACACACACGGATGTACGGCTTTATATTCACATATTATCTCATCGGATTAAAAAACATATTCAGATATCACTATATATTTGGTTTTATGTTCTATATAGAAATATATATTCTGGGTCTAGAATAAATTATTTTAGGATTTATAGCTTTACATGTAGCTTTATATAAATATATTTGCATTTTAAACTATACATTTAGACTCACAATATTTATACTCAATTATACTATACATAATATAAAGTGCATAAACTATATTTGTATACAGGGCCTACTTCCAATTTATACTCATTTTTTAACTGTATTTAATGTAACTACTTTTAAGAAAAATAGATATCCAAAGTACCAATATATATTTGGATTTATATTGAACGATTTGTATATATTTGTATCTATATAGCCTACACACACACACACACACACACACACAAAAAACTTTTATTTATAACGATACAAAAATGTACTTAATTTAATTGACTTGAACTTAAAAAGACAATGCAACTTTGTAACTTGAGGCTTTGTCAGTGTCAGGTCCTGATGCCACTGAAGCTTGACTGTTGACTCGTGCAGGAGCGTGTGTTTGTGCGCTGTGTGAGATGAGTGGGCAGGTCTTCAGAGAGAGACACTTCACAGCAGTCTGACTCTCACTTCACTCTCAGTCTCTACAGAGGAGAACAACTCAGGATACCCACGAAGACAAGACATCAACTTTGGGACGGGAGAAACTGAAGGAATCTAGCAGGAACAACTTCAGCGCACTTTCTCCAACAAACTCCCTGCATTTCCATTTTTGTTCTCAGACAAGTTTGCGCTGCTGGAAGACAACACACACAGCCAAATAACATTTCTGTCAAAACACTTTCGCACTGGAGTGATTTAACCCAAAAGAACAAGGTAAGGAACTTCACGTAAAATTGATGTATTAGTTAGCCTATATTGACTTTAGGTTTTAGTTGCCCGTTCATAGCAAATGCGCGCATGAGGCCATGCGTTTGAAACCTCTCGGGATCATTTGCACTATTTTGAGACATTGCTCAGAGGTACATGCCTTTGCATTTCCTAAATGCTTTCAAGCCTCATGAAAGAGTTGAAACACTTCTGCAGTCACGGGGAAACGGAGCGGGACTCCCCGCGCTCTTTGAACCTTCTGCCAGAACAAGAGCGACGGGCTTTTGCGGTCTGCAAACTCCTGGAAGTGAACGATTTCAAACACCTTTCCATCAAGCCCGTGCTCGCAGGCTCTTTTAACATTCGCCTGGATCTCAGAGGAGGTGTGATGGGAGTTTTTGGACATTGTGTTGGAGACGCGGTTCCCATGCGCTCCCATCCGCCAGACGCAATTCATCACAACTCGTCCTCGCCCTCTCAATTGTGCGCCTGTTATTCAGTCTTTCAAAGTGTTAAACGTCTCTGTCTCCGCTCAAGGCAAAAGCATATGGGGAGTTTTCTTTAAATATCTGTTTGTTAGGAACTTCTCCAAACAGTAACGCATAAAAGCACCTGCAAGATGCGATTTTTTTTTTTGGCCCGTGTTCAAGTTTCAGGTTCAAGTTTATTTGTATAGCGCTTTTTACGAGACAAATCGTTGCAAAGCAGCTCGACAGGAAATTAAGTTTACACAATATATTTATATATTGCAGAACCTTAATATATTTAACTTATGGCAAATTTGGTAATTCTGTATGTTGTCTGAGTATTGGCATCCTCTGAGGTCCTCTGAGGGGTTGGCATTATCATTTCTCAGGTGTTCGGTAATCTCAGATCATTTAAGGGTTGGATCCAGACTGAAGCTTGTCATTCCTAGTTACCATATTAGACATAATTAGCGTAGCTGCTGTTCCATCTAAGCAACAATGATTTGTTCAACCCAAGCTAAAGAATAATAATAATGTACATTTGATCAGATATAACTGCAGTACAAGATTATAAGATGCATTATGTGAATGCTTGGCTAAAGAGATGTGTCTTTAATCTAGATTTATACAGAGAAAGTGTGTCTGAACCCCGAACGTTATCAGGAAGGCTATTCCAGAGTTTGGGAGCCAAATGTGAAAAAGCTCTACCTCCTTTAGTGGACTTTGCTATCCTAGGTACTACCAAAAGTCCAGAGTTTTGCGACCTTAAGGAGCGGGTTGGATTGTAGCGTGGTAGAAGATGAGTTAGGTACACAGGAGCTAAACCGTTTAGGGCCTTATAGGCAAGTAATAATATTTTGTAAATGATACGTAACTTAATAGGTAGCCAGTGCAGAGACTGTAAAATTGGGGTAATATGATCATATTTTCTTGACCTGGTAAGAACTCTAGCCGCTGCATTTTGGACTATCTGTAGCTTGTTTATTGAAGATGCAGGACAACCAGCTAGCAGTGCATTACAATAGTCCAGTCTAGAGGTCATGAATGCATGAACTAGCTTTTCTGCATCAGAAACAGGTAGCATGTTTCGAAGCTTGGCAATGTTTCTAAGATGGAAGAATGCTGTTTTTGTAACATGGGAAATATGATTTTTAAAGGACAAGTTGCTGTCTAAAATAACACCCAGATTTTTGACTTTAGAGGACGTGACAGTGCATCCGTCTAGTTGCAAATTGTAATCCAAGAGATTCTGTGTACTGTTTTTTGGTCCAATAAGTAATATCTCTGTCTTATCTGAATTTAATAGGAGGAAATTATTGGTCATCCAATCTTTTTATATTTTTTACACAATCTATTAGCTTAGATAGTTGAAAAGTTTCATCTGGTCCTGTTGATATATATAGTTGAGTATCATCAGCATAACAATGAAAACTGCATTGCCGTGTCTGCATGACTGCTTTATGAAATTAACTGTCCTTTGCTTTAGAGAGATGAATGGTTTGACATGAACAACTTATTGCACAAGTCTGCGTTTTTCTCTGGTTTAAGCAGTGCCACTTTTCAACGTCAAGATTTAAGGTTAATTTTACAGTTTTTGAATGAATAAGCGAAAGTGTATATTTTAGAATTGGAGTACTCAATTTAAGTTTCAAGTGGACTAGTTTTTAAATTGTATTCACAAAAATCCAAACAACCATAATCTACATTGTTTCATTAATAAGACATTTATTAATAAGATAATAATAAGACATTTAACATTTGATGAATATTTAGTTGTCAGCACTGAAAAGCATAACAAACATATCTCACAAATTCCATTTTAATCAGCTTTGTAGTTTACTTAAATAGTGTGTTTAATTACTTTTTTAAAAGTACAAATATTCTGTGTGTATTAATGTAAACCCATAAAAACTGCATGATGAATAATCACTATACGATAATAAAAGTAGCTCTTTAAAGATGAAAAATTGTTGCATGTCACTTGCTTGAAATTTCACTTCAGCTGCCAATCTGTAGCATGCAGCGATGTCTCGTTCCCTTTGCATCCTTTTCTTTTCGAATTTGAATAGTAAATTGTGTGGATTTTTTAATCTCTCCGATGGGATTGCAAGGATTAGTCTCCTATCAGACACAAACAACTACGAAGTGGATTGCTGGCTACCTGATGTGGTTCCTGGTGAGAGTGATATTTTTCTCTGGGCTGGGAGACGTAATGAAAGGCAGACTCAGAATGAGGGAATTTGAATGACTGTATTTAGCGGCGAAGCCAAGCTGCACTGCCTCCCATCCTCTCTCGGAAAGAATGAAACAGGAACAAAAGTCTAAGAACGGGAAGGTCTGTGTTGCATAGCGTATCTAAACCCTTATTTGCATATGAAAACTCTGGCAGCGAAAGAATTCCGCCACTGTTGCAACAGCCATTTGTGTGTCCGACGGAGTGACAGTCCGATGCGGAGATACAGTCGTCCTCACGCTGGTCTTTGTGGGGTCTGACGTGACTGTGTGTCATGTCCTGTTGTGGAGAACCAGGGATTTAATCGCAGCTTTTCGAACTTTTTGTGACCCCCTGCTCTTTCATTTCCATATCTGTTTGTTCGCAAAGCTTCAGAGCTCAAATTCAGTTTGAGATGGTTCATTCAGAGCGTCCTGTCGGCAAAACACGCAAACAACGCCACTCACATAAGATCATTTTCATTCTCGGTAGGTAGATGATAAATAAACGGCAGTGGCTTCTTTATTTCCCAGCATGCCCGTTTGTGCGCTTTCTTAGATATGCTCGTATGGGTGGGGTGAGGAGGACAAATTGTCCTGTGAGATCTCAAATTCTTCTCACAAAGATAGCAATGATGTGAAAATCAGTCAGGGGCCTTCCCATTCAATGGTCTGTTTGTGTGGCACTTGGAGGAAGTGGCCCCTACACCCTCAGCACAGCTGCCTGAAGAACATTCCCAAACTTTGTACTAATTGGGAGTCCTGAGATAAAGACCTGTGTGAGGATACTTAGAGTGGGACATCTGGACACTCTTGAGTAGGTTTGACTTTATTAATTGAAATCGCCTGGAGACGTTACACTTCACAGCTACTCTGTGTCTGTCTCAAATGTGCCTCAAAAACACAAATATCTTCAAAGATTTTACTCAACAAATGCCGTTCTGGGTCCTTGCCAAAGTAAACAAGCAGCAGACAGCCAAGTGTCCACAGAGGAGTGCTGGACTTCAGCTCTCAAAACAGGCCTCTAACAATTAGTCATTGTGCCATTTGGCTGTCCAAGAGCACCAGTGCAGTTCAGGATTGGCATAAAGACACAGCCAAAGTACATGTCAAGCACCTCAGCTCTAAATTGCTGATCATAACATTTGAGGTGAGAAGGACACATAGTGGCTGTTTGCGTGAACACTCATTCAATACAAACCAAATACCACATGATAAGGCAATTGAGACACAGCTGATACTACCGTGTATGTCCAATGCTGCTCCTGGAGGGACAATGTCCTGCAGGGTTTAATTCTGAACTGCCCCAACATACTCGCCTGTGGCTGTATCTGAAATCATCCCCTATACCAGGGCTATTTAACTCCACTCCTGGAGGGTCAGCGTCCTGCAGACTTTATTTATAACCCTAATTTAACACACCTGTCTCTAATTTGTAACACTGCGAGTAGCTTGTTTGAGGTGTTTGATTAGGGTTGAACTCATCAGGACATTGACCCTAGAGTTGAAGAGCCCTGCCGTTTACCCTTATTCACTATTCCCTACAATACTCATCTAATGCAGTCTTTCCCAACCATGTTTCTGGAGGCCCCCCAACATTGCAGTTTGCAATCAAACACACCTGATTCAACTCATCAGCTCATTAGTAGAGACTCCAAGACCTGAAATGGGTGTGTCAGACAAAGGAGATCTGCAAAATGTGCAATGTTGGGGGGCCCCAGGAATGTGGTTGGGAAGCACTGCACTGATATAGTCCACCGAATGAGTGAATGAAAACAAATGAGTGAATTCGGACTCTGTGTGAATTCTGAGTGCTGAAGATGGCATCTTCTGGCAAGATGAGGTAATTAATTCGCATGATGCTCACAATGCATGGGTTTTCTCTAGCTACTAGTCATTAAGTGTACATAGGTTGTACATTCATTATTGAGGTGCATTATGTGATTGAATGACTGCAGTCAATAATGTCCACTATATGGTTCCAGACACCACTACTAATGGCTGTCCCCTCGAACAGTGCACTACATCAGTGGTTCCCAACCACATTCCTAGAGCCCCTCAACACTGCAATCAAACACACCTGATTCAGGTCATCAGCTCATTAGTAGAGACTCCAAGACCTGAAATGGATGTGTGGGAGAAAGGAGACATGCATGTGCTGTGTTAGGGGGCTCCAGGAGCATGGTTGTGAACAACTGCACTACATAAGTGTATAATATGTGATTTTGGATACAACCTGGGAGTTTCTAAGAATCCTAAAGACCTTGATTTGCAGATAAAGGTGTGTTTAATTAGAATTGGAGCCAAACTCTGCAGGATTGTGTCCCTCCAGGTGCAGGACATGACATGTCGCAAATGATGAAAATTAAACTAGAGATATTTATTGAATGTGGTTTTGAATCTGGTTTATGAATATCATATTTGAGTGGGTTATACCAAAAAAAAAAAATAATAAATTGGATGGCATAGCTTGGCTTATTGGTGTAGCAGGATGGGGATTGTCAGAATAGATGGACTAACCACTGACTCTTGTCAGAGCTGCACTGAATAAAACGGCTCTACAAAATCCAACATTGTCCCCATTGTGTTCCACTGTTGAGGTTGGTTTCTTCCCCCTGTCTTTAGATTTTCAGCTCGGGCTCCGTATGTATGCATGACAGGGCCGTGAGGAGCCCAGGGGACAAAGCTCACATTAAATGTCTGTTCAGAGGTTTTGGGAAGCGCTGACATAAGCTGAGGGAAACTCACCCATTCTCCAGTTTCAGGGCGTCGTGCCTCTGTTGAAACATAATCTATAATGTTTCCCTTATCTCGGTGTAAGTGAAGGCTTTTGCAGCTCTGGTGTGATATAGGAGAGTTCACATATGTGACACTGAGCTCCATAGGGAGGAGAGCCAGTAAGGAGGCAGCATGTGTGTGTGTGTATGTGTGTGTAAATGTGCAGTCATACATGTTTAGAAAGCGAGTGAGTCAGAAGTGACACCCCCACACAGGTTAGCGTGGTAATGATGGCTCTCCGCTGTTTGTGGCCCGGGCCACTGCGGTTTGATTGACAGGTGGTAGCTGCTCTGGTGCGATGTGTGTTTTCACCCTGTCAGTAGTGCTGCTTTTCATGTACATGTGCTACTCATCTGTGTGTGTGTGTGTGTGTGTGTGTGTTTCCCTGGCTGAGCCTGTTAGTCCCTGTCTCACCTTGCGCGTTAACACTTCCTGTGGCAATTAATCAGTCTATTAATCAGACTGAATAAATCATTTAACGACAGGCTGAATTATCTGCTCCTAATTGTTGATCAATCAGTCAGACTGTTGCCTAAAGCCTCTAGACTCCCAGTGGAGATGAATGGTTATTTTATCTGATTTGGATAAACATATTTCGAAGAGAATGGCATTTCTGTCTCTAGAGAGATAATTAGAAGAATTGTAACCAAAGGAAATTGTGTGTTATCCAGAGTGGAATGCAGCCAGATGTTTCTGAAACACCTGACACAAGATTCTTGAAATACATTTGTGTTGCAGAATTATCTCTAATGGCTCTTTAGATCATAGAATGATAATTAAAGAGGTTAAAAAGAGGTAAATTACTTAAAGTCAAATAGCACCATCACATTGTCGTTTTACTCGCACGTGATTATTAAGAGCATTTTGAGGACGATAATTCAAACATTACAGCTTGTTGCGTTCAAAGGATTTAAGCTGTTTAACATTATGAACTTGACTCTACGACCTTGCCGCAACACACTCTCTCCCGAAACCACTTCAAGGTCCAATTCATCACACATCTCAGATTTGTACATGGTGCATAAGTGATCCAGGACCCAAATAAACCCGTTTCTGTCACAGGAAAAAAGTTTGGTAAAAACAAATGAATGCAGAAAAAAAATTAAAAGGAGCAACACAAAGTTGACACGATTGCGGCCAACTCTGCCTTCAAATTATCCTCCCCCAAATTACGATCAGACATTCTCCCCAGCTCTAATTAAACATTAGTTTTATTTGTTCCAGATGGGGCTTTGTTTTGAAGTTTTATTTTAGAAAGAGAACTGCTTTCTGCTCTGGGAAACACAACTGCATCCAAACCTGACGGAGTTGCAGAGGAAATCCATGTTCCTGTGTTTCTTTGCTTTCTCCTCTTGTTTGTAAATTGGAATTTGTGGCAAATGTTCTGTAACCACATCCAAAGAGATCTTCCCAGTCGCAATCTACACTTTTGTTTTCCCAATTCACTTCAGAGCTCTCCAGTGAACGCTGACTTAATTTATGTAAGCCTAGGCTGCGTTTCTGCTAGTAAATGTTATGTTAAATCACTGATCTGGACTAGAAGATATCCTTGTATACTACATGACTGTTAATTAAGATGGACTGCTTTCATACCAGTTGCGAACCATACCAAATTTCACACACTCCTAAGTTATCCCAGACCACTTTTAACAAAGCAAAACCACAGCCGAGTTTGGAAAATCAGTTTCACCACAACCAAACAGACTTGAGTCTGATCCAAAAGTGTTTGAAACATGTCCTCAAAGTATCCAGCATATCTATATCCTCATATACCTATTTAACAATACAAGATGAGTCCTTAAGAGAGAGCATCACTTTTCTGTATGAGAATATCCTATTAGACCATCAGAGCACAAGAGAAAGCAGTGCTCTCTTGTTGTGGGAGACAGAGGAGAGGAAATGTAATGCATGATAAAGGCAGTGCTTTGTGTGCAAATGCAGTTAAATACATTTTGTGATTGGCTGAAGTGAAAAGACTACGTGTAAAGGAGGGGGGAAGTGATAATGTGCAACTTTTAAAAGAAAGGCAAGAGGAAGGCACGTGAAAGAAAGATAAACAATGAATGAAAGCGGAAGAGGAGAAAGAGAGAGTACCATCTGAGCCTGGCAAATAAAGAGTGAGTGAAGGAGGTCAAGAAAAGTGGGAATAAAGACAGCAGGAGGGGAGGGATTCCTGGAGAGTTCGTTAAGAGGACAAGCACTCACTTGCTGTTAATGACAGTGGAGTATCGCTCTAATCTGCCATCATTAGCCTGATTATATCAGGGGGTTTGGGCTTTGCCTTCAGCTCCAATCAATGGCACCAAATCAATGGAAAGAGGATATCATGTGATCACTGCAAAGCCAAATCCAGCCTAGAGTGTAGCCCAACACAGCCAGACCCGGACCAGCACAAATGAACCAAGTTCAGCTTTTTCTAAGCGGGTTCATCACAGTCTAATTCAGAACAGCATACATAAACTTAGCTCACTGTAACACATTTGTGCGGTCTTACCCACTCCAGAACAATGAAAGTCAGTTAAGCACAGACTAACATAATTAAGCACTACATGTGACCAGACTTGAGTCTGAGCATTTTTTTTTAAAAATCACAGTAAAGATATGCATGAAAAGATATGTATGTTACAAAAGATCTCTATTTCAAATAAATTAACTTTCAGTTTGTTAAAAAAATCCTGAAGAATCCTTTTTTTTTTTTTTTGCAAATCAGCCTATTAGAATGATTTCTGAAGGATCATGTGACACTGAAGACTGGAGTAATGATGCTGAAAATGCAGCTTTGATCACAGGAATAAATTACATTTTAAAATATATTCAAATAGAAAACAGATATATTAAATTGTAAAACTATTATTTGATTTTTGATCAAATAAAAGAGCTTTGGTGAGTGAAGAAGAAACTTCTTTCAAAAAGTCTTATCGACCTCAGACTTTTGGGCAGTAATTTGTCTATTGTTTAATATCTGCTCTAAGGGCTCAATTTCAAAATTTTAACCAAAGTAATAATAACAGTAATAATACTACTACTTATAAAATCTACTGTTTGTCATTCACTTCAAAATGGAGTAAAAAGTGCACAGGACAGATGCAGCAGATCAGTGAGAATGAAAATCTGTGAATAGTTACACGCAGGTGTTTAACACCAACCAGACATGGATATTTTTGTACTGTGAGCTCGGACTCTACACAGGCATTCAAACGGTGATTAGTGAGGGTGTGTGTGTGTGCGTGTGTGTGTGTGTGTTCAATGAGCAGATGTGTGCATCTGTGAGTGTCTCTGAGTGCCTGGATCCCACTGCGCAATGTGACGTCGTAGTGACGTCTTTTCCATGTCATTTTGGACGTCCAATTTCCGTCCATTGATGGGGTTGTTTTGTAACGCCAGGCGACGTCTTTTTTCGACGTCTACCGCACGTCTAATGTGTATATCACAACTGCCATAGACGTCCAAATGACGTCCAAAAAATAAGCCAGATTAGGTCAAATGTTGAACGTCAAAATGACGTCCAAGTTGGGTCATGGTTGGACGTCCAAATAGTGGACCTAGTTTGGACGTCGAATAGATGTCCAGAATTGGTCATGGACCGACGGACCCAATATAGACATGATCTGCACGTCTATCCGACGTCCAATGTTTAGTGGGATGTTCTCATAAGCTGCTGGATGTTGTTTGCGTGCAGTATCAACCGCCAAGTACCCGTCTTTTACCCCAGCTGTCCTGCCCCTTGAGTTAAAAAAGCAGCAGAACTTCAAAGGTGGTCAGTGAGGACATTAATTTGAGTTCTTTATCCCAAATATCTTGTAGTTTGTTTATTTGTTGTAGCGTGATGGTGGAGTTCAGTCATTTAGCTAAATGTTAAGATTAACTTTCTGTTCTTTTAGATTAGAATAAGGACATCATGGAAGGATTTCACTGTCCTCCATTAGAGTTTTTAAACAGTCATTAACTTCTACTAATGGTTTAAATGTCCTTAACTTGATGGATTGATTCTCCAGCTTTAAAGACTACATGAAATCTAAATTGAAGTTGAATTACTTGAACTTACATAATTAATGCACTCACTTTCAGCAGATAAGCATATTTTGTTTTCTCCTTTGGCAAAACAGAACACAAATATTGATGACTCATCTTGCACTAAACAGACTTTTGTCCAATCAAATGCTTTCTTCTATGCCCTTCCCCCAAAAAGTCTACTATAACGAGAACTATAACTAATACGGTTTTAATAATCATTCAGATTGTATGAGAATAGTCAAGTCCAAACCAGAACTATAACAATAGCAATACAGTGGAACAGTATCATTGGACATTCTTTCAGAATCATTTTTTTTCCAGACGATAAACGATAAAAACATTGACAGTCAGTAAGAATCCACCCAATAGCCGCAGTGTGTTTGAACATTATTGTGCTTTGATGTGGATGCTAATATAGTTGATGTGAAAGAAAAAAGGAAAGAAGCCTGGTTTTTAAGAATGAAATTCCATTCTGCTGTTCACTCTCTCTCTCTCTCTTTCTTTAGGATGACGTGGATGTGTGGATGTTATGGTTTGGTGTTGCTGGTCTTGGGGGTGATGGGACAGAAACTGCCCACGCGTGATGAAGGCCTCTTTCAGATGCAGATCAGGGATAAAGCTCTGTTTCATGACTCTTCTGTCTTGCCAGATGGAGCCGAGATCAGCGGATACCTGTTCAGAGATACACCGAAAAGGTGGGATCATACATCGCACAAACATACACACTTTTCTTTACATATTAGCAGTTATATAAAGGTAATTAAAACTAGTGTATATTAACACAAACCTGAATGAATGAATCAAAAGATTGAATAAATAAATACAATTTTACATTCAGACAGTTAAATGTTATTTTTTTATTTGATTAAAACTATATATATATATATATATATATATATATATATATATATATATATTTTTTTTTTTTTTTTTTTTTTTATATTTATTTAGAATTTCCCATATTTCCTCAAAAGGAGTTTTAGATTTGGTTCTTTTTGGTGAAGATAGTGGTGCAGAAATTGCTTGCTTCACCTTTATTTACGATCTTCTGTGTGTTGAATTGCAGCGTACGTTTTTCATGTTTTAAAATTTTCCTTCATGTAAACTAATTTTTAAGTTTGAACATCCTGGGACGGGAGGGTTATAATCATGTGCATTTGTGGAAGTGTCTTTGTGTGAGGGAAGAAGAAATATGGGATCTATTATAGCTATAATGCATTAGATGAGTGTGAGACATGCATTATGAATGAGATGCTGGAAACGACTGTGTGTGTGTGTGATGAAGCATTGTTTTGAGTAGCAGGTGCACTCAAATGGATGAATATCAACCGTGTTCACCACGTCCGTCAAACTGGACCATATGCGAGGTCTTAGCAAAAGGCTACAGGGTTATTTTAGCTGAGGATCCTGGATGAATTAATCACATACATACCACAGATGGTCGAGATATTCGCAGTTTAAAACGCTTTATAGTAATAACGAATCTCCCCGTTTCCCATTTGATGTCCATGCCAGTGATTCTGTCAATGTTGTGTCCTGCTAATGAACTGCAGTGCTCTCAAATATAGCTGATTACACAGAAGTCTAGCATACATCTGTCATAATTATTTTACAGAATGTGGAGTTGAAAGGTGTTTCTGCTCACAGAAAGACTGATTAAAAGCTCAGACTGTTTGGAATAACACAGTATCATGCTACTTATACTAATTTAAACGTATATGTACAGTAGATATTTCATGCAATATCTAAACACGTTTGTCAAAATGTGCAGCATACAACATAGCACACTGCGCTGTATCCCACAATGCAATGTGCTTAATTTGACCTTCAAGTAGTAAAAGTAAAAAACTAATTCAAATTAGCACAAATTGATCAGAGCGTAATATAGTTACAACCTGCCATGAGAGTTGAAATGCAATGTAAAAAAATAGTTGTAAATAAAACACTATTTATTACAGTACGTTTAGCAAAATATTACTATTTCAGTCTTTCCAAATAAAAATTCACATTGAATTCATTGTGTTACTTGCCATTTCTCTGTATGGATATAATTCATATACGTAATGTGGTGATGTAATTCATTTAAACACATGATGCTTTCTGTTTCACACAATTTTTTTAAAGAAATAGTAGGCAGTATTCAGTCTATACTTGCACTAAGTAGTAAGCTAATATTTCAGTATAGTATTAGAAAGAGGTTACAGCTAAAATACACCAGCTGTGTTTGGTGTGCCTTTTATAAGACATCTCCCATGTGCAACGCATTGTCAAAAGTATGCTAACACAGTGCTAAAAACGCTAACAAAGCTAGCGGAAATGTGTTGAGACAGCAAGGCTAATGTAGCAGCGCTGTGTTTGGGGAATATTCTCCTAATTCGGTACTGGTCTCCGAAAGGCCAGCTAGTTCTAATTTCAGTATATTGTGTCTTGGGACGTGCTTTAATATATCTCAAGTACTTTTAAAGACGAAACATGACTGCAATCAAGCGTGCTAAATTAGCAACACCATTATGCATAACCTTGCTAAAATAGCAGTCTTATCCTTAGGGACCTGCACTTTTATTTCAGGCCCTAAAGTGGAAAGTATTGTTATACACCTTGTTATGTAACCTTCTATATAATGTTATGCTAAAAGAGTGCATGTGTTTATCTAAAAAAAGACCTTAAAATATAATTGCCTGCAGATGGCTAGTTTTCACACAGTCATCAACTGCGATTCAGTCCAAGCAAAGAGCACATCTGCTATACAACATACAATGAGTCAGGTTTAATTTCCTGTGTAATTTCTATGTTGTTGTCATTTTTGCAGTGCATGCTAACTTTCCTCGCTCTTGCAGGTACTATTTTATGGTGGAGGAAGACAACACTCCTCTGTTGGTGACGGTGACACCTTGCGATGCTCCTCTTGAGTGGAGATTGACGTTGCAGGAGCTCCCAGAGGACCGCAGCGGGGAAGGATCAGGTATCCGAATTAAATCTCCCGATCAATGTTGCAACTCTGCAGTAATTTAAGACTTGTTTTCCATGTAAACGTTCTAAATTATTATTAGAAAACCCGATCTTAGATCTGTGAAACAAGAGAACATCTCCCATAGTCATTCAATACAGCTTAATGATTAAAGTAGACAGTGGTATCTCCTTCCATTTATCAACAAATTATTTAACTTGATTCGGAAGGAAGTCATTTATAAATTAAGAATAATTTTGATCCTAGAGGATTAAGAATTAATTTCTACTTTGTGACTAAAATGTAAAATAAACTGAAAGGATTAAAGAAACGGAGTGTCTATTTACACTAAGTGCAAATAGCCCATCTTGTTGGCAAGGGCTATTTACACTAACTCAGCCCACTAACGTGTTATTGGGTTAGTCAACACTAAATAAAGACGCTAATGTAGCATCTGTTTCAGTGGTGTAGATGGTAAGGTGCATGCTTTTTGACGCGATCTACCAGAGTTCGAGCCAGCCTTTTGCCAAACAATTTTCCTCCCTTTTCAAATTTCATATCACATCAAAAAGGTATTTATTTTCAATAAAAATGAAGGAAATAATCAAAAAGTTGAAAATAAAACTATCGGGTAGGGTTAGGATAGGTGTAGGGAGGGCTTTATTGTCCCAATAAGGTGGCATCCATTTAATAATTTGAATTAAAACTATAATTTACACTCAATACGTTATTATTGCATTCTGTTTTATAATGTACTACTATACTGAGGTGCAGATAATTGCCACTATTTGCAATAAGTAGTATAAATAGCAGAAAATCTTGCTATTTTTACATCATGTAAATATAATCTATAGCTATTTGCACTTATTTGCTATTTGTAAAAAACATATCGTTAAAAATACTGCTATTTTCACTTAGTGTAAATAGTATCTATCGCTATTTACACTTTATATTAATATTATATTAATATTTTAGTTCTGTTCAAAAACCTAATGAGCAGCCTTCATATGCAGCATTTTAAGCTCGGAATGTTAAAGCTGTCCTAAAATGTGGTTCCCTGTTAAAGTAATTATACAAGAGAAATATCTATCAGGCCTAAATTATACTTAGATTTTAATTTATAACAGCAAATAAATTTGTGTTTATTCTCCCATGGCTTGCCGGAGCAGCACTGTTTACATTATAAGGTTCCGTTTCAGTTAGGGAATAGACAACAAATTTATTTAACCAAAAGTCAAAATGAATGTCCTACAGATGCCCCCCCTTGGAAAGTTTTATGCAAAAATAACTCTAGTTTTATTTGAAAAAGCAGCATGGCTGCAGGTAAATATGTGTTTTCTGTGAAGTACTGTGGAGCGTGTCCAGTGTGGGTCAGTGTTTTCCACCATGGTCAATCATTAGCCCTGTTCTAGTGTGTCAGTGTGTATTTGTGAAGTGTGAATTTGGGCCCACTGTAAGCACACTTGATGTGCTGATGGACTACATCTGAACGTTTGCAGATGTAAAAGCCTGAAGCAATAATGAAAAAGAGTCAAATGGAGTGAACCTTGTATATGGATGTATAAGGTGAATCTCCCAAAACCTGTAATGAACATGACCCCAAAATGGATTTTTTTTTGGTGAAATGTAACGTAGACATGCTTTCAATCACACAGCCATAGAATTCCTCCCACTTTTCCCATCCACTGTAAGCAAAAAAAGGTTGTGACCGGCATTCGTCTTCAAAGCAAAATTCTCGCTTGTACTCTTGTTCTCCCTTTTAGCAGTACTCCCTCCTCTTTTGCCCTCCCTCCTGGTATTTTTCTCATTTCTTCCCTTTTCCCTCACACTCTCTCTCTGCAGCTCTCTTTTTCCATCTGGACAATATCCTAAAAAATAAATCAATAAAGTTCCACAAAACACCCTTGTATTTCACACCACACACATGGAGCAGCACTGCGGTTTCAGTTCCGCATGTCTGTGAAACCCAATGTATAGGACCGAATCGGGGCAGAAGCTGCTGTCAAAAGCGTACTGTATGCACAGAACATGTCCATGTGTGAGCTTACATGAAGCCATGAGTGTCTCCCTGCAAGACGACAAGCTTCTCTGATCATCTCTGACTTTTTGTGCCGTAATGACTCCCAGGCCTTGGGTATCCTCCTTCCTCTTAGTCTGTGGCCCAACATGGCTGTCCTGGCTGATGAAATGCAGAGACCACCATCATTCACTGCTGAACAGTTGGGTTTTCCAAAAAAGGATTTAGATTTTTTTTTTTACACACCGTGTAATGATTGTCCTGCTACGGCGTGACTTGGCTGTGATTGGGAGAACCTGAAAGACAAATTAGTCACAGTTGATGATATCAGACTGATTTCCTTGCTTTCATACACATTCAGTCATTCACAGTTGCAATAACTCAAACACACTCACTCTGGTGGGACTGGACCTTAGGAAAGAACCTTTCAAATGAGATCTCTTCAATATTTCATTTGTTTGAAGAAAGCAATGGGATCAAACGGAAAGCAAATTAAACTTGAAGTGAATGAATGAAAGCTGGAGTTTAGTCAGTCTGTCTATTTGAGACGACCGATAAAACATTTTATAGGATCTTCAGCATTTTCAGATTTTTTTCCTGGGAAAGACCACAGTACCTTAGAGTTTCAGAAAAGAGTTCAACAATGTCTTAAACTTTGCTATCCACCTGTTTTTCATCTCTATGCATTTATATTTATGCAAACTGTTGATGCTTTTATCCAAAGCAACTTCACGTTCCATACAACCTCTGTTTCTATCAGTCCTGGCATTCAATGGGAATCGAACCCGTGACCTTAGTGTTGCCAGTGCCATGCTTTACTGTTTAAGCTACATAAATACTTAGTGTATCAACAATTGTCTCATTTTATTTCCCCTAAATAATTTGAGGAGACACATCCGAGACGAAGTTGACATTTTTAAACATAAGTGAGAACTCCATTTTGAGCTGCTTCTGTGCAATACTTCATGTACTTTTTTCTGGTTAGTTGCAGGAGTACGTTATAAATGAAAAGCAAACAAGGACATGGAAGTGCTTTTAATTTGTGTTATTTTTTTTGAGGTACAGCAGTCAAAGTAAATAAATACTCATACACAAGTCTTTTCCCATGTTTGTGGAATATATCCACTGGGAGCCAGTCTTTGAGTGCAACGCGTGTTCATTTAGTTCTCTGGTTGACAAACATAATATTATGCTTTCTCGCCCAGCTGAGCGGAGAGAGCTTGGAAAGGAACTCAGGGAACAGCGAAGCCACAAGGCGTCTCTGTGTAGCTTAGAGTTCCCTGGTAAGGCAAATTGAAAGTCATCCTCTGATCTGCAAAGTTGTTTGGATACAAAACACAGCAGAGGAGTGGCTAACGTTCACGGGAGCAGGTAGCCTGTTAATCCTTGTGTTACCTCACAAGGATTAACAAATTAAACAATGCTCTTTCCGTTAAGATGGGAATTGCTGCTTCTTTTTTTCCAGTGGTGTTAATGTTAATGGTGTGGGGAGGAAGTGGAAAGTAAACAACCAGATGAGAGGATTTGGAGTGGTGAGGGAAATGCGTCATTATGTGGCAGTTAATATTAAATGTCTCAGTCATTGATGTTCAGAGAAAGCCTAAGTGTGTACATCCATTTGTTCGACAGTTTATGTGGCTTGTGTTTGTGTGTGGTTTAAACAAGTCATCATTCAAAATGTGCATCTCCAAACAGTTTTACCCCCACAGAATGGGCCTTGTTTTTTATGTTTGTGGTTTGTTCTGTGGGGACACTCAATTCCTCATCATCTTTTGATTCGCTGTGCTTCATTCCCAAGGTCTAATTTTGTGAATCTCTCTGTGTCTTTTGTGTCCCAGGTGAACCAGAACCTCTAGAGCAGCAGAAACAGCAGGTCACGGCCAACGAGGGGACCGAACTCTTTACCTACAAAGGAAATGACGTCGAGTCATTCGTCTCCACTAGCTCCTCTTCGGGCTTGTACCAGCTGGAAATCATCTCCACCGAAAAGGACAGCAACTTCAAGATTTATTCTACCACAACTCCCGAGTCCGACCAGCCATACCCGGAGCTGCCTTACGACCCCAGGGTTGATGTTACCGCATTGGGTCGTACTACTGTCACGCTGGCCTGGAAGCCCACTCCTACTGGTTCCATCATGGGCCAGCCGATCCAATACTGTGCGGTTATTAACAAGGAGCACAACTTCAAGAGCTTATGCGCAGCTGAGGCCAAGATGAGCTTGGATGATGCCTTCATGATTGCTCCAAAACCTGGTCGGGATTTCAGCCTCTTTGACTTTGCTCATTTTGGTTTTGTCCCATCTAAGAATGATTTCAAGGATCGTTCCCTCACCACCAACAGAGCTCTGAGCAACAAGATGAGTCGCACATATATCCCCAAGCCCAGAGTGGCAGACATACAGAAGATCTGCATAGGCAACAAGAATATTTTTACCGTGACGGATCTAAAGCCAGACACACAGTATTACTTTGATGTGTTCGCCATCAACACTGGCACCAACATGAGTACTGCGTACGTGGGCACTTTTGCCCGCACCAAGGAAGAAGCCAAGCAGAAGACTGTGGAGCTCAAGGATGGGAAAGTAACCGACGTCTTCATTAAGAGGAAAGGCAGCAAATTCCTTCGCTTTGCCCCGGTCTCCTCTCACCAGCGCGTCACGCTCTTTGTCCATGCCTGTCTGGACGCAGTGCAAGTTCAGGTGCGGCGTGATGGGAAACTTGTTCTCTCTCAGAATGTGGAAGGTGTCCGTCAGTTCCAGCTCCGAGGAAAGCCCAAAGCCAAGTACCTGATTCGTCTGAGGGGATCCCGCAAGGGTGCCTCCACCTTGAAAGTACTTGCCAGCACACGTGCCGGAGGCAAGCAGCCTTTCCCTGCCCTACCCGAGGATACCCGCATCAAGGCTTTCGATAAGTTGCGTACCTGTTCCTCCGTCACCGTGGCTTGGCTTGGCACACAGGAGCGCAACAAATACTGTGTTTACAGACGTGAAGTTTCCGAAAGCTACAGCGAAGAGCATCGGCGCCGAGAGCAGAACCAGTGTGCTGGACCAGAGAGCCGTGGCAAGTCTGAGAAAGTGCTTTGCAAGTACTTCCACAGCGCCAACCTGCAGAAGGCAGTCACTACCGAGACCATAACAGGCCTCGAGGCGGGAAAGAGCTACCTCCTGGATGTATATGTGGTGGGACACAGCGGCCACTCAGTCAAGTACCAGAGCAAACTGGTGAAAACAAGGAAGTACTGTTAAAAAACAGAGACTCCGAAGCACAGACTCTGCACAGAAGTAAATATATTATATATATAATGAGAAAAAAAGAAGTTTATTTAACTCGAAGTGATATTCTACTTAGGAGAGTTTTGCAGACTGACTACTTGCGCACAATGCTAATGCTAATGCTGCATGTGTCGCGGTTACCGAACTGCCTGTAGAGTGAGATATCAACCTCTGTATTTATGTTTACATTACCGAGTCGAGTCGAGTCTGGCGCTCTCAGGCGACCTTAGGCACCTCAAGGATTGTTCTCAGGGGGTGCCATCACTGTTGCTAAGCAAAGAGTCCCTGTACTGCATCCTCAATGCCGTGGAAATGGGAGTTTGGAGGAGTTGCAGTTCTCTTTTAGCCACTGCATGCACCATTTATCTGCATTATGTCTACATTCGATTTGTTTGTTCAGTTTGGTTTTTACACCAGCCATCGCAGAGGTAGCTCCATGACTCCTTCTCTCCGTTCTCCTGCCCTGTATTAAAAACATGGTTTAGAAGACTTTTTAAATTATTTCATACTTCTTAATGTTTTATTTTTTTAACTGTTATTTTTTGTTATTGACAACAGTTATTAGTGATAAAAATGTGTTTTAAATCTATATGAAAGTCAACGTTGTTGAAGCGTTTCCCCACTGTCAGTTTGTGTGTGTATAATCTCAGTTTGTGAATCTGGTGTGTGTAAATGTGTCTCATCTCTGTGTCACATGTACAGATTTTCTGCCAATATTCATGTACATAAAACACTAAATATAGACATCTGTAATCCCAGCGGTTCTGTGTTTCTCTGCCAGGATGATATATAAACACTTCAAAATATCCACATGAATGAACGACTGAAAGTGTATGTTCTGCTATGAAGTAAAGCATCTTTCATATGACTCATAGAAATTCACGTCAATAATACCCTAATGACCTATTGCATTTGCCAAAATTTGCAGTATACAACAGAGCACACTGCACGGAATACTTGATCCCACAATGCAATGCACAATATTAGTCCTTCCTGATTATTGGCCAAGATTTAAAATATTTTCATTTGATTACCAAAAAAATGCAAAATAACTTTTGTATTACTAAGAAGAAAACTCAATGCTACTTTCTGTATTAAGCATGCACGAAATGAAGATTTGTGACATCAGTGCAGCATACTATTACCACTACTTATTGTTGCACGACACATTCTGATTCACACTAGTAATCCCATTCTGCACACAGCCATTATTTCTAGGTCTGTAAAGTGAATACAACTACTGTGTCAAATGTCGCATTTGTATATAGCATGTTTACACATTAAGTACAAACTATCCTTCTCACTGTTCATCTCTCTTTTTCACAGTCACATATAGGGTTGATTTTGTGCACAATGCTCAAACCAAACTGTAAAATCTTTCCTGAGGAGTTCAGTTTGAGCTCCCTTCGCAGCTTGTCAATCACTACAGACATATTAGAACCTCGCCTGTCTTAAATTATCCTCATTGCTGCCCTGCAATAATGAGGAAGAGTACTGGGAATGGATTGGGAATGCTTGAGGCAATGGTTTGGGAATGCCATGGATGGCCCTTTACAGAGAAGCTAATGAGAACGGTCAGCAGGGACTGTGTGTGCAAAGCTCACAGAAAGCGGGTCAGTTAGAGAGTGAATGTGTTTTTAATAAAACCAAAATTCCCTGGATCCCAAGACAATCAAAAGAAGAGGTGGCCAATGCATTCACATTTTCTTTTTCCAACCTCTAGAGTAGTCCTGCTCACTACTGTCTACATAGCCATTTGCCTTCTAAGTCCACACTGAAATAAACCCTTATAATTGATGATTTAGTACACTAGATTGGCAGCAACACTGTGCATCACCCAAAGAAGCACATGTGAGACATCCTCACATAAACTACATGAGACCTGCCTCAAATAAATATTAATAGGTGTTCCCTTTAGCGCCTGATTGCAATTCTTAAAAAAAAAATCACTGTAGTTTGAACTACATTATAATGAACATTAATATCTATTTTTGTAAGCTCACATACTAGCATAGCATGCATATACCTGATTAGCCTGATCGCTTAGCTTATACTCTATGCATTTATTTCATAAAGGATACCTAGCTTACAAGGAATGTTTTTTACTTTAAAGTTTTTTTTTTAATAGTTATGTAAATGTTAGGACAAAATGTTCTTAAAGTAATGTTTATTGAACAGTAATATTTAATAGACATTTTCATGATGTTGCGAAAAAAAGTTCTTAGAACAACATTCTTGGAACATTCTTATGATGTTATTTGAACTTGGTGAATATTCTCATAATGTTGAGAGAAAACATTTAGCATTATATTTTGGGTAAAATAGAAATGAGGAAGATGTTGTGAGGAATTTTTTAGTAACATTTGACATTCTAAATCACAACAAGAAAACATTTTAACATTAGAGAATTAAAAATTAACTTTCAAATAATGTTGTATTTTGGGTGAAAACGTTAGTAAAACATTGTAAGAAATTGTAAAGCCATTTTAGCTCTGTGTCTGTCAGTGATTGACGACTTACACATAAGTGTTCGACACTTGAGAAGGAGGCTGTTGTGTCTGCAACTTTATCGTCGAAGACAATATAGCGACCCTGATTTTCTCACGATAGCTACAATTACGTCGTGAGAAAACGTTTTTTAGGTTGAGATCAACAACTTTCGTTATGTCCAGATAACCACAAAACAACTTTCGTTATGTAGAGATCACGAGAAAATTAAGTTGTGATAACGATAAAACAACTTTCGTTATGTCCAGATAACCACAAAACAACTTTCGTTATGTCGAGATCACGAGAAAATTAAGTTGTGATAACGATAAAACAACTTTCGTTATGTCGAGATCACGAGAAAATTAAGTCGTGATAACGATAAAACAACTTTCGTTATGTCGAGATCATGAGAAAATTAAGTTGTGATAACGATAAAACAACTTTCGTTATGTCGAGATCACGAGAAAATTAAGTTGTGATAACGATAAAACAACTTTCGTTATGTCCAGATAACCACAAAACAACTTTCGTTATGTCGAGATCACGAGAAAATTAAGTTGTGATAACGATAAAACAACTTTCGTTATGTCGAGATCACGAGAAAATTAAGTTGTGATAACGATAAAACAACTTTCGTTATGTCGAGATCACGAGAAAATTAAGTCGTGATAACGATAAAACAACTTTCGTTATGTCGAGATCACGAGAAAATTAAGTCGTGATAACGACAAAACAACTCGTTATGTCGTGATCACGAGAAAATTAAGTTGTGATAACGATAAAACAACTTTCGTTATGTCCAGATAACCACAAAACAACTTTCGTTATGTCGAGATCACGAGAAAATTAAGTTGTGATAACGATAAAACAACTTTCGTTATGTCGAGATCACGAGAAAATTAAGTTGTGATAACGATAAAACAACTTTCGTTATGTCGAGATCACGAGAAAATTAAGTCGTGATAATGACAAAACAACTTTCGTTATGTCGAGATCACGAGAAAATTAAGTCGTGATAACGACAAAACAACTCGTTATGTCGTGATCACGAGAAAATTAAGTCGTGATAACGATAAAACAACTTTCGTTATGTCGAGATCACGAGAAAATTAAGTCGTGATAACGACAAAACAACTCGTTATGTCGTGATCACGAGAAAATTAAGTCGTGATAACGATAAAACAACTTTCGTTATGTCGAGATCACGAGAAAATTAAGTCGTGATAACGATAAAACAACTTTCGTTATGTCGAGATCACGAGAAAATTAAGTCGTGATAATGACAAAACAACTTTCGTTATGTTGAGATCACGAGAAAATTAAGTCGTGATAACGACAAAACAACTCGTTATGTCGTGATCACGAGAAAATTAAGTCGTGATAACAACAAAACAACTCGTTATGTCGTGATAACGATAAAACAACTCGTTATGTCGAGATCACGAGAAAATTAAGTCGTGATAACGATAAAACAACTCGTTATGTCGAGATCACGAGAAAACAAGACAGAAAAATTATAATAATGCATGGCCGCTTAGAACTTCCGTAGAAATGTTTTTGTAACCTTTAAATATTATTATAACCACAACAAGAAATCTGGACATTTGGAAATATTTCAAAACAATGTTTCCAACATTTTTCTAACCTAAATTTGTTACTTGTGTATGTGCTGTTTTAGGATTTGGCCAAAAGAAGTGGTCTTAAAATTGTACTGCCTATGTATTTGAAAAGTAAGTATCAAAAGTAATGATACTTTAAAATGCTATCAAGTTGGGAAGCTCATTAGACTTTAGAACAGAGCTTATGTTTGTCTTTCAAACATTTGTATCTTTCCCTCCCACTCACAAACACACACACTCCATTTACTTTGTTGTATCCTCTATTCTGGAATTCTAATGAGCCACAGTTGCCGCATTTGGCCGCCAACACTCACTCAGAGTAAGATGATAACAGCACAATCAAAACAGGTCTTCTCTCTGTAAAAGCAGTTCACATTGGTGTGGTAAAAGAGGAAAATACTCAAATACACAGAATAAACGGTTTCATGCTGGCCGGCGGCTCTCCAGGGACAATAAAAGGAGAGACATGTGGTTGTTAGGGGGAAGAGTGAGAGATATACAGCCAGAGAAAACAGTGAATGAAATAAATATAGAGGGATGGAAGCCCCATCTCAGAGTGATGGCTTTCAGCTTTTAGCGCTGAACTTTGTTCTGCTCTTATCTGATTTTCGGCGTGTGTGTGTCTGTATGAATGCATGTATACGCATGGCTTGCGTCCCAGTTCCTTAGAACTCAGTGATACTTTTGAAGATAGTTTGTGAAGAAGGATTCTGAAGTACCTCTTTCATACACACATATTCACTCGACATCCACATACAAACTCTGTTTATGACACTTGTGTGTGATGGTGCTGGTAAGACAGAAATACTGATACCATCAAAAGGTCTCAGAAACCACAGTCCTGGCAGTTCCTCTGAGGTCAGACCATCTGTACCTAAAGACCTCCTCACGTGGATCAAAAACCTCCATCAAAAACTCCCTCTAAAGTGGTTTATCATCATGACAAAAATGAGAGAATAAATACTGCTAGTTTGGTGGATATTTCACAAAATGCTTCCTAAGGTCTCTTTTTCAAACTGGAGGTAGGGTGGTTCCTGACTACTTTAAGCTGACTAGATTTCTGGGTATCATAAATAATCTTTCAAGTTAAGTTAAAGTCACATGGCTGTAACTCTTAAAAATAGAGTTTCCAATTAGATCCAGATCCAGACAGTCTGATGCCACAGGAGTTTATCGCTGTACTGCCACATTTTGTGTCAGATCTGTAGTCAATCACCATTGATTCCTATGTGTCATGTGATTAAATTTGACATGGTAAGTGGCACATGGAAACATAAACCTCAGGAAAAGTCAAGGTTTTACCCACAGTCTTAAAAATCAAGGTTCCTTTTTGGCAGTATTGCTTCAATGAAGAATCTTAAACATCTATAAGGGCTTTCGCACTGGAGGAACCCTTTCATAGCTCCTACAACTATTGGTGAAAGTTCCAATTTTTGGGCGTGTTCGCAACGCAGGAACTAGGAACGTATTTAGTTCTAGGAACTCCATTTGGGGGAACTAATTAGTTAACTAGCTCACTAATTAGCTCCTACTTCAGAGTAGGGTTCAAAACACTTGTATAGGAACTACCAGTGACGTAAGTGTCTGCATTTTTAAAAAAGCGGTGTAAAAATATTTACTTAATGAACATGGAAAACAGCAATAACGGCATTTACCTGTTGTCTGCAGCATTGTGTTCCTTTCTCAGCCTTGATGATATTTAACACTGCAAGATTTATTCAGATTTTCATGCTCTTTCAATCGCGTAAATTGTGCATTTACATTCCACCTCCGTTATCACGAAACCCACGACACACAACAAAAACTGCTCCGATCACGGCGTCCTCCATTCACTGGTTGCTGACATTTGTAAATGCCAAGAATAAAGAGGTTGCTGTCGGAATTCCTGATGCTGATGCAACCAGGAAAACGGCGCGAGGGGGAAATTAGTTCTCTATAAACACCATGCTGGCTAGCTCCTAGAACTAAATCCCTGAAACTATGTGGTGCAAAAACCCCTTTTGGAACCTTTCCATTGCACAAAATGTTCTTTATAATATGAAGGTTCTTATTAAAATGTTCAGTAACACTAGAATAGGGAACACTTCTTCACTATTAACTACGACTTTTCCCTCAATAAATTTGCTGCTTATTAATAGTTAGTAAGGTAGTTGTTAAAGTTAGGTGTTGGATAGGATTAGGGATGTAGAATAAGGCTTTAATATGTTCATAATTAGTACTAATAAATGGCTAATATTCTAGTAATATGCATGCTAATAAGCAACAAGTAAAGAGAAATTAAAGTGTTATCAAATGTTCTTTAAGCTAAAAACCAAAAATGTTCTTTTAAGAGCTGTTCAATGAATGGTACTGGTTCCTCAATGAAGAAACCCACTTGATTTTTGAGTGTGCTACCTTAAAAGTAAAGGGTTTTGCACTTTACACTTACATTTGAAGAATCTATAATGAAACATCAAGAAGCTCAAGAACTGTATAGCCCTAATGCCAAAAATACTGCTGAATCTAAGAGTCACTGAAGAACCCTTTATTTTAAGAGTTTATACTAGCTATTATTGTCTCTATCTGAATAAAGGGAGTAAAAATGAATAAATGGAGAAAGGGTTTTGTTACGCCCTCATAAAGGGTGGTCTGGTGTCCGTGCTGTCCTTCATCAGATGTCTGTTGTTAATGGCAGTCATTTTCTCACGCTTTGTCTTCACTGTAATCTCTGTGTCTCTCAGGACTATTTCTCTACCCACCCTCTCATACTCTCTCTATCAATGCTTCTCATCCTGGTGGCCCTCAAGAAGCAGCGGGGGCTTGACAAAGTCAAACACAGTGTATGTAGTATTTATTGTGTATGTAGTAATGTCAGCAGCGCAGGACAGGCCAGAAACAGCATTCATCGGGACGTTGGTTTGGAGTGAGGTTTGGATGATGGAGACACCTCAAGTTTGAAGAGATCTCTCAGTATCAAGTTTTCAGAAGTGTCTCTGAAATATGGTAAAACGCTGGGGAGAATCCTGCATGAAGGCGGTTGTGTGAACTGCCAAAATGAGGTTTGTCTGCAGAAAAAATATTTGCATAAAGAAATAGAGACCCTGAGGAGTGAGAAAGAAAGAGAGCTTTTTTTGGCGGTATTCAACGATCTGTACTTCTGTTAGGATCTGGTACCAGCCTCGGTCAGAAAGAGATGCAGAAATACTTCACTTCGGATAATTCTGCCAAAAGTATCATCTAGTTACAGTTAGGATGAATTGCCGTTGATCCATAATAATGTCACACTTTGCCAGGGACCACAGAGCAAGGAACGAGGAGACGAGCAATTCTCAAAAACAAGAGTCTTTAATCCAACAGGGAGCATAGGAGGCACAGGAAACACAAGGAATGACGTTCAGAACCGACAAACACCCACAGAAGGACTGGGGCTTTTAAACACAGGGTAATTGGGGAAGACGATGAGACACACCTGCAGCAAATTAACACAATCAGACTGGGGAGAAACTGGGTCACAGGGAACACATGAGAAGCAAAAACACAACAAAACAGTCCAGGATCCTGACAAATAATGACTAAAATACTTGAAACATCACAAGCTCATTTAAAATACAGTACATGCTTGTGATGTCATTTCTGCAAAATAATATAATGTTGCTTTTTTTGCAACACTTTCAAAGTGACACTTAAAGTGCATTCGGTTCTGTATGAAAGAGATTTACATTCATTCATTTAGCTCACGCTTTTATCCAAAGCGACTTACAATTGCTATACATGTCAGAGGTCGCACGCCTCTGGAGCAACTAGGGGTTAAGTGTCTTGCTCAGGGACACATTGGTGTCTCACAGTGGATTCGAACCCGGGTCTCTCACACCAAAGGCATGTGTCTTATCCACTGCGCCATCACCACCCATAGATGAAGATGAATGTCTAATTAATTAAAATCATGAAACTTATACAATTTAACATTAATTTATTAAAAGTGTAACAAAAATGACGTTTAGGGCGGTATGAAATGTTATATTTTTTTCTCACCTTATGTTTTATTGTTACCAAATTCTTATTTTAGCATAGCTTGTTTTAGCATGTCTAAAAAAATAAGTTTAATCTTACCATATCCAAAAACTCACTCACTCTGCTGTTATTTAAAAGATTAAAAACGCGGCAATACATTTTTAATTAATATTAATCAAGGATTTACTGACTTATTTAGAAATATACAGAAATACGTGCTTTAAATGTTCATTAGTTAAGATTATTTCATTTATTCACTATTTATTACTAATGTCTCATGTCAGTTTTAGTTTGGCTCTAGTTTTGTATTTATTGCAGTTTAAATGTAAAGGTTTATGTAGGGTGGATTAAAATTCATATACAGAGTGAATCCATTTCACTGAACATGTTAAAAATAAGTTTGAGAAAGTTGTCGGAAGCAACGTTGAAGGTGTTGGTGCTGTAGTTCGTTTATAGCCTAAGTTTAGCTTTTTAGTTCTGGAGCTTTTATATAGGCTTCAAACTTCATCAAAGTTATATTATTTTGTGAAGATTATCTTGATGGACAAAACGTGTAAGTTTCATGAACTATGATTGAACACAGAGCTTATTTTTTTTGCGATAATACAAAAGCCTATGGAAAAATCCTATTGGCTTTTTGTCGAGGAACCAGTTTCATGCTAACAGCCGATCCGCCTACAGAGTGACGTCATAGTTCCCCCACTCTATTGGCTAGTCACACACACACACGCACACACACACACACACACACACACGCACACACACACACACGCGCGCGCAAACAACAGCAACATCAATAAAAATAATTCATGATATTCTGCCTCCACTTTCTTTTTCAATAAGAAATACACCAACACCAGAAAGAACACGTATGCAGTTTTAGCTCAGTTGTTTAGTTCAGATGCATGTGTGTTTGGGTGTGTTTTGTGTGTGTGGTCAGCATTAGTCTGTGATCAGTGACTCTAGCTGAGAGAGTAAAAGTTGATGCTCAAGTGTGTGTGTAGGGTCAGGTCAAAGGTCACCGACTCCTAATCGACACAACTCTCCATCCACAGACTCCTCACTGCAGGCGTAGCGACAACAGGGGTCAGAGGGGGCCCGGGGGTCACCGGAGGTCAGGGGATGGAAGAAGATGGGCCACACAGAGATCACTCTCACAACTTCTGTCACTCCAAATACTCTTCATCTCTTCAATGCATTCATCCTCACAAAAAGACCCAATGAAGTGGTCTGACAAGCAGTTTTTCCCCTTTGTTGATGTATTTCCTATTGAAATAGGAAGTCAAGGTGGGACATATTGATGAGCTTGATGGACCTTCATATTAGACTTTCCATTCACATGCATGCAAATGTGGGGGAAACATTTTTATTTAGCTTTTTTTGGACCTTGTGAATTTCTTCAATCAAGATTTTTCATATTGTTTTTGTTCTGTTTTCCCAAAAGAGAACAACACAAATATGTGCATTTGCTATTAATTAAGTTAAAAATTAAACAAATTAAGTTAATTTATCATACTGATGGTCTCAAACGTACTTGACAGGGATTAAATGTCACTAAAATTATTTCTTGGGAAGTTTTCTATTGTCTGTATCAGGGATTTTCTTCTAAAAAAAAAAGATCTATGTTTTCAATGGAAACTTAAAAACTGAAATAACTACATAATAAACTCTATTTACTACATTGACTTTTCCCCATGATTTGCGGTCTGGTGGAGTCAGCGCTAGTCAGAGCCAGTCTTCAGATTTTAGTTAATCAGAGTTGACAGAAAATGTATGATGGACACAGACATATTAGCTTCATTAGTTATAGTCTGAAGGCTTTGTATAGTCTATTAGATGCACAGGATGGACCTCCCAAAACCGATTTCGGATTGGCTTTCTGAGGCAGCGTACTAGTTTAATGATCTACAACTAAACAGAGTCACTAAGCAAATATTTTATTCCTGCATTACTAATTTTCCACTAGAAATGACAATAAAAATGGAAAAAGTAAGTAAAAACTGACCGCGACTTTCAGATGCCATCTTTACTTTTTAGCTCAATTATGGAATCGAACGCAGATGACTGAGGGAAATCATCAATACTTCAGTAGACAGGATGTGACATGATCATTTGATTCGGACGTGTCTTGTTATCTTCCTACATATGTGTGCTGCCTGCAGAGGCAGCATTTCTCTGATTTTGGATGCAGTCTATGATTCGGTCCAGCTGGAGGAGAGTCCATCAGCCACAAAGAGATGTCTAAGCAGGTTCAACGTTAATAACACCAAAAACCATTGGTCTTCATAACAGATCATGCAGAAGGTTGAAATACTTACTGTAGGCTACTAATGTACTGAGGTGGATCTGGATTTAACTGTCTTGTATACCTGCACAATTCACAATACAAACCATATAAAATGCATTAAGAGATCGAACAATACCCACAGACATTGGTTTCAGTCTAATGGCCCTTGGCCTCAAAAGCCCTGTGCATCTGTAGGCTATGTCCATTGTCCTCAGTCGTTCTCAGCAGAAACCTGTTTTTAATACATCCAAGTTGGTTGAAGGGCCATTATATTGCATCTAAACACGTGTGGCATACAAACACTGCTGTGATTGTTAACGGCAAATTATATTCACATCCATCCTCCATTTACTGCGGCAGATTGTACGGCCAGGTTGTTTATAAAACATTAAATCAAATAGCTTTAAAAATCAATTAAAGAAAATACAATGTGCACACGAAACAGAGACCACACAGACAGACCAGAGGCGAATGTTCATACTGAGGTGCATTAGCTCTGTTTGGAAGTCAGATTTAAATAAAACATGTCAGTAAAATGGTAATGTTAATTTAATTTAATGCTGTTATTTGTTTAAATCTGGACCATCACGGCTTACATTTATAGGGTCTTAGGCAGTTTTATTATGGGATGTCCTTCACTACCGCCAATGAGCTGGCAATATAACAGAGGCCCTTAGTGGTCCCCATTTGTCACAGAAACTGCTTGTCCCCCACAAATCTAAAAATAAATAAATAAAAAACGACGTAAAACATTGTAAAACATAACAATATACATCATTATTGTTATTATTATTACTAGCCACACGATTATTATTTTTGTTTTTATTATTTAGTTTTATTTCGTTTTTCTAGAATTACATGGTGAACTTTCCCGGCAAAGTAAAATATGTAGCTGACGGCAACAAACTTTCCACCAATCAGATTGCAGAAACTAACTCCGTTACTGCCTCTAACGTGGAGCTTTAGAAACTTTCCACCAATCAGAGCGCAGAAACGCGTTCCCCGTACGGCCAACAGCCAATCGGAAGGCAGAGCCAGTCTCCTGTACAGACAGTATCATGGAAGACCAGACCGGACTGAGATTTACAAACACAGCGAGCACAGAGAATCAAAGCAGCTCCTAACCTGTGTTTCCGAGCGCGTTTCGTCTGTTTTGTTTTGAAGAAAGGTTTTTTTTCTGAAGTAATGAGGATGTTGGGCATGTATGTGCCGGACAGATTCGTGCTGAAGTCCTCTAAAGTTCAAGACGGGATGGGGCTGTACACTGCCAGAGCAGTCAAAAAGGTTCGTGCTTATAAAACAAACTCTCAGCATGAAAGATGAAGTATGCGTAGAGCAGGACGCATCTTCTGTTTTTACTTTGCACATAAAGCATTAAGTATATACTCCTGGTTGTAGTTGCATTCCTCTGTGTATCTGCTTACGTGTGCTGCCACGTCCCTCACAAACAATCACCATGGCAACCATCGCTTCCGCCAAAAATTCACCATGCCAACCACCATTTCCGCCATAATACACAGCTACTGGAGATATTACAGTACAACTGTGGGAGCGTGCTTTTAGTTTCCTATTGTATTCTACTGTCTCATAAAAAAAAAAAAAGGTTTTTAACGTGCAAATTTATTAAAAATAAAAAACTTAAATGATTCCATTGCATACGTACTCATACTCATATCTGGGACAGTTGAAATTTAGCTCATTTGCTTATAGGTGTTACTAGACTTTGAGTGAAGGTAACCTGTGGCAAATTCAATTGAATGGGTATGATTTGGAAAGACACACACGTCTTAATAAAAGCTTAATAACAGCTGATAATGCATATCAGAGCAAAAACCAAGCCATGGGGTCAAAAGAGCAGTCTGTAGAGCTCAGAAACAGGTTTGCATCAAGCCACACATCTGGGGAAGAGTTCAGAAAACAATTCTGCTTCATTGAAGGGTCACAGAAGCATTAATGGAAGAAATTTGAAACAACCAGGATTCTTCTTAGAGCTGAGCAACTGATGGAGAAGGGCTTTGGTTAGTCTGGTGATGAAGAACCTGATGGTCACTCTAGTTGATCTCCATGATCATATGTGGAGATATAGGAGACATCTACAGAAGGACAAACATCACTGCAACACTCCACCGATCTGGGCTTTATGGAGGTGTGGCCAAACTCAATCATCTCCTCAGTGAAAACAAACGAAAACACACTTGGAATTTATAAAAAAAGCACCTAATGGACCCTCAGACTCTGAGAAATAACATTATCTGGTCTGATGAACCTCAATTCCAAGCATCATGTTTGAAGGGAACCGGCTCTGCTCATCACCTGCAGAGTAGTGTGCTGGTAGCAGCCTCATGCTGTGGGGCTGTTTTTCAGCAGAAGGGACTGAGGGATTCATCAGAATAGAAGAAAAGCTCAATGCACCAAAATACTGAGATAGACTTAAGTCCAGAGCATTCAGAACCTCAGACTCGGCAGAAGGTTTACCTTCCAACAGGACAATGACCCTAAACACACAGCAAGAGTGGCTATACACAACGCTGTGAATGTCCTTGAGTGGCCCAGCCACAGCCTGGACTTGAACCCAATACAATATTTCTGGAGAAACCTGAAAATGTGCGTCTGCCCCCATCCAACCTGACAGAGCTTGAGCGGTGAAGAGGTGAGGAGACAAATGGCAGATAATTGCCAAATGATGATGAGCAAAGCTTGTCGTATCAAACAAAAAAGACTTGAGGCTGTAAAGGTGCTTCAGCTAAATATCTAGCTAAGGGTGTGAATACTTATGCAATGTACTTATTTCAGTTTTTTTATTTTTAATAAATTTACGAAGTTGTGACAATTCAGGTGTATGGAGTGTAGTTTGATGTGATGGAAAAAAGTAATTTAAAGAAGTTTAACATAAGGCAGCAACATAACAAAATGTACAAAAATGAAGGGGTATGAATACATTCGCAAGGCAGGCACTGTATTTGCTAATATATACCCTTGTAAAAATAAGTACACTAGCATATCTTTAAAAAAGTAATTATGTAAATAATATACTTAAGAGCAATCTAAATGTAATGATTTCAGACACTTAATTGCATGTTATTTACAATTAAACTAAAATGTGTAAAATCAAAAAACTCATTAATCCAAGGCACTCGAGTAGTGTGAAAAAATTAAAAAGCCTTTATTCACATGGCTTTAGAATTTTAAAACAACATACTCGGAATCCCGCATCCAAAGAGCACCGATGACTTTTTACACGTCAGCAGCACTTTTTTGCATAACTTTGAATATATAAATTGTGTAAAAGTTTAAATTTATATTAAATGCAACAAACACAATCAAGTCACACATTGCAGTTCAAATTCTAAAGTACTTCACATGTGCTTTGGTATGTTAGTCAACACATCAAAATAAGTGTACTTCCTTAAACCATGACAAAAGATTATTAAAACATAGGCCTGGTTTCACAGACAGGGTTTAAGCCAGGATTAGGCCATAGTTCAATTTAGGACATTTAAGTAATTTTTATAAACATGCCTTAGAAAAAAACTTTCCTGGTGTGCATTTTGAGAGAAAACACACGCACTGATATATTTCAAGATCAATCAGTGCAAGTATCCTTCAGTTGAAACAGCTCAGATTTGCATTTTAGTCTGGGACTAGGATTACGCCTTTAAAAGTGTACTTAAGTGTGTTCAGAAATGTGGTCATGAAAGTGTACTTCCTTTAAGTAAACTTAAGTGGCATTTAATTTAATCAGTATTTTGTTCGTGTAATTTACGAGTACAATTAGTACAAGTACATGTTTTTATTTAAATACTTTTAAGATTTGTAATACACTAAATTGCACATTGAATAATGTATGGGAATGTATGAAATAAACAAAAAAAACTTGTTAGTAAATTTCACAATTAGTTGCAAAGAAATAAATTAAATCTGCCTTAAATTTTTAAGTAGAAAGACTGAAATACTCCAATCAAGAATATATATATATATATATTTGTTTATACAGTGTATATCACTTTATCTCTTAATACGATTCAACCTGGTATCTCCTGTTTCACTTTCGTTGCTAGTCTTGAGTTTTCAATTGGTCGCATCTTAATTGGGTCTAGTCATCTGAAGTGTACACAAGCCTTAGGAAATATCGTCTGAAGATTTTAGACCATTATTAACATATGTCACATGTTTTGAAACTGTATTCTGAACATGTCTGAGACGACTTGACATCTCTCTAAATGTGTATATCTCAGAATAAGCTCTATGAGTGGAGAACCAACCCATAGACTCTTAGAGATCCCACAGAGCCGTTCCTTGATCATGTTCAGATAGCACACAGGAACTGCTGGATGTGACATCAAAGCCCAGTCACAAACACTCGCTCTTTCTTCACAGGGTGAGAAGTTTGGTCCGTTCGCAGGTGAAAAGCGGATGCTGAGTGACTTGGATGAAAGCATGGATCCACGACTGATGTGGGAGGTGAGTGACTAGACTCAACAATCTTTCCATCACTTTACCCACAATGCATTGCTATACGGTTTTTGTTTTTGTGTTTCTTGGGAGCATTTCAAAGGCAACTCATATCTTATCAACCCTTTCGGAAATGCTAGATGCTAGTTTATATCTGGCCTATTTTATGACTGCACAACATTTATGTTTTTCTGAAGAGATCGTGAGTGGTTGTCCATACAAACTCACTGTGACCACACTAGACTGTTGGGATTGTTCATATTCAGGTGTCCTGAGTGATTTATAATGTGTTGATATATAGTTTGCTAGGTATTAGCTATAGTCTCGTTTTTTGTTCTTTTACCCTTGTCAAACAGAAGAAGAGATTTCTGTCCCTCCATTGACAGTCTATGCAACTACCACTTTGATGCTTCAAAAAGAGCGTGTAAAACTAATGCATATGATCAGTGGTAATATTAGTCCAAATTTTCTGAAGAGACTCGATTGCTTAATATGATGAACAGATTTCATTTTAAGTCAATTATGGCAAACTAAGCATGCTTGCTTGACGTGAGAACCAATGAGGTTCAGTCTCATGAGTTAAAAAGCACTTTTGAGCTTGTTCTCACATGTCAAGCAAGTACTGTTGAGGTTGTTCGCTGATCAATATAAATATGTGGGTAAAAGCCTAAATTCAATCTGTTCATCATATAAAGTGATCGAGTCTCTTCAGAAAATGTGGACTAAACTGCTACATTTATGTGCATTGATTTTGTCTCTTTGTGAACTTTTTGAAGCGTCAAAGTGGTAATTGCATAGACTGTCAATGCAGGGACTGAAATCTCTCAGATTTCATTAAAAATATCTTCATTTGTGTTCCAAGAATGTACAAAAGCCTTACAGTTTTAGGGTTGCAAACAAGCAGAAAACGTCCAGTACATTTCTGCAAACTTTCAAAAGGTTTATAAAAAAAATTCTAGAATTTTATGAAATTTTCCCCAAATTCTGGAAAGTTCCCAGAAATTCAGGAAAATTCTGAGATATTTACTAGAAATTGTCCAACCCTTACAGGTTTGGAACAACATGAGGGTGAGCAAATGATGACAGAATTTCCATTTTTGGGTGAACTATCCCTCTAAAAGTATATATATTTTAAAAGACTTTCAGTTAATATAATATTAAAGAAATAAAAGGCCCCTTAAGTGACTTAAAGAGAGTTCATGACTACATTTATTAACACATACATACACTTTTAAATGTACTTTGTAATAATTTCTTATATAAAGTAATTTAACAAATTGACGCACCAAAATAAAAAGATGAAGTAACGGAGGAGTGCGGTGCAAACGACGTTGTTGAACTTTGTAATAATGTCAAATAAAAATAAAATATTTAAAGTGCATTTTAAATAAAATTTAATTTTAAAATTTAATTAAATTTTTTTTTATGATTTTTGTCATGTTTTAAAGAAGTACACTTAACTAACTGTTACGGATCTTGTGGTTGTAGAGAACATAACACAAAATAAAGGCTCAGGAGAACGAAGTAGCATCAACACACTTTAAACCTTTAATCAACATTAAACTGAGACAAAAACTAAGGACTTATAAAGGAACCGAAACAAAGGAACAAACGTGATGATTAATGCAAGACAGGTGAATAGGATGAATAATTAACTAAACAGGACAGGAACTACCAAATAAGGGCAAAACTGAACTGAAAGGCACGTCACGTGACACTAACATACTAAGCACGTTAAATAATTAAAACTGTAGTGAGTTATTCAGTTAACACATTTTAAATGGACTAAATTACAACTTCACCACAAATATGTAGTTACAAATATATTTAAGTTTTAATAGGAACAACATTACAATTATAATTCAGTTTACCATAAATACTTGTCAGTACATTTGACAGTACTTTACACCATATTACCAGAAAACACTTTAAAGTTCAACTAATTGCATTTAATATAACTTTAAACTATAATACTTCTTCAGTATTTTGCATTTAATATGTGTCTGAAATATTACATTCATTTTGCACTTAATTAAATTCTGGTGAAGAGTGACATGGCTTAACTTTTCTCTCATTCCTTGTAAGTCTGTTGGACTGTTTTATTTTTCACCAGACAAAAACCTCTCTCAACAAGTCACATGACTTGTGGTTTCATTCATGTCTGTAGCACAAACAGTGCGGAATGAGTTACACCAATGTTTAATACTTTGGGTTAGAGGTTTGTTCAGATAATACTAACATTTATAGCGATGTTTGTCTTTGCAAAGACCACTAATACCGTTTTCAGTTTTGTTTGTGTTTGTATCTCTCTGAACTGTGATCTTTGAGGTCTGACTGAATTTTAACCGTCTTGGAGATTTTGTTGCCCCTCTTGTTGAGACAGACGCATCACTGCTCATCTCCAGGCAACCATTAATTGGACGAGACGTGCCAGCATGAACTCAACTCACGCTGACTCTCCCATGCCAGACACGTCTCCCAGTGCATGCCGTATCTAATATCCCATCAAATATCTGCTCTCGAAACTAAAGATATGGGTTTATTTTCGGCAGCATTAAAGTTTTAATTATAACGCAGACCAGATTGGGTTCAGCCACATTAGAGTTGTGATTTATTGATCTGCCTGCCCTGATGACACTATTCTGCACTAAGTATAGTGATCTTAAATTCTCCCAAATTACACACTTGTGCATATAATTATTATGATAGCTCATCTTAGTATGCAATCTTTGACTGTGCCGCTCTTTCATTCTGCTTGTGTGTTGTGATGCAGGCAATTTAAGGGAATTTACCTTTCAAGATTAGTCAGAATAAGTCGCTATTAGTCGGCGTTTCAGTAAGTTAAGAACAAGAGATGTCTCAAAATAATAATTTGTATCCAAAAACAGTGGGACCAAGATACTCGTCAGATTTGGGAAAAGAGCATTCCTGTGGGAAGTGAGCAATGTTCCTGATTCAAGACATCCAGCATCTACCATCTGTGCGCTTACAATGATGAAAAAGATGTCCTGTTTGAGAATATGTCTGATCACATCTCTAGTAATTTTTTTTTAAATGTGTTTATTTCATACTAAGTATAGTTCAAATATGTAACACATTTATTGACATATTGCTCCAGACTTACTGATATAAAAATTGTAATGCAACTTTATTTGGAGTGCTATACTTATGCACAATGCACATTTCTTAATATTAAGCCTAAATATCAATATGGACAAGGATTGTATGGTCTTTGAATACTATCAGTCTTTAAATGCAAGATATGTGATTGTACCTGAAGTATACTTTCAATGGTTCCACTTTAGCAAAATCAAATATCCTTCAGTATATCGTTAGCTTGACTTCAGCACAATTAAAGTGCATTAAATACAAAAAGTAGTTGTGCCAGTTTTATTATATTAAAGTAGAATTGTAGGGTATTTTTAATAAGTACATAAATGTATTTGTGGTATATTCAATCACTATTTAAAATACATTTTAGTTAGTATATATATTTAGTCATTTAGCAGACGCTTTTATCCAAAGCGACTTACAAATGAGGACATAAGAAGCAATCAAAACCAACAAAAGAGCAACAACATGCAAGTGCTATTACAAGTCTTGGTTAGCCTAACGCAGTACAGATAATAATTATTATTATTATTATTTATTTATTTGTTTTTAAATAAAAATACATATAGAGAAAATAAAATTAGAATAGAGAGTGCTAGAGTTAGAGGGTCAAGTAAAGATGGAACAGATGAGTTTTTAGCCGTTTCTTGAAGATGGGTAAGGATTCGGCTACTCTGATCGAGTTGGGCAGGTCATTCCACCAGATGGGAACAGTTAATGAAAAAGTCCGTGACAGTGTTTTTGTGTGTCTTTGGGATGGTACAATAATGTGTCGTTCACTTGAAGAACGCAAGCTTCTAGAGGGCACATTCTGAAGTAATGAATTTAGGTAAAGGGGTGGAGAGCCAGTGGTGGTTCTGTAGGCAAACATTAATGCCTTGAATTTAATGCGAGCAGCTATTGGTAGCCAGTGCAAATTGATGAACAGAGAGGTGCGTTCTTTTCGGCTCATTAAAGATTAATCTTGGATTAATTGTAGAGGTTTAATAGAAATGGCTGGAAGACCTGCCAAGAGAGCATTGCAATAGTCAAGTCTGGACAGAACAAGAGCCTGAACAAGGAGTTGTGTTGCATGTTCTGAGAGAAAGGGCCTGATCTTCTTAATATTGTATAATGCAAATCTGCAGGACCAGGCAATTTTAGCAGTGTGGTCTGAGAAAGTCATCTTATCATCAATCACAACTCCAAGGTTTCTGGCTGTTTTTGAAGGAGTTATGGTTGATGAGCCTAACTGGAAGGTGAGATTGTGATGAAGCGATGGGTTAGCTGAAACTACAAGCAGTTCTGTCTTAGCTAGGTTGAGTTGAAGGTGATGGTCCATCATCCAGGAAGAAATGTCTGTTGAGATGTGAGCAGCTATCGTCGGATCATCAGGATGGAATGAGAGGTGGAGTTGAGTGTCATCAGCATAGCAGTGATATGAAAAGCCATGTTTCTGAATGACAGAACTTAGTGATGCCATGTAGACAGAAAAGAGAATTGGTCCAAGAACTGAGCCCTGAGGCACCCCAATAGCTAGATGTTGCGACTTGGATACCTCACCTCTCCAAGATACTTTGAAGGACCTATCAGAGAGGTAAGACTCAAACCACTGGAGTGCGGTTCCTGAGATGCCCTTTCTCAATAGGGTTGACAAGAGGATCTGATGGTTGACCGTATCAAAAGCAGCAGACAGATCCAGCCAGATAAGTAATGAAGATTTGGAAGCCGCTCTTGCAAGTCTTAGGGCTTCAACAACAGAAAGCAAGGCAGTTTCGGTCAAATGTCCACTTCTGAAGCCAGATTGGTTACTGTCCAGGAGGTTGTTCTGTGTGAGAAAGACAGAGACTTGGTTGAACACAACTCGTTCAAGTGTTTTTGCAATGAAAGGAAGAAGGGAAACCGATCTATAGTTCCCTAAAAGAGTTGGATTAAGAGTGGGATTTTTAAGAAGTGGAGTTATACGAGCCTGTTTAAATGCTGAGACAAAAATTCCAGTGTGAAGGGATGTGTTAATGATGTGAGTGAGTGCAGGTACAACTGCAGGAGAAATGGCTTGAAGGGGATAAGATGGAATAGGATCAAGCGGACAGGTAGTAGGATGACTGGAAAGGATGAGTTTAGAGACTTCTGCATCAGAGAGTGGAGAGAAGGATGTGAACGAGTGTATGTGTGCTGGTAAGATATGCTTGATAGATTGTGGTGTGGAAAATTGTGCAGTGAGGTTTGTAATTTTATTAATGAAGAATGTGGCAAAGTCGTCAGCTGTTAGAGATGATGAAGGAGGGGGAGGAGAGGACAAAGGACGGAGGAAAATGTTTTAAAGAGCATGCGAGAGTTAGGCAAATTGTTAATTTTGTCATGATAGTATGTCCTTTTAGCAGTGGAAACATTAGCAGAGGAGTGATCGGTATAAATTAAGGTCAGTAGGATTTTGTGATTTGCGCCATACCCTTTCTGCAGCCCTGAGTTTAGAACGATGTTCGCGGAGAACATCAGATAGCCAAGGGGCAGAAGGGGTGGTACGGGCTGGCCTGGAAGATAAGGGGCAGAAAGTATCTAAACAAGACGTCAGAGTGGAACAGAAAGTATCAGTAGCACTGTTAGCATCAAGAGATGATAACTGTTTAGGGGGGGGAAGCGAAGATGAAACCATAGCAGATAGCCGGGAGGGTGAGAGTGAGCGCAAGTTACGACGAAAAGTGACATGTGGAGGAGTATGTGATGTGTCAGGAATCATGTTGAGGTTAAGAGTAAGGAGGAAGTGATCTGAGGTGTGCAGTGGAGTAACCAGTACATGATCAGTGGAGCAGTATATATATATATATATATATATATATTAGGGCCGGGACTCGATTAAAAAAATTAATCTAATTAATTAGAAGCTTTGTAATTAATTAATCGAAATTAATCGCATTTTAATCGCATATAAATATTTGACCTGAGAACAGTGAGAAGTAAGTTTTTTTTATATGGATTTTTAAATTTCCCATCCACAGGGCCAACCAAAGCGGTCTCATCAGCTTCTTTGTCCATGTTCACTGTGGTTTGTTTTTGGCTGTTTCTCAATATGCGTTCTTCAGCGATCTAGCGTCCTTGTGTTCTCGTTCTACGTCATCATTAACCGTCGAAGTTCAGTTCCAATTCTCAAGAACGTAAGTATAGAGGATGCATGAAAGTGCCCGGATATGTTCTTGAAACTGAGGATGCATCGAGTGCAGACTTGAGAGAATCGAGCCGTTAGAAATCCCAGAAAACGCTGTGGGTGGCCGGTGTACGGAAGCCTGTAAGCTTTAAAGTCGCTCTCACAAATACTTAACGGCTCTTCAAGTTGAAAGTAAACATTTATCGTTTTGTTTTGGTTAATTTTAATAAAGTTATAAGACCTGGAGAAAGTCTGCATTTTTATTGGCATATTAAAATGAATCTTAACAGTAAAACATATAACGCTGTAAAATAAAACAATACAATTATATGAAAGTAATATCTATAATAGTATGAAATGTTTTAATAAGTTATGATATGACATTTTGTAATATTTATTGTTCATTGGCCGTTTCTTATGCTGAGACTATGCGGTCAGTTAAGCAGGAATGCAGTACATCTCAGTTCTCATAAGTGTGCGTTCTGTGTTCTCGCGTCCTTCCGAGTTCGTTCTTCCAAGGAAGCTTGCCAATACTAGGGCTGGGTATCGTTCAAAAAATTTCGATATTGATACCGATACCTTGAGTTCGATACCGGTTCCTGAACGGTACTTTTTTCGATACCAGTTTTATAAAATCAGTTTTAATAAGATTACATTATCTGAAAAAACTATTTTTTTTAGCTTGTTGATATTTATACAGACTCAAAGCCTCATCTCCTGAGCCACTGCACAAAGGAACAAAATATATCCAACACAATAAATAAATAAATAATTTTAATAAAGTTCAAATTGTTTTCAGTTTACACATCTGTTAGGCTACGTTTACATTTGTGCATGTTCATTTTAAAACACATAGCTCAGACAGAATCATCATTTCTAGGATGTTAAAGACTTCAAGAAATGTAAAACCTTCATCCACTTTCATAAGTGGGTGTTTTATTTTCTTTCACCATATGTTTTATTGTTATTAAATTCTGGTGTAGTATGTCTAATTATTTGAATGCATAAAAACAACTTAGTTTATTTAAATTTATTCTTAAAATAGCCTAATGAAATGTTTTATTTTTCCTCAGAAATTCTGTGTTCTGTATCTGGTTTTCAAATCAAGACATAAAACATTAATTTAATTTCTCTTTAAATTATTGAAAATCAAAGTTTATTTATTTTGGCAAACAAAGGGAGGTTACTATTAAAATTAAAACATGGAATAACTGTTGAGTGATCATTACTAAAAAAAAAAAAAAGTTTTAATAATTTTAATAGTAGCCTAGTATTAGCAGTGCTGTCTGCTGAACAATATTAATACCGTTAATATTAAAACCGAACTTTTATTTTGACGGGTTGCCTGGAATACCTTTACAGTTCTGTGTGTATATGAGATGAGTTAGTTTTACTCGAATCAAACGGTAAAATGCTCATGAAGTGACTTTCAGAGCAGGTCTGGAGATGTTGTTCATGTCCTCATTTAGTGAGGCGGCAGACGCTGAAATGACCGCGAACGTCACTCGAGCTTCAGTCTGTGTATAATGAACAAACCGCGCGATTTAAAGAGCTGACTGCTCCGTGCGCTTTCGAAACGCTCTCGCGGAGGTCAAACACTGATCAATCTGCACGTCGCCGTTTCTAGTCAAACACAGCTAGTGATGCAGGCTTATTGGCTCACTGATGTGATGAGATTAACCCCTTAGGTATCGAAATTTGGTACCGAACGACAAGACGTTTTTCGATACTCGGTGGTATCGAGGCAATTCGGTCGGTGCCTAAAAAGTATCGAACTCGATACCCAGCCCTAGCCAAGACCGGTCTCCACGAACGCAAGTCCGTTCTGACGCTAGTTGGTGCTCCAGTATAATCGGTCCGCCGAAACTCATCCAGTGAGAAACGTTCCGCGGTGCAAAAATAAGTGCGATTAAAATGCGTTAAAAAAAATTAACGCGTTATTTTTGTGTAATTAATTAATCTAAATTAACGCGTTAAAGTCCCGGCCCTAATATATATATATATATGTGTATATATATATTTTTTACGAAGGACATCTGTAGGTTGTACTTGTAACTGGTGCTCTCAATGTAATACTGTTGTGTAAGCAAATTTATTAGTAAAATAGAGCTTGATAACTGCTGTGTAGGTTTATGGAAATGCGTTGTCATTGGATATTGTCAGTCTTGTTTTATCAATGAATAATATCATTATGCATGCATAATAAGTAGGGATCCATTATTAAAATTCTGATCATGTCATGTTTTGGTAGATTCAAATATATGAAGTTTCTGTCAAAAATAAATTCAAAATAAAATACTAAAGATGCGCAGTGAATAATTAGTGCTGAAAAGGCGTGGACACAGTTATTTCTGCGCCTGACCTTATTGAATATGCATTTGTAGGATTTTCCCTTTCAGACGCAAAATTTATGGGAGGAGAGAATTCAAATGAATCACGCAACGCGTTTTACTAAAATTTGCACTTGTCAAATTACTGGTAGGCCTATGTGCTCCATTATTTAATGCCCAAAAAAGCACGTCTTAAACTATTTTGCGCTTGAAATGGATGCAATTATTGTTGCTAGAGGAGGCACCGCAGTGAACAGAGAGCGCGTGGCAGAAGGGAGAGGGTTTTTTTCCACACATATTAGCCAAATTTTATTTTGAATGCCAGAAGAACACATTATCTGAACATTTAGTTTGCCAAGCCGTGTTATTTTTAATTTGCTTCAGGAAATAAAAGACGACTTTGAATCCTCAACTAGTTACGCAATACCAGCTCTATCAAAACTTCATGCAAACCTTCATTTTTTGTCCTCCGGTTCATTTCAACGTACTGTGACATCTTTATTTCTTTATTCTTTATTTGCGACTATGGTTGGTAAATTGCGTTGGTCGATATGTAAATGGAATGTGTTCTTTAATTTGCGCAGTTGTTAGTAAATCACCCGCAGAAATTTCCACGCCCATCGGAGCTGTTTTGGAATTGGAATTGAATTTGTTTAATTTGCCCTGTTTAGTAAAACTGGCCCATGGTTTGCAAAGTTATTACTTGAGGTACATGCAACGATGTTGTACATTCAAAGGAAAGCCTTTGGCTTGAGTTGCAGAAGGCATGGGATAACATTAGTGTTGAAGTTCTCAGGAAAAATATTGACAATGTGTCAGAGAGTGTGCTGCTGTATTTGCTGCAGAAGGTGGACAGACACACCAAACATTGAAGTTAAAAGTGGATAAAAACACTACGACTCACTTCACCTCATATTTATTGTGCTCAGAGAAACAATCTGCATGTTTCATGAACATTATAAAATGAAATCGTAATTTGGAGGCAAAAAAGGTCAATATTTTCAGATCTGTCTGGTATTCTAACAATTTTGGCCACCACTGTATTGTCAATTATTAATATAAAGTCATTGTTGCTTATTAGTATGGTTCAACTGGATCAACGAAGTTCAGCAGCAAACATATTGGTTAATAAAATGGGAGTAAATACGTAAAGGATGTTTGTGTTATTTGACATTTAATTATTGCAGGTTTGTGTCATATTCTGAGTTTGAATTTCTCTGCTTTTATTAATTTTGAGGAATACTGAATCTGTTTTTGTGCAAGTGAGATGAATAAATGCATGCTCGCATTTAGTCTAGACCTACAGTAAACATCATGTTCACTCAGCGAACACAACGCCTCTGAACTTACTCCTGATTTCTCTCAACATGAGGACAGGAGAGCTGGCAGTCAATACATGAGAAAACAAAGTAACTGGTGTTGCTGATTTGCAAAACGTAACTCAGATATTTTCTTGTAACTAAAAAGCCTCACTGAAGTCGAGTTTCACTGGGAGATTATGGTGGATACCGGTTTCATTGAACTTAATATACTGTATGTTCACTGGAGAAGAAGCTTTGTGCGTAATTTTGGGTCCCACTTGGATGCTATGCAATTCATGAAAGCATCTTGAGTGGATAAAGCTTTGGATTGTTAGTTGGACATTGTGCTTTCAGTGACTGTTTAGAGGTTGTTGAGGAGCAGCATCGCCACTTTCATTCTGTTGGGCTGGATTGTGACCTTTGAATCTGTGTGCTTCTGCAGGTTCGAGGGAATAAAGGTGATGTGCTTTATATCCTGGACGCTAGTAACCCTCGCCATGCTAACTGGCTTCGCTTCGTTCATCAGGCCCCTTCACAGGAGCAGAAGAACCTGGCCGCCATTCAGGTATGAGAAGATGCCACAGCCTGATAACCACAGAGATCTCTTCACACTCTCACAATTTAGGGTTAGCATGTTGCTAAGCTGACACATGTCACATGTACATGTGAGAGCTTTCCACACACAGATTTTGCTATAAATTTGCCGAACTGATCAACAGAAAGCTGCTTAGTTTGAATGTTTTAAATTTTTATTTTTTTAGCATTAGTTTAAAATTTAAATTTGGTAAAAATATATTCACCCTCAGGCCATCCAAGATGTAGATGAGTTTGTTTCTTCATCAGGTTTGGAGAAATGTTGCATTGCATCACTGGTTCAGCAATGGATCCTCTTCAGTGAATGGGTGCCGTCAGAATGAGAGTCCAAACAGCTATATAATAATCCACAAGTGATCAACACCACTCCAGTCATTCAGTTAATGTCTTGAGAAGTGAAAAGCTAGAGAGTCATTAGTAAGATGGTTTAACTTTAAACAGCTCTAAACAAGTATTTGAGTGGATTTTGATGTGAGAGACAACAGGAGATGGACTTTTTCACTGGAGGAAGTGTTTTTGGATTATGGATCTGTATTTTGGCCAGAAATTATGGTTTAAAGTTAAAAACGTCTGGACTGGAGTGGTGTGGATTATTGTGGTGTTTTTCTCAGCTGTTTGGACTCTCATTCTGACGGCACCCATTCACTGCAGAGGATCCATTGCTGAACAAGGGATGTAATGCTACATTTCTACAAATCTGATGAAGAAACAAACTCATCTACATCTTGGATGGACTGAGGTTGAGTAAATTTACAGCAAATTTTCATATTTGGGAAAACTATTCCTTTAATTTGTAATTTTTCTCACTTCTGATATTTTTGATGGATTTGTCCACTGAGATTGTTGCAGTGCTTTGAGGGTTTGCCTTCAGAACATGTGTGTTCTGCGCATAATTGCCGGTCTGGTTTTGCAACAGCCTTTGCATATAGGGTACACCTATGATTCCTTAAAGTGCTGCTTACGTAGGCCACTCATTAGGTTTGAGTAAAGATCCACCGAGTGTGACATCAGCTTTGCATAAGGCTCAGAAACAGAAGCAGACAGCGGAGGGAATGAGACGGAATGAGTTGTTTGTTATGTCTGGCAGTGCTGATGTAATTTCATACTGCCAGAGATCTGAAAACACCAAAGAGTGTGTAGATAAGAGGAGTGTAATGAGCCTTAGATCAATAACACACACACACACACACACACACACACACACACACACGTGGGCGTACACATTTGAGGTCACGTGAGCTAGATGAGTATAGCAACCGATGGTGCATTGATCTGGCAACCTCCAGTGCCCTAATCACAGATTGAAATTAAATGTACAGTATATATAGCTGGTGTCATTAACACAAATGCCATTGTGATAAACATGACACTAAAATAATACAATAAATAATAATTTAACAACATACAGAATTCTGTGAATATCAGTTTACATTATTTATTATAAATTCAAATATGACTTATTGTTTTTCACTTCCAAAAACCGTGATTTTACAGTATCTTTCTTTAAAATCACAAAATGAAGTGTCCAGTGATATCTGTTACATCGTTTCCCTGTATATAGTAAGGAAACTTAATGTTAACCAATTAACAGGTTTTTTCAGTAGATTTTTAGTCTTTTATTTTTTACAGTCACTTTCATTTGAAAATAATATCTCCGTAAAGATGGCTAAACTCCAAAATACTGTTTGATTATGCTTAATTCATCTAGAGAAGCAGAAATTGTGATTTTTGTGGTTAAAATACAATTAAGTGAAGTCCTATGTGTTCCCATAATATTGTTTTGTTTTTCAATAAACAAAATTAATACTATACTATGCTAACTATAAATGATACATTTTTAAAATTGATTTTTTTATTATGAATTCTTTCACATGGATGGAAGCAGACTGGTTTGCTCAGTCGTTGCAGTGTGTCTGTGAACGGGTCTCTGGTGAGTTTGGGATGTTGGCGATCTGATGGCCATTACAGCAGAATCAAGAGAAGAGAGTCTGTGTTTCCTCACACATGACACTTCTCTCACCATCTCCCTGTGGAGAAATCTGGGGCTGTGTTTTTAACATAATGTACAGCAACTGTGCTTATTTCTGCATGACCTTTTAGGAAATGAAGGTCTGATAAAGCCATTAAACAGAGGTTCAAGTGTTTGGCCTTTGACCTTAATCAGGAAGCGCTGCTGATCTTGCGCTTCCCCTCGTGTGAATGTTTAATTGCGTCTCCCAGCAGATCTCTGTTGTGTTGTCTGTTTAGTGTCAGACGACACCTGGATCTTTGCTTTTCTACGTCTAATTCAGTTTATGTCTTTTGTAATAAGACACACACACAGACACAACAGTTACATCTGGTTCTTTTGGCTAAAAGTATTATTGCAATATTTGACCAGTATCAGCATGGGAACTGAGAATATGTTGAAAATGAACCAGCTTACTGCTTTAACTCAAGTTAATAACAACATGCAAACTCTAATATTTATTTTTGCATTTATTTTCTTTGGTAAAGCATATATTTTTCTAACAAAGTCTTTGCTGTCACTTGATCAGTTGAATGTGAATGAAGCAGCTGACACTGTTTCTTTAAACAGGACGGAGAGAATATCTTCTATCTGGCTGTTGATGACATCGAGACAGATACAGAGCTTCTGATTGGCTACCTGGACAGCGATATGGAGGAGGAAGAGGAGGACCTTGAGGAAGACCAGGACATCAAAGATGAAGATGGGAACAGTATAGAGAGCAAACACCTCAGTGCAGAAACAGGTATGTGTGTTTAGTGTCTTTCTAAAATGGATAATGAATGAATGGTTTTATGAACAATTTACACAGAAATGAGTGATTGGGTGGGTCTACAGATAGACATCTAGATCACAACAATTTGGCATAAATATAATGACATGAATAATAATAACAACTGTTGTGAATAAATACAAATTTCATTTTATTGTAGTCTTATGGTCATGTAGTCATTTTTGTGTCGAAAAGAAGCAGTAAAACAATAATTAAAAATCAGTTCTGCATATCCATTATGCACTTAGGTGTAGTTCACCAAAAAATGAACGTTTCCTGAAAATTTCCTCACCCTCGGGACATCCGAGATTTAGATGAGTTTGTTTCTTCATCAGATTTGTAGAAATGTAGCATTGCATCTCTTGCTCACCAATGGATGCTCTGCAGTGAATGGGTGCCGTCAGAATGAGAGTCCAAACAGCTGATAAAAACACCACAATAATCCACTCCACTCCAGTCCATCAGTTAATGTCTTGTGATGCAAAAGCTGCATGTTTGTAAGCAAAACCATGATCCAAGAATCCATCATTTAACTTAAAATCGTCATTTCTGGCCAAAATATGAGTCTATAATCCATAATAACATAAAAAATGTCCATCTCCTGTTGTCCTCTCTTATCAAAACCCACCAACATATTTGTTCAGAACTGTTTTGGACTGTTTTTGTTTGTAAACGGTGCTTGATCTGTGCATATTTCTCTCCTGATTCACACAACTTATTATGTCATTGTATTATGTTTTGTGAAAAATATGGCAGCATTATATCAACCAATGCAAAACTCGTATCAGCCAAACACTGGTTCATAAAGTACATTTAATTGTGTGTAGAGCTGGTGATTAAGAAGGAAGATTACCCATGTCTGCTGTGTGAGAGCAGCTTCCCCAGTGAAGAAGTGTTAGCTGAACATCTTCAGAGTCTTCATCAGAGAGGAAGTACAGAGGACAAAGAGTTCAAATGTCGCACCTGCGGAAAAGAGTTTCCTGTCAAACAGGCCCTGCAGCGCCAGTCAGTACCACACACACACACACACACTTTCACAATATACATCTTATCAGTGTCTCATGTGTTAATGCTGTTGATTTGCAGTGTTCTTCACTGTACAGAGAGCTCCGCTTCATCAGGAGACCCTTCAAAAGCTCATCAGTGTGTCCTGTGTCACAACACCTTTTGTTCAGAGTCCAGGTACATCAATATTTAGTCGTTTACATTCTAATATGCAGTCCCCATTTTCATGACATGGCAATATGGCACATTTCATAAGAGAGCAACTAAAATTGAGTGTTTTTACGTGCAGTTTTGAGCAGCACAAAGAGGTGTGTAAAGGAGACGGTCGGTTCATCTGTAAGGTTGAGAGCTGTGGGAAAAGGTTCAGGAGTAAAGACGCCCTGAAGAAACACAAAAGCAACGTCCACACAGGTTTGTCTTACACACACACACGTGAAAGTGAGACCGAGGCGAGTGCGAAATTACCCGTCTGTAATGAGAGTCTAATCAGCGGCTGTTTAACATCTTCATTAATCTCTTCATTTCTCATCCGCTCTTCATCCCCTCTGTCTGTCAGATAAACGCTAAGCGCTCCCTCCCTCTCTACACTCATCTTTTCACCAGACTCTGTCTCTCTGCCAGAAGCGCAGACATCTGAGCAAATTAGTCAAAGACCCCTAATCGGCTGATGAAAGCGCGTATCAGAATATTTTCAGTGTTATTGTCAGTAATTATAATTGGACAGTTTAGCCACATGCAAGTGAATCAGTCATTTGCAAATGAATCCAAACAGTAAGCTATTAAGCGATTAAGCCTCAGCACTTGTGGAAGTGCTTACAGCTACATTAATGACTGTGTGTTTTGCTGTTATGAGAGTTTTTAAAGTGGACATGGAAAACAGGACACTTGATGTAAGGCTTGATGTAAACATTACATTGTTCTGTTCTGTTCATAAATATCATGTTTGTCAAGTTTTCAGACAGAAAATGTCAAATTAAGCTAACTGGTATAAAAGTAGGTATCTCATATTATAATTAATACATCTTTATACACTTTGAATGCCTACGATTTGACAACTTCTGTTTTACCTGTTTGTTTGCAATAAAGTTATTTTATTATTAGTGTGAATTGTTTGCAACAAATGCAAACAATTCAAAGAACTTCTAACCGTGACATTAAAGCCAACCCAAGAAGCACTCTGGACGTTAAAATATTCTCACAATCACAACTAATGTCACATTTGTCATTGTACGATGAAATTCAGTCATTTCAATAGAAATCTTGGAGTCTGGAATGTCCCTGTGCAGACTTTGCACTGGATTTAAGTTTTGTTCAACTTTGAACACACAAATTTGCTTTGGTGATCAATATATACTTATTGAAGAGACCCAAAATGTAAACACTGTTTCATAACACATTTACTCAAGTTGTTCCAAACCTGCATGGAAGAAACACTAACACTTGACTTTTCATTTCTTGGTGAAATATCCCTTTAAGATTTAACAGCATGCCAGCATCTCAAGAAATTTAAAACCAATCACAAGAAATTTAAAGAAGCAATACAAAATAAAAAATAAAAAAATAAAAATAAATCAATTATTAATAATAAAGGTCATTGCACACTGAGTCCGAAGTTTCTCAGTTTTTTCGCATTCCCCATCCTTTCCTATCAAAATGCATGCTACGGATGCGAAAAAGCAAAACAATCGAACCTGATCCGATTTTTTTTTGACGGACTACAGTTTCGGAGGTAGTGTGCAAACGTTATTGACAAAACATGAGGTCGTATTTATTTTTTAACGTGCAAAAATTTCAGACGAAAATTTTGGACTCTGTGTGCAGAGACCTTAACTGTCAGTGAGAAGATGGGAAACAATTAAACACTAAATTTTGACGTTTTTGCCACAAGAAACATTGACTAATATTAAAGTGTATTTATTACCGAATAAAATGCTAGAATATGAATAGAAAGTGTAGAATACGACATTTTAAACCTTTTAAAATACCAGTTCTTTAAGAACTGTTTTGAGGTGTCCACTTCCTTTTCTATGGGAAATGCGTATTAGCTGACCTTTCACCCCTGTTAAATATAGTTGTTTTCGTCTTGGTGTTGTACTTCATGTTGAACCAGGAACTGATTTATGTAAGGACTTCCTGATGTTTATTTGGAACTGATGTAGCGTCTCCATTAGCAGCTCCTCATGCCATCAGGATGTGTCCTGCTGCTCATGTGATGTATGATCTGTGTGTGTGTGTGTGTGTAGGGAGTGCTCGCAGGAAGTTGGTATGCACCATCTGTAATAAGAAGTGCTCATCCTCACTCAACCTGCAGGAGCACCGCAAGGTCAGATCATCCCTCCATAAATCTCCTCCTATCGTTCTTCCAGTCCATCTCTTCATATTTCTTACCTTTCGCTCGTCTATTTTGGCTTTAATCTTTCTCCTCTGTCAGGCCATCTATCCGTCTGTTTTTTCTCTGGCCCTGTCTCAAATGGCACCCTCAGCACTTGCAAGGATCCATACTTTGAGGCCACACTTTAGCACTAAAGAAATTATGCAAATCAGGTAATGGAATGAACATGCTCAAAACTCTAGTGCTGAACACAATTTGCACCACGTAATTCGCAATCTTGCAGGCTTGATTTGAGTGCTTTGTTGTGAAGGATGTAGCAGATGATTAAGATCTGACATACTTTGCTGGGACCATAGAGAGCCATAGAGCACATTTAAACACAATTATAAATCTATGATTCTGTGTAAATTTATTTATGTAAAAAGGAGCCAAATTTGCAACTAAAAGTATGACAATGACTTCATTTAATCATTAGATTAAACTTACTTTTATAAACTTCTCCAAGAAAAAAAAAAAAGAATTAAAAAACAGAAGTGAAGTGAAGTGACATACGGCCAAGTATGGTGACCCATACTCAGAATTCGTGCTCTGCATTTAACCCATCCAACGTGCACACACACACCGTGAACACACACACACCATGAACACACACACACAGCAGTGAACACACACACACCGTGAACACACACCCGGAGCAGTGGGCAGCCATTTATGTTGTGGCACCCGGGGAGCAGTTGGGGGTTCGGTGCCTTGCTCAAGGGCACCTCAGTCGTGGTATTGAGGGTGGAGAGAGCGCTGAACATTCACTCCCCCCAGCTACAATCCCTGCCGGCCCGAGACTCGAACCCGCAACCTTTGGATTACGAGTCCGACTCTCTAACCATTAGGCCACGACTCATATGAGTAATATATGAGTCTAATAAAAATTTTGTTTTGTTTTGTTTCTTATATATAAAAAAAGTAATTGTGTATGTTTCTCACAATTCTGACTCTGAAAAAATCTGAATGGCCTGATATAAACTGCATTTCCAATTTTTTTTTCTCAGAATTGCAAGCTATAAACTCACAAATGCGTGTAATAAAGTCGGAGTTGCATGATATAAAGTCAGAATTGCTTGATATAAAGTATCAGTTGCGTGTTATAAAGTCAGAATTGCTTGATATAAAGTCGCAGTTGCGTGTTATAAAGTCAGAATTGCTTGATATAAAGTCGCAGTTGCGTGTTATAAAGTCAGAATTGCTTGATATAAAGTCGCAGTTGCGTTATAAAGTCAGAATTGCTTGATATAAAGTAGCAGTTGCGTGTTATAAAGTCAGAATTGCTTGATATAAAGTCGCAGTTGCGTGTTATAAAGTCAGAATTGCTTGATATAAAGTCGCAGTTGCGTGTTATAAAGTCAGAATTGCTTGATATAAAGTCACAGTTGCGTGTTATAAAGTCAGAATTGCATGATATAAAGTCGCAGTTGCGTGTTATAAAGTCAGAATTGCATGATATAAAGTTGCAGTTGCGTGTTATAAAGTCAGAATTGCTTGATATAAAGTAGCAGTTGCGTGTTATAAAGTCAGAATTGCTTGATATAAAGTCGCAGTTGCGTGTTATAAAGTCAGAATTGCTTGATATAAAGTCGCAGTTGCGTGTTATAAAGTCAGAATTGCTTGATATAAAGTCACAGTTGCGTGTTATAAAGTCAGAATTGCATGATATAAAGTCGCAGTTGCGTGTTATAAAGTCAGAATTGCTTGATATAAAGTCGCAGTTGCGTGTTATAAAGTCAGAATTGCATGATATAAAGTCGCAGTTGCGTGTTATAAAGTCAGAATTGCTTGATATAAAGTCGCAGTTGCGTGTTATAAAGTCAGAATTGCTTGATATAAAGTCACAGTTGCGTGTTATAAAGTCAGAATTGCTTGATATAAAGTCACAGTTGCGTGTTATAAAGTCAGAATTGCATGATATAAAGTTGCAGTTGCGTGTTATAAAGTCAGAATTGCTTGATATAAAGTAGCAGTTGCGTGTTATAAAGTCAGAATTGCTTGATATAAAGTCGCAGTTGCGTTTTATAAAGTCAGAATTGCTTGATATAAAGTCGCAGTTGCGTGTTATAAAGTCAGAATTGCTTGATATAAAGTCACAGTTGCGTGTTATAAAGTCAGAATTGCATGATATAAAGTCGCAGTTGCGTTATAAAGTCAGAATTGCTTGATATAAAGTAGCAGTTGCGTGTTATAAAGTCAGAATTGCATGATATAAAGTAGCAGTTGCGTGTTATAAAGTCAGAATTGCTTGATATAAAGTAGCAGTTGCGTGTTATAAAGTCAGAATTGCATGATATAAAGTAGCAGTTGTGTGTTATAAAGTCAGAATTGCTTGATATAAAGTAGCAGTTGCGTGTTATAAAGTCAGAATTGCTTGATATAAAGTAGCAGTTGCGTGTTATAAAGTCAGAATTGCTTGATATAAAGTCACAGTTGCGTGTTATAAAGTCAGAATTGCTTGATATAAAGTTGCAGTTGCATGTTATAAAGTCAGAATTGCTTGATATAAAGTTGCAGTTGCGTGTTATAAAGTCAGAATTGCATGATATAAAGTTGCAGTTGCGTGTTATAAAGTCACAATTGCATGATATAAAGTCGCAGTTGCGTGTTATAAAGTCAGAATTGCTTGATATAAAGTCGCAGTTGCGTGTTATAAAGTCAGAATTGCTTGATATAAAGTCGCAGTTGCGTGTTATAAAGTCAGAATTGCTTGACATAAAGTAGCAGTTGCGTGTTATAAAGTCAGAATTGCTTGATATAAAGTCGCAGTTGTGTGTTATAAAGTCAGAATTGCTTGACATAAAGTAGCAGTTGCGTGTTATAAAGTCAGAATTGCTTGATATAAAGTCGCAGTTGCGTGTTATAAAGTCAGAATTGCTTGATATAAAGTCGCAGTTGCGTGTTATAAAGTCAGAATTGCTTGACATAAAGTAGCAGTTGCGTGTTATAAAGTCAGAATTGCTTGATATAAAGTCGCAGTTGCGTGTTATAAAGTCAGAATTGCTTGATATAAAGTTGCAGTTGCGTGTTATAAAGTCAGAATTGCTTGATATAAAGTTGCAGTTGCATGTTATAAAGTTAGAATTGCTTGATATAAAGTCGCAGTTGCGTGTTATAAAGTCAGAATTGCTTGACATAAAGTAGCAGTTGCGTGTTATAAAGTCAGAATTGCTTGATATAAAGTAGCAGTTGCGTGTTATAAAGTCAGAATTGCTTGATATAAAGTTGCAGTTGCGTGTTATAAAGTCAGAATTGCTTGATATAAAGTTGCAGTTGCATGTTATAAAGTTAGAATTGCTTGATATAAAGTCGCAGTTGCGTGTTATAAAGTCAGAATTGCTTGATATAAAGTAGCAGTTGCGTGTTATAAAGTCAGAATTGCTTGATATAAAGTAGCAGTTGCGTGTTATAAAGTCAGAATTGCTTGATATAAAGTTGCAGTTGCATGTTATAAAGTTAGAATTGCTTGATATAAAGTCGCAGTTGCGTGTTATAAAGTCAGAATTGCTTGACATAAAGTAGCAGTTGCGTGTTATAAAGTCAGAATTGCTTGATATAAAGTAGCAGTTGCGTGTTATAAAGTCAGAATTGCTTGACATAAAGTAGCAGTTGCGTGTTATAAAGTCAGAATTGCTTGACATAAAGTAGCAGTTGCGTGTTATAAAGTCAGAATTGCTTGATATAAAGTTGCAGTTGCATGTTATAAAGTTAGAATTGCTTGATATAAAGTTGCAGTTGCGTGTTATAAAGTCAGAATTGCTTGATATAAAGTAGCAGTTGCGTGTTATAAAGTCAGAATTGCTTGATATAAAGTTGCAGTTGCGTGTTATAAAGTCAGAATTGCTTGATATAAAGTTGCAGTTGCATGTTATAAAGTCAGAATTGCTTGATATAAAGTAGCAGTTGCGTGTTATAAAGTCAGAATTGCTTGATATAAAGTTGCAGTTGCGTGTTATAAAGTCAGAATTGCTTGATATAAAGTTGCAGTTGCGTGTTATAAAGTCAGAATTGCTTGATATAAAGTTGCAGTTGCATGTTATAAAGTCAGAATTGCTTGATATAAAGTTGCAGTTGCGTGTTATAAAGTCAGAATTGCTTGATATAAAGTTGCAGTTGCGTGTTATAAAGTCAGAATTGCTTGATATAAAGTAGCAGTTGCGTGTTATAAAGTCAGAATTGCTTGATATAAAGTTGCAGTTGCGTGTTATAAAGTCAGAATTGCATGATATAAAGTAGGGGTGTCCCCGACTAAGGATTTACATAGTCGAATCGGAATTTTTGAATCTTGCCGACTGATAGTTGAATCATATGTTTGGGGGCGGGGGGCAAAATACCTACATTACCAAGAGTCAAGAAGACAGACATTCGACAGTCATAAATTCTAACGTTAACACACAGGAAAATGTGTGACGCTTTGCAGATACAAACGGGGTAATGTTTTATGTTTGGATTAAAAGATAGTTAACATTAAACGTCAGCGAAACCTAAGAATTTGCAACATTTTTTACAATAGTGCTCTCATTATAACCTTATGTATTTGACATAGTTATTAATAATGTTCTGCATTTCTGTTTAGAGCTGCTCACGCTGAAGATGACCAGTAGAATGAAGCGTTTAGTAAGTTTTTAATCAATGGGATTTAACTCATTTATCTCATATAGATTAAACTTTGTTATTTATACAACATAACGTTAATATTACAACTTACTGGCTATTTGCACAAAATGTCCTAAATGCACATGAAAATTTCTGCGCGGCTCTGAATGAATTCCTTTTGTGGTTGCGTTCTTCACGCAACAACATGCAGAAAAAAATTCACAGCGTTTATTATAATAGTGTTCTCATCATAATGTTATGTAGTCCCAGTCATAGTTATTAATATTCTGCAATGTTGTTTGCCCTGCTCGCGCTGCGCGCTGATGAGATAATCACCATAGTACTACAATGAAGCGCTTTACTGCAGCGCAACTCAACCAAATGTATCTTATACGAGAAAAATAATATACACAGTATATATAAACCGGCTAAAATGTTATGAAATCACTTGTACCCTACCTTATCTAAAACTCCAGTCTTTCACTCTGCCTGTGTCAGTTTGAGTCTTGCTAAATTTTTAAATCCATGCCGCCAAGATGATCGGTCACGGATCATGGAAAGTGAATCTTAAATCTATAGGGGTGTTTGGATTTATTCACGCAACTTAAAATATTTATTTGAAGCTCTTATTTTTTAGATTGATATTTACAGAATTATCATAATAGGCTGCGTATTAATTTATTGGGAGAAAACCGGTAGTTCTATGTGAAATCAGACATTTGAGCACCCCATATAGCCAAAATGGCATGATCATAACACCCCGCGAATATTCGACTGTGAGATTGGTAGTCTAATCAGGCTTCTCCTATCAAAGAATCGAATCATCGACTATTCGGGGTCACCCCTAATATAAAGTGGCAATTGCATGTTACGAAGTTGCAATTGTGTGTAATAAAGTAAGAATAGCAAGATATAAAGTTGCAATTGCAAGTTATATAAATTTGCAATTTCGATTTTTTTTTTTCTCACAGTTGCAAGTTTACATCTCACCATTCTGATTATGTTTCTCAGAATTGCAAGATATAAAGTCAGAATTGCAGGATATACAGTAAACTCGCAATCCAGACTTGTTTTCTCAGAATTGTGAGAAAGTACACCACTTAGGATGAGGCCTCATCTCTTGGATCTCACTTGAGTTCTCGACTTCCTCTTTTTCTCTTTCTTTGGCTGCTGTCTGATCCATATATGTAATTCTGTCCTCATCTGTTTCGTTGTTTTTGAAAAGCTGGAAAAAATAAGAAACGTGTAGCCGTTTTAGACTCTGGTTTGCTCTTGTATGCCGTCCATCTCTCTCTGTCTCTCAGTTGGAGGTGGGCTCCATGTTGATGTTGTAAGGTTTTCCATTGGTGTGAGTGTGTACAGAAAGGTCGTCTTTTGTTTCACTAGCTCATCCCCGTGGCCCTCGTGAAATTTAAGAGTTGGGGAGTCCAGACTGCCCGACCTTCCTGCTGGCGTCAAGGTTCCTCTGCAAAAAAGTATTAGACAAATAGCTTCATCACCATCTCCAAATCACCACAGAAGTCAGAGCTCTGAAATGGTTCCTGGTCCATTTTCTCTTGGGAAGATTCATGGATAGGCTGTGTGGGCGACCTTTTCAAAATATGTACCACTTTTTAGATGCTTTTCACTGAAACCGCAACGCTAAACTTTGGCAGAGTGAGTTGAGAGCGACAAATGAAGGTAATTTGATTTTCTGACTGAAGGAGGTAGGTGAAGAACCACAATTCAGGTTTAATGTTCTTACGACTGGAATGCATCCCAAGCTTCCACTGCTCCACCAAACCAACATCCCGCTCTGTTTTGGCCTGGAGAATGCTATCGTCACTCCCTTTGCCTAAACTTGACGCAAAACAGGCACTTCCTCCTGTCAGCGTTCACTCATCATCAGTTATCAGCACAGCCGTTCTGAGAGCGAGCCTTTCCAGTCGCAGCTGTCCGGATTTGGCTTCAACCTGCAAGAGCATTATGATGCTCTGGTGTGCATTTCTGATTGTTCGGCAGCGGTCAGTCTCTCTTGAGAGGAAATGCTAATGTTTCTGTAAAATTATTCCCGCGAGTAATGTTAAATCCAAACCTGTTTGGCTCTTCTATGTCATTTTGTTTTATTGGACACTTTCTTGCTCTAAAACAAAGATGCATTCAAATGATTTAATATTATGTTAAATTAGAAGGGTTTTATATTTCTGCCCAGGTTCATTGGAAAAATACATGCCTCTTCCTAAATTTCTGCACAACTCAAAAAACACACCTATACGTAAGAATCAGTGCAGTTTCTATTTGAAATGAACACTAGAGGCAATAAAACTCTGATAACTTTTTTTGATTTTTTCACAAATTATGATTTACAGGGCCAGAGTTCCGATTAACAAAGCCTAATTTTCGCACAGTTCCTTGCACAATATTATTTTATGACTTCAAAAAAATTTTAAATGCTGTGAGAGTTGACACTTTTGAACGTTAGCGTAACATAGCTTCATGTGTATGGATTTTCTAACGCAGGTAGCTCACGTGATACCCGATACCTATGCTCCGATATGAATCCCTTGAAACTACGGGTCGACAAAACCGCTTAAACCCACATATAAGGAAGTTAAAATACCACTGTCAGTTGCATCAGCGAATGCGTTTTATAGCATTCTTTGACACTATTGGGTAGGTTTAGGATTGGGTTTGGAGTAGGCGGTACAGGGCCAGCCCAGGCTCTGTTGGTGCCCTAGGCGAGATTTAAAATGTCCTCTTAGACCACTAAAAAATTCTGAAAATGCAGATTTTTCAAAACTTTACCATAACTTAACATGCTGATAAATATTAACGTAAGTAGTAAATAAATTGTGATAATAAATAAACTAATTTGACTTAGTCACCTGAGGAATCACACAAAAATTAAATTAGAAGTGCAAATCAACAAAAAAGTGAATTAAAAAAAAAAAAACGCCTGGATTTCTTTGCAGCAAAGTCATCAATGACTGCATCAAATGACAAATTCTGAGAAACATCATTATTGATGCTGATGACAGCAAGTCCACTGAGACGCTCTTGGGCCATGGTAGACCTCAAGTAGGTTTTAATCAGCTTGAGCTTTGAAAAGCTCCTTTCTACAGCTTAAAAGTTTCGGAAGACATTTAGCGCACTTTTTGGTGAATTAAAAGCAAGCAGTAATGTAACTGAAATTAAAACAACATTACAGAAGCTTACATTTATTTTAAAGAAAATAAAGTAAAATTAAATAAGCAGGTAACTCAAGCTAAAACGTTCCACTGTGTCAGTGTTGCTAGTTAAGATGTTCTAAAAAGGCTGTTTCAAAATACTGCATAAACATCATGGGCTGATACACAGGGATTAACTTGTGATTCTTTCCTCTATATTACTATATTTTTTTCTGCTCCTCTGCATCACTTCCTGCCTTGTGCTCCTGATAATTTTCTTTTTTCACTCATTTTTTGGAAATGATACTTTCAGAGCACATAAATGACAAAACTATTTTAACTGCGTGCGCCATGCATAATTAATGCGTTATGATTATAATTACGTCATGTGTTTAAATTAGTGTTTAAATTAGTCCAACATGACACGCTGTCAAATCTTGTGATTTTTCGTTTGTCAATTTTATATTATTTAACATTATTTTAATCCGAGAAAAAAACAAAAAAACTTTTGTGCGGCGCCCCCCAGTCATTTTGCGCCCTAGGCAACTGCCTATGTCGCCTATGCCACGAGCCGGCCCTGAGGCGGTATGCTATTTTCCAACACGATAGAGCATTATTGTGTGTGCACACCAAAACCAAATGTAATTATTCGCACAAGTAGATTACATACAAAGTCAATGCAAGATGCGAATAGACGCGAATTCGCGCCAGGCGAAGTGAATGACATGAATTTGGTGACGCGATTGCCACAAATGCACGATAAACACCTCAATCGCCAAAATTTCCACCAAAATTTCAACTCAAGCAGAAAACCTGCATGACGCGTTGTTGCACAAGCCAATCAACGAAGAGCTTAATGACACGTCCAGTGTGACATGTCCGGTCGAATCAGACAATGAAGGACAGCATTACGCAATGATTTTATTTGCGCAAGTGACTCGAAAAATTAGTACTCTAGAGCAGTGGTTCTCAAAGTGTGGTACGTGAGCTTCCTCTAGTGGTACGCAGAGGAATCTCGGAATTAAATATAAATTAGGCCGCGTGTCCACCAAAGGCTAGCAAATTTTTTCAATTGCTTTAAATGGGAGCGTCTTTTTTATGCTGAGCACTCAGGTGTTTCTTTTCTCGGTTGAAGAGTTGAAGAATGCTCATCTTTGGGTAAAACTTAGCGCTCATCACCGTCAGTTTTTAGTCAGCTAACCAATCACAGTGGAGGAGGGGCAGGACTAATACCGTCACACCCTGCTTGTACTACGACTGAACAACAATGGAGAAGTTAATATTGCTTGTCTCCGAGTATTTATGTTTTTACCAGATGGAATTGCCGGAGTACCATAATATTGTTTTGAAAAATAATGCTTGGAGAAACATTTAATTCGTGATGCGTCTGCCATATTACTTCAGCGGATATCCCATATCATAGCAGCAAACACAGCGTCTCAACTGAAAAAAACAAAAATACGCTGCCCTCTCAAGCGCTCACAGCTGGGCGTTTTCAGCTGGCTTTGGTGGACACGTGGCATGATTCTAGTTACTTGCAGCTACACATACAGCCTGTTATTATTATTTTTTTTTATCAAGTACTTTTTTATTTAAAAGTTAAATAAAAACTGTACTGTACTTAAATATTGATTAAATGAAAATGTATTGTAGCTACTTAAAAGTTAAATAAAAACTGTAAGTTACTGTACTTAAATGTTAAGTACGATACATTTTCATTTAATCTTTAAGTACAGTTTTTTTTTTACATTGAAGTACAGTACAGTTTTTATTTTATATAATATATTTTAATTTTAATAATTAAGGTTTTATTTACTTGGAAGTAAGCACAGTAAGCAGTGTTAATGTTCAAACTGTGTATTCACAATGTTTTAATTGGCTGACAATAATACATATTCTTATTAGGAATAAAATTTACTTGTTTTTTTTTAACTGTGCATATACTATGCTATACTTTATTTTAATGTAGGTCACAATGGTGGTACTTGGAAAGCCAAATATTTTTCTGAGGTGGTACTTGGTGTAAAAAGTATGAGAACCACTGGTTTAGAGCGATAACGTGATGCAAATAATCACTTTGCTTTTGGTGTGCACACACCATTAGCCTTTTACCAACACTTCCCGCCCCAGACATTTGAATTTTGAGCTGCCAAAATATGTGCCTGAAGCAGAGTAATAAAAAAGTGACCACAGTCAAGTAATAAATAACTGTTTCATTGGACATTTCACTTTGAAACTGCGGTGAAATGTGCAGGGAGTATGCGCATGTACGTAATATCGATGTTGCAGTAGGTTTAATTATATCCTGGTTTAGTTTCATTTAAGTAGAATTAAGTTTAAATCTCTGTGGCCTTACTTAATTTCCTGGGCTGCCTGTTATACAAACACACAGTTTGGTCGCAGACCTTTTTACTGGCTTTCCATCCCTCTCCATCTTTGTCTGTGTAATAGATGTCAAGTCTTCCTTTATGCACCAGACCGTGTCCATCCGGCTGCAGGTCGTTCATTGGAAAGCCTGCGAATATGATTTGCTCTGTTAGAGTGGAGACTTAAAAGACTCTGTAGAGTCTCTTCCACATGCAGACAGTTTCTCTATACATTCATAAACTGACATGAGAAGATTACAAGTGCCAAGCATTTCACAGAAAACTAAGCCATCAGAGCTGTGCTGCGGAACTTGAGGCACTGCTCTCAGTATTTAAAGACACAAAGAGAAGATCTTAGTACTGAGTTTCAGTACTTTAATAGAGCGACGTTTCAAATTAAATGACTATTCAAAATCAGATATGTTCACAGTAGCGTCGGGTAAGATGGATCAGTTTTACGTTAAAGAATAGCTTATTCAAAAATGAAAATTATGTGATTTATTTATTCTTCCTCATGTTGTTCCAAACCCATAACATTTCTGTTTGTTCAAAACACAAAAGAAAATATTCCCTCAATTGAAGTCCATTCCATCAAAATTGTAATGCTTTAAAAAGTACATAAGGAGCAAACAAGTACTACTGATCTTCCATTTACCATATTTTATGTGCTCAATGCATGCTGATCAACGTTTACTGTAAACGTCATCAATGTTTATTTGAATCTGCTCAATTCATATGGATTACTTTTACGATGTCTTTATGAACTTTTTGAATCGTCAAAGTTTTGTTGCATTTTGTGATACAGCTTACCCACTGGCACATCTTACCCCACCCTGCCCTTTATAAGTCTTTATAGGTTCTCACACAGATGATGTTTAAACATAATATTTATTTGGCATCTTAACTTTTAAAAAAACACAATTTTAAGGAGCCATCGCTGCAAAAGAGCAATAAAATACCACTGGAAAAATCCCTCAGATTTATAGTTGGGTGCATTTTTTTGACAGCGACAGATTATTCACAGTTGTATAAAACTTCAGTGAGTGTTTAATTGGACAATTACTTTGTGTAAAACCACTACATAGTTTAAACAATCGTCAGCTGCGTTGTCAAAGTCGTCAGCTGTTATCGAAGTGGTGGGAGGTGGAGGAGGGGGACGTTAATTCTCTCAAATTATGCAAATTATGCCAGAGACAGAGGATAAATTATATTAACATTGTTGCTGATTAATTACATGACGAATCCATCATGGCGGAGAAAATTAATCGTAGATGGAGGTTAGAATTCTATTCCCTGATTTATTAATCTAAATTTAAAATTAAGTGGTGCAACACAACTCTTAAAATAAAACCCAGATCAACAAATCCTTGATTAGCTCTAAACTTTGCTTAATTTAATCCTTGTTGGTGCAACCCACCCTTAACGTTCTAAAATGATTGTTATCCCTTAATAGCGTTCATTACAGCTTGTAACAAATTTGTATCTATATTTAATTTAGTACAACTACTGTTCTTGCTTGATTTTAAGGTTGCTGCTGCAATGGCTTCAATGTAGGTGGCTTTATGTTAGTAGTTTGTAGTATAGCCAACTACACTTCAAAAGAGTTAGTAGCTATAAATTTCTAATAATTTCAAGTAGTTAAACTAAATGATTACATGCTTGTAGCTTGGAAAGGTAGTGTTTCAAAATACCTCAAAACTGGTTTTACATCATGTATTGTGACACACGTGGCGCCTTGTTTTCATCATACTGGATGAAGTAGCAGAGAAAATGTGACAGTTTTATTATTGACCGTTTATAATTTTCAACGGAAACTGACTGGCTGGAGTTCACAGTAATTTGTACCTCCTGATTCCCTGTGAGAAATCGGACTGAAATGTTCAGACAGACTGAAATGTGAACATTTTTCAGCTGAAGAGCAGAATTGTGTTTAGCAGCGGAGTTATTCAAAACCGCTCAGAAGTTTAATTACATTTCCATCTGTCCGTGTATGTGTGTGTGTGTGTGTGTCGTCCTCTGTGAGTTGGGTTAAGGATATTTTCAAGGTCACACACCAAGAACAGGCAACTAAATCCCACCCAAGAGTTTCAACAATCACCCTCAGCGGTCCATTAAAAGACCTCAGATGTGTTCTGGTCATTACGTTCATACACCGAGTGCTCGATTCTGGTCTGGTCTGTCAGTGTGTTGTACTTTGTGGTTACTAAACACAATTGTTGACACTGAAAGTTCACAGTTTGAAAGTTACTGTTTTGAGCCCTCAAAGGGCCCTCATGTCATTTCAAACAAAGGATTTGTGAGAAACGTGTTTTAGTTCCATACAATGGAATTGAATGTTAACCAAAATGGTTTGGTTCAAAATATCTTCTTTTGTGTTTCGCAAAAGAAGGAAAGTCATAAATGTTTGAAGCGACATGAGGATGAGTAAATTATGATCTTTTTTTTTCTTTCACTTTCACAGTATTGTTTTGCATTTTTTGTACTTACAAAATACATTTTTTGGTGTATTTTCAGGTTCATGAGATATTTGACTGTACTGACTGTGATAAAAAGTTCATCTCCACGAATCAGTTGAAGCGACACATGATCACACACTCTGGTAAACAACATACACTACATACATATAATGTAATTACACCAGCAAAACTAGTTTACTAAGATGTTGTGTTTGTAGAAAAGCGTCCGTACACCTGTGACATCTGCAGCCGAAGTTTCAAGCGTCTGGATCAGGCCACGGCTCATAAGATCATCCACAGTGAGGATAAGCCGTACAAGTGTAAGCTCTGCTGGAAGGAGTTCGCCCACCGCAACGTCTACAAGAACCACAAAAAGGTACCAGTCAGTGTGTGTGTTTGTTCTTGATGTCGTGAGAGGCCTTCGTTTGTTCCAGGTCAAAGTCAGGCAGAGTGGCAGAATTAAACAGGAAAGACATATGGTTGGACGGACAGATCGATCCGACAGATTTTTGGCCAAATAAACTGCTGTCATCTTATCTTAATGGAGATCTGGAGCCCAATCAGCCACTGTGGAGCCTAATCAAAACTTTCAGCCTAACCCTGACCTGTAGTGACCCCGCACGACCCCTGACCTTTACACCCTGCAGATAACATTAACCCCAAAACCCCACACAGCTCTGAACACAGAGAGAGTGTGAAATAGAGAAAAGAACACAGAAAGCAACATTCAAAACTTATAAGACAACATTTACTTTCCTAATAAATGACTCTAATCAACAACAAAAGAAAGTTTTTTTCTAAATATAATAACATTCTCTGCCTTTGCTTTTTTTTTTGCTTCTTATTGATTTGACCAAGGAAACATAATATTCACTTCTAGGGCTCGCAAAATGGCTAGCCCGACGTCCCGGGGCTATTGTGTTTTCCAGTCGGGCTACCAAAATGTATCACTGCCCTGCCCGACGGGCTACCTTAAATACAGGGCACCCGCAGGTCCTTGAAAACTCTTCAATTTAGTTGTATCAAACTTAAGGCCATAAAAAGTTTTAAATACGTTAAATGGTATAAAAAATGTCAAATTCCTTCCTTCATATTTGTTGTTATTTGTGAATAAAAAATTATTAAAAAAAACTTATTTGTTTTGAAAATATTTTTGATGGACGATTAGACTCCTATCTGATTTTCTATATTTAAAAAAAAAGTTTTTTTTTTTTTTTTTTTGGAGGCTAGTTAAGTTAATTTTCGGGCTACCAAAATCTGAAGAGTACCTGCCCGAAAGGCTACCAGGGATTTTGAAATTTTGTGAGCCCTGACTTCATTTTTTAAGTTTCGAACTAAAGTTGAGTGGTACTTTTCTTGTACAATTTTGCTGATGCTATTGTGTGCAAGGTCAGGAGTTTTCAAAGTTTTTGATTCCAATGTCCCTCAGATATGATGATCACTTAGGATGGGACCCCTTCCAAAATATTATGACAGCTTTATATTTACATGTATACAGTAGAACTCATTATAATACTATTTATGACTATATATAAACAGAACAATTGATGCACTTGATGCACACACATCTTGAGACAAATAATTATCTGAGTCCTCTGCAATTTGGATTCAGGCACAACCATTCTACAGAATCCGCTACTTGTTTATTAACCGAAAATATCAAACAATTACTTGACAAGGGAAATGTAGTTGGTGCAGTATTTCTAGATCTAAAAAAGGCATTTGATACAGTAAATCCCAACACCTTAATTTCAATATTAGCTAAGTTCAATTTATCTAAACTGTCATTGTCCTGGTTTGAATCATATTTAAAAGGCCATGAACAGTGTGTTATAATTAATAATGTGAGATCCACCTTTCTCAAAATTGAAACAGGGATCCCTCAGGGCACTGTCTTGGGACCCATACTCTTCAGCCTCTACATTAATGATTTGCCAGACGTTTGTCCAGATATAGGTTTACAGATGTATGCAGATGACACAGTGGTGTATGCATCTGGTAATACCTTTACTTTTGTGGCTGACAAACTAAATGCCAAATTACCATCTTGGCTGTCTTCATCTTGTTTAACTTTAAACACTAAAAAAACAAACTCTGTCTGCTTTTTCAGTAAAAAAAACTGCCTTTAACACAACTTCTGAATGTACAAATTAATGGGGAGCTTATTGAACAAGTACCTGAAGTGAAGTATCTGGGAATAATTATAGACTATCAGTTGAATTTTAAAAGTCATATCAAGAAAATCTGTAAAATCATTAAGGCCAATTTGGGCTGTTTTATGATGATAAGAAACTGCTTGATTCTTGACTGTGCTGTTATTTTTATAAATTCTGTGATTCTTTCACACATATCGTATGGCTCAACCACATGGTGCCAAGCTCACCAGTCAACAGTTAAGACCATAGAGTGTCTTTATAACCGAGCCTGGAAAGTCCTGGACAAGGAGAGAATAAGGTACCATCACTGCCGAATTTTAAGTAAATATAAGATTTTAAGTTTTGCAAATTTTATCTCCCTGCATTTTGTTAAATTGGTCTTCAAATGCCTAAATAACGCTGCTCCCATACCCCTTTGCAAAATAATAACAAGACAGCAAAGTGGTACCAGATCCATCACCCGATCAGCGATAAAAGGCAATTGTAGTATCCCTTTCCGTAGAACATCATTTGCCCAAACTGCCTTTTCAATAAAAGGGGCAAAATTATGGATCTCTTTGCCCGACCACTTGAAATGTATCCCAACATTAGTCATTTTTAAAAAACAAAACAAATTGTGGCTTATTCAGGAACAATATTGTTTTTCATATTTTTTCAATTGTTTTCATTGTTTTTTGACTCATATAATCTTGTTTTGTAATAAATAAGGTTATGACACCTATATTGTTGAGGCCAGTGAAATTTTACCATTTTTAAATCCACCTTTGACACTACAGCAATTCTGTCAATCGTCCCGACTCGGAGCATTCACACTGGCCCCGGCACATTGGGCAGTCCTTATTGTTGAACCCTGATTATGATTATGTTACGTACATTTAGTTTATATCTAAAAGAGACAAACCTCACTTGTTCTTATAGATTAGATAGCTACAGTACGTTTGAGCTTCTGTTTACCATATTTGATGTGCTCTGTGTTGATCACACTGCCTAAAATAATCTGCTCATCATATAAAGTTGAAAGAAGACTTTTATTAAACTGATTCATATGGATTGAATTTAAGATGTCTTGAGGGACAGAAATCTGTCAGATTTCATTAAATATCTTAATTTGAAGATGAATGAAAGTCTTACAGGTTTGGAACTACAGGAAAGTGAGTAAATGATGACAGAATTTTCATTTTTTACCTTAAACGCACAATAACGTTGATAGCCCTAAAAATACATTTTTGTTAGAAGTTTTTATTTATTTATTTTTTCACTAACCCTTACACCCATGCTTATGGTCCACTGGGTTGAAAACCACTGTTCTAGGTCTTTGTTCGTGTGTTGCTCTGTGGTTTCTAGGGTGTTGTGAATGGTTAATAGGTGGCTCGTACAAGCCAAGTCAATATCGTCCACCAGTGACGATCATAAATCTGAAAAAGTAACACCAACCTTTACTTAACGAGGCACCAAAATATGTTGCATAATGGAAGATTAATGCATCATGAATGGTGTTTCATGTTGTTGTTTCATTCATTAATGAAACCTTCAGCTTCTTAATCACTTCTCTGACCGGTTTTCTGTCTGCAGACTCATTCAGAGGAAAGGCCTTTCCAGTGTGAGGAGTGTAAGGCCCTCTTCCGCACCCCATTCTCCTTACAGCGCCACCTCCTCATTCATACCAGTAAGTGTCTGTATTTGTGCATATACTTGTGACTAAATGTAAGCAGCTCAAATCAGACCCCGTCCAGACTGACACGAGCCTCTCCAGCGCCCCCCGAACCCTGGGCTCTGTGTCTGCGGGTGCAGGGGCTCCTGGAGCCGACTGGTCCAGGCAGGATGGGCCTCCGCGCTGCTCTGCCCAGTCTAGACTGATCACACTGAGATTATTGAGCTGGAGGAATTTCCTGCTGTTCTCCCCAGAGACTCTCTCTCACACACACACACACATACATATAGAAATACTGGGCTAACATTCTTTTATGTATCTGGAGGGCAGGGGTTGCACAGTGGGTTTGGATTTGTGCATGGTTACTGCGATGTGTGCTGTATTTACAGTATTTGTGTGTGTGTGTGTGTGTGTGTGTGTGTGATCACTTATGACCCACTGTGACATAATCTGATCCATCTGTGTCAATATTTGGTTTTGAAATATATTTGGTTTTGAAATTGAATAAAGCTGCTTTTGTGACCATCTATTAAACACACATTATTGTTTTTAAAAGGCCCAAGTGGCTCAGTAGGGTAAGTCCTCCACAAATATTTCACTAACACCTCCTCCCTGTGCGTGTGTGTGTTTGTAGTTTAGATCATCTTCACTGCCTTTTGGCATAGTATCATTTACACTAAATCAAAGATCAATATTTACATTGCAGAAGCTATTGACAAATCCACTAGTCTTTTGTTATTATTGGCATTGTGCTTGACCGATTAAAAGAAGTGTTATCTCTCCCACTTTCAAAATAAAAATTCCAAAATATATATGTTTTGAGTATATATGTAAAAATGTTATATCTTAAATGTGCACATTGCAACTGCTGTAATTAAATTGTTTATCTTATGCACTGGTTTGGGGTCAGTAAGAGTTTATTTTATTTTTGGAAAGAAATAATACTTTTTTTATGGCTTCTCCTACTTTTGATATTTAGTGCCAGTTTATCAGGAAGTGATGAAGATTTTGTTCTCTCTAACTCGTTGCTTATTTGCAAATGTTTTATGCGATGTTCCAATTTTACGCATAAGTTAATAATTTGCAACTACTGAAGACTTGAGTAATGATGCTGAAAATTCAGCTTTGTATTGCATTTTATTACAACAGTTATTTTAAACAAATATTTCACAATAATACTGTATTCTACTGTATTAGCATTAGTTAACTACATTAGTTAACATGAATTAATAATGAAACAATACTTCTAAAGCATTTATTATTAGTTTATTCATTTATTTTTCAACATTTACAAACTATGAAAATCAAAAGTTATTTAACTGACCTGAGCTAACATGAACTAACATGACCTTACTGTAAAGTGTTACCAAAAAAAAATTAAAATCTTACCAACCTAAACAACTGAATGGTTTAGTGTAAATCTACATTATATTCATCTGTTTCAGATTTTCTGTTCACCTATGACTGTCAGCAGGGCACAGTAATGACGGTGAATACAAAAACACAATGTACTGCAAACTCACATTTAGATCTGACTCCATTCTGCCCACATTACACAATCCAATCAATGGAAAGATAAAAATCAAGTCTCATCTTACATACTGTTCTTATTGGATATTGTTTCACACAGAAATAAAATGGATTATGAATGTCATTTCAGGTTGATTTGATTATTGAATGATTTTTTTCACTGAAGCAAAATGCTGTACAAAGTGACACAGTCACAGCCAGTGGGAATATATTTGATGTAGGATTTTGGACCAGCTACCAAAAATGTTTTAATGCAGAATGCTGTTAATGCTTAGGCAAAGAATACAAGCTAGTCTCTCAATATCAGGAGAGCAAATACCTCCATCACCTTTCCCAGAATTCAAAGATCAGCAAAGATTTAAAATCCAGTCTGACAAGTGGAGTTTTAATACTGACTGAAATTACGGACACACCAACAAACCTTTGTGGATTGTGGACTACAATCAGTTTCTGACCTGACAGGACCTACATGACGGAGCTACACAACGTCATTACCAGTTTTTTATAAGAAGGCATCACACAACCTTATGAGCTCTGATATGTGTCCAAATACCAACACAACTACATCAAGAATAAAGAGATTCACTGGTACGGAAAAGAATGAAGATTAACATCTCAAGTGATGACAAGGCTGGCATAGCCGCTCTATGTGCCCATTCATTTAAAGATGTTGTTCATAGTCCAGGTTCTTATAACCCAGCATTCAGTCCGTTCTGCTGTTGATTAGATGCGGTGACGTGTTGGACTCGATTCAACCATTTATAGACCAGAACTAGAGTTTTGGCACTGACTCTGCATATTTGCATTGTTTGAGCAGAAGAGCTTTTCACAGCACATGTGTATGATTTGAAGAAAGCTTTAGAAGAGCAACAGACTGCCTTCTTCTGAAAAGAACTGTGAGAGATAAACATGTCACCTCTTTTCCTACCTGATCTTTTATCATTCCTCTTTAAATCTCTCCGTCTTTCAAAACAACAGGAAACTGAGGGTTGATATCCTTTGCTTCTAAAGCAAAACGTGGCACATAAAAGAATAATGGGACAATTTTGAGCAGCAAAGTGGGTTCAGACACAAAACAAGTCCCTGTTAAGCTGCGCTTTTTAAAGGGCCGTGAACATTTTTCTAAAGTTTGGCATCTCAGGGTGTCCGGTTGTGTGACGTTAGAATGGGATGCTTGAATCACTGTTGCGCTGTGACTGCAATCATGTGCCTTTGATTCTCCGTCCAGGTGAGAGAACGTTTAAGTGTGACCAGTGTGACGCCACCTTCAAGCGCAAGGACACACTCAACGTGCACATCCAGGTCGTACACGACGGACACAAGAAATACAAGTGTGACCTGTGTGAGAAGGCCTTCGTCACACCATCTGTGCTCAAGAGCCACAAGAAGGTGAGTTCAGAATCGGACGCTTGGCACTAAAATACAGAATAATCCAAGATCTCATCAGCTGACCCACACAAAATCTGTAGACGCAGATCTCTACAGAAAGCCTTGACAATTTGAAACTCTATTTAGTCATAGTTCTACATATGCTCTGACTCATTGTGTTTGTTTATTCAATATTTTTTGGCTAATTCAACAATGCTGTCAGCTACCAATAAGGGTATAAATGTGCAGTTTAATAGTTTTGGCAACGGGTTCAAGATGAGCTTTGTGCGAGCTTTGATTCATACATCGCTACATTATTGACAATAGACAATGGTTCTTTTTACCTACAGAATTTAAACAAAATTGCCCCTAAATATTATCAGCTCTGTGTTCTTTTAAAATATTTAAATCAATTCCACATAATTCCAGATATTCCCCTCAAATCATTCTGCACATTCCATACTGGTCTGGTCACGAGTTTGCGTGCTTACACTTTTGACTTGATTTTCACTGTATGGTGGTCCAGAAATTAAATGTAATAAAAATAAAATCTGATTTGTCAAATCTTTTATTTAATTTAATTTCATTTCATTTCATTTAATCTTGAACAAGTCTGATTAGTTAATCATGACATTGTCAGTCCTGTCTTCCTGTGTCTTGTGTTTCCCCTCCTCCCGTGCCCATATTTGGTTAGTTCTGGTTCCTGTCTTCGTTTTGCTTATTAGTTCATTAGTTCCAGGTGCGTTTGATGTATTATCTAGTTTACTCCACTGTTTATAAGCCCTGTGTTCCCTGTGTCTGCTGTCAGCTGTTATTCGTCATTCCTTGTATTCTGTGTCTCCTGTGACTCCTGTGTTCTAGCGATTGGATAAATAAATGTTGTTATTTGAAGAGTTCCTTGCCTCCTCGTTCCCTTGCTCCCGAGAAACGTGACAGAACAGCTGACCAGTGACAGTTACCTCTGCGCCGTGTACCCCCGTTTGTTTTTTCCCCGTTTATTGAAAAGTTTTTTGTTGTTCCTGTTTTTCCCCAACGGCCCTCGATGGCGACACCGTCCTCTTGCTGTTCTGGCACGGGGCAAATTCCCATCATCCCGTGGACCTCTCAGACACCACTGGACTAAAATGGAGGAAAGGGATCCTCCGGTGTCTGGAGACTGTCCTGCCCCGAGCCAGAACTAGCCCGCCGCCGTCCACGGCCAACGCAAGACAGCTGCCCGTGGCCAACGCAAGCCCGTCACCGTTCGCGGCTCTCCCAAGCCCGCCGTCGTCCATGGCCAATGCAAGCCTGCTGTCCGCAGCTCTCCCTCACCCGCCGCCATTCTCGGCCCACGCAAGCCCGCCGCCGTTCGCGGCCCATGCAAGCCCGTCGGCAGAGAGTATGGCAAGCCCGCCGGCAGAGAGTATGGCAAGCCTGCCGGTCGCTGCTCACCCAAGCCCAGTGCCAGTCCCTCGAAAGCGCTATGCCGTGCCTGCGCACCCAGAGCGCCCTCCTGTGTCGGCCCCTCGTATGCGCTTTGCAACGCCTGCGCCTCCAGAGCACCCCCCAGGAGTCCGCGCTTCCAGAGTGCCCCCAAGAGTCCGCTCCTCCCGAGTGCCCCCAAGTGCCCGCTTCTTCAGAATGCCAGCCCGATCAAGCCCCTACTTCCCCAAAATTTTTTTTTTTGGCAGGGTAGTAGGGCTCCTGCCGTAGAGGCAGAGACGGGGGCTGGGGCCGCGGTCTCGGAGGCAGACCCGCCATGGCCGCCCAAGCTCCCTGCTCCACCATGGCCTCCCGAGTCCCTGGATCCACCATGGCCACCTAGGCTCCCTGATCTGCCATGGCTGCCCAACCTCCTTGACCCCCCATGGCCTCCCGAGTCCCCGGATCCGCCATGGCCACCCAGGCTCCTTGACCCGCCATGGCCACCCAGGCTCCTTGACCCGTCATGGCCTCCTGAGTCCCCTGACCATGGATGCCGGAACTGGCGCCGCCCTGGAGGCCGTCGGTAGTCATGTCTCCTAGTCCCTAGAGGCCTCCAGAGTGCCCACCCCCCCCTCCCCCATTGGATGTTGCAAGGCACGGGATGTGCTTTCCGGGAGGGGGGAGTAAATGTCAGTCCTGTCTTCCTGTGTCTTGTGTTTCCCCTCCTCCCGTGCCCATATTTGGTTAGTTCCTGTTCTTGTCCTCGTTTTGCTTATTAGTTCATTAGTTCCAGGTGCGTTTGATGTATTATCTAGTTTACTCCACTGTTTATAAGCACTGTGTTCTTTGTGTCTGGTGTCAGCTGTTATTCGTCATTCCTTGTGTTCTGTGTCTCCTGCGACTCCTGTGTTCTAGCGATTGGATAAATAAATGTTGTTATTTGAAGAGTTCCTTGCCTCCTTGCTCCCGAGAAACGTGACAGACATCCTGTGTTGAAAAACCATCTATTTATAACATAGCTATGCTAGTTTTATATCTCTTTTAATCACTCTTCGCTGATTTTTCACATAATACAATAACTCCAAAAGTTTGTTCATTTATTTATTTATTTTAGCTATGTAATAAGCAGCATAATGTACAATCAGTCAGTCAATGTCACAAAGAGCAGAGCAATCAATACGCCTCCACTTACATTTTGTGGTGAAATATGACATTTTTTGAGATTTACCCTCTGTATGTTTTATGGAACAATCACAGTTTCAATATAAAAAGCAGTTCAGCTCTTTTATAATATAATATAAGCACTTTTATTTCTCTGTTGAAAAACTTTTATTTATTTTTCAGCTGAATTTTGCTCACATATAATCCAGCATGTTAATGCTTCCAATCTGTTTCCTTACAATGCAGTGAAACTGAATTCCATAATCATTTTATATCCTGCACATTGTATAACCAGCAGTCCCTCCAATCATAACGGAGCATGGCTCGATCATGATTTATTGCCCCATCCACACTGAGGATGATTGTACTCGCATACCTTCAACTTCATATTCAATTTCATCTCAGATTTATACTTCAGTTAAAGCACTTAACATGAACAGCAGCACAGTGACACCAAACTCTATATAGTTTTAAAGCCATGTATGTGATTACAGTTGAGATATCATGGGCTGGATTTGACATTGTGTCATCCAATTTCAGACAGAACTGAAATGTGACCTGCTGCTGGCACAAGAGTAAAGAAGCTTCATCATATTCAATTACTTTCTGACAGCATGAGGAGAATAGAGACCCAGCTGCATGTCAGATTACTGATATGATCCTCTTAAACAGTAGTTATTGTGATCATGAAATCAAAATCGACCCTTATTGTGTAGTAAATGTCCCTTATTGTGCACAATTCATCAGTGAACGTTATTCAAAATGTCAGGTTTCAACTCTGCAGAAAGTGTTTTTTCATAAAGTTCTTCATTCGCTTTTTTGTGTTTGTTTATTAAAGCAATAGGCTAATCCTCTGCAGTGAATGGGTGCCGTCAGAATGAGAGTCCAAACAGCTGATAAAAACATCACAATAATCCACAAGTAATCCACACCACTCCAGTCCATCAGTTAATGTCTTGTGAAAAGAAAAGCTGCAGTTCGTAAGAAACAAATCCATCATTAAAAGGTTGCTGTTAATTAAAACTGTTGCTTCTGGCTAAATAGAGTCATCTATCTGAAATATTGCTCTCTTTAGTGAAGAAGTCCATCACCTTGGCGTGTAAAGGTGTGATCACCTTCACTGTAGTTTGGCAAATTCTCACGGACGAAATACAGCCATTTCAGTAGGAATTCACACAATCAACTTTGTGTAAGCACAAAAGACTTGCAGATTATGCAAAAGATTCAGGATAGAAAGCTGCTTGATTTGAAGGTGACTTCTGTGTGCACAATTCATCAGTGCACATTGTTCTAAATACAAAATGTCAGTTTTCATAACATGTCAAGCAAATGTGACAACTTTCTTGCCATCTGTAAGGTCTTTTGTGCTAGCATAACTAAGACCACATGGGTAGGAAAAATGTCTAAACAAATTTAGCATAGCTAAACACATTTCATTTATATGACAGCACAATATTTTTTAAAAGAATAGTGAACCAAAAATTACAATTCCACCATTTATTGACTGTCATGTCAGTTCAAAACCTTTTTGAAAGAACACAAAAGTAATTATAGAAGGTCCTGACTGCGCTGGAGTGGACAATATCATGCTCAATTTCACAATTTTAGTCTTTGGGGGAACTATTCCTTTAATTATCTGTTTTTCTTTTTTCTTTCGGAAGCTATAAGATATTTCAGTCATAGTACATAGTCATAAAAAGGACTGTTGCATTGTTTTACATATTGTTAAGTGCCGTGTCCAGCTCCGTGACGCAAACAAACCCCAACCTAATGGTGCACAGATGCATCTGGTGGACATGTGTGAGCGTCAGTGAGTGTGTACAGGTTTTTACACATCACAGGAGCATTTTAAAGGATTCGACAGAAAGAGTAATGTGTTTTAAACTGTCTTTCTGCACTTTATGAGTGAGCGATGTACTGTAGAGGGGGGTCAAGATAGAGGAAGTGATGGAGGCGAGGAAGTGGAGATGGGAGGGCAGAGATAAGAGTCGGGAAAGGAAGTGAGAGGGAAAAGGGAGGAAAAGAGGAAAAAGATAAAGAGATGGAGAAAATAGCAGGAGGTGGAGGAGTTTGTGCAGTTGTTCCCTCTAGCGCTCAGAGATAAGCCCTGTTTACAGCAGCTTCATGGGAATATCGCCCGAGAATGATATGATTCATATGTTTTCCTTTAAACTTTAACAATAGCGCCCATGTCATTGCTATGAATAAAGATCTGCGTGAGAATATACATTCTCAGCGGTTTACATACGTCATGGAAGGAATAGTGTACCCAAATATGAAATGTTCTCATCATGTTACATAAGTCATACCGGTTTAGAATAACATTTATTGTCATTTTAAACTAGTTTGACTTTCTTTAATAAAATCACATGCTCACAGGTTTTCGCACGATCTACACACAACGTTTATTGTAGCTGTGGATGTTAAGCCCCCAAAATGAAAACCACCATAAATACTCATTTATTTCGGTCCTCTAAAGCCATATGGCAGCTTTGCATGAGAAAAAAATCCAAAATGTAAGTATGTTATAGATTATATTCCCCCTAAGTAAACTGTTAAATAATTGCTGCGACCGATCGAGTCGAATGATTTGAACTCAAGAACCAGTTATTTTCAGTCAACCAGTTAATTCAGTTTAGAAAACAGACTGAATTGTTTGGACTGATTCACATACAACTATCGCTGTAGTTAACTTATATCAGTTAAGTCAACTTTTAAGTTGTTCAAATCACTTCAGATCAGCCCATTTCAAATCACCTCAGTTTGGATCACTGCAGGTCCCTTTAATTCAGATCACCTCAGTATAAATCAAATCAGTTCAGATCACCTTATAAATCACCTTAGTTCATATTAATTCAAATCAACTCAGTTCAGATCTTGTCAGCTTGGTTCACTTCATTTCAAATAACATCAGTTCAGAACTGATCAATTCAGGTTAGTTCAGATGAACTCAGTTTGGATCATTTAATTTCTGGTCACTACAGTTTAGATCATTTTAAGGGGACCTATTATGCCCCTTTTTACAAGATGTAAAATAAGTCTCTGATGTCCCTAGAGTGTATATGTGAAGTTTTAGCTCAATATACCCCACAGATAAATTTTTATAGCTTGTTAAATTGCCACTTTTAGGGTATGAGCCAAAACGTGCTGAATTTGAGTATGTTGCTTTAAATGCAAATGAGCTGGTGCTCCCGGAGATGAGGGCGGAGCTTCAAGAGCTCTTGAAGCTCTGCATTAGCAGTGCTAGCCTTTGCAATTAAACATTTCACTATTAGTACAAGCCTGTTATCTTTACAGAAAACTACTCGGTTTCAAAGTCAGTCATCTGATTATACTGTGCATAATAAATTTGTGTTTATTCCTTAAAATATTTTCCTTACATACATGATGAATATATCGATAGAAAGCTTTAAATGACTACAAAGCAATATAATTCAAATCCAGTTTATCTAAGACCGAGATGGCAAGCACATCCTGTCTGTTTTCTTTATTTAACAAAAGCACAATGTTTTGTTGATATAGTGAGTGCACACAAATAAAAATAGACCCTTTACAGTTCCAAACGATGCATTATTCTTATCTTTATGAGCAAAAATAACGGCATATTTAATTAGCTTCCACTGATGTCCTGAAGCGCGCTTCAGCTTCCACTCTCCACACAAACGACTGGATATGCGCCTAATAGCTCACATTTATTTAGGTTAAATGTTTAAACTAACATTAGTGATAAGCTTTAAGTATTTTATAGCTATAGATTTTCTTTTCGGCAAGTCGTAATTACAACATCGGTATGACATTGTCTCATATGATGCTCATACGTTTCTTCATATTGCATGTTTTTGCACTTCCTGTTTTCCCTGCTTGAGAATTTCTGTCCAATGAATGGATGACCTTAACACACATGTGGTTTTGTTTACAATTTCTGGTTCACTTGTAAAAAGGGCAGTGTGAAAGCGAACCGTACCAAACAAACCAAAACAAATCAACATTGTATTTGATCCGGACCAAAGCAAGTGAACTAGCAGACTTTCCTGGTGTGAATGCACCCTTAAATTTAGATCAGTTCATCAGTTTATTTCTAATCAGTTCAGTTCAAATAAGTTCATATCGGATCAGTTAAGATCTGTTCACTTCAGTTTGCACAGCTTTTACTCTATATAACAGAAAGACATGTGTAAAATTAGCAGGAGTAATGACATCTAGAGTATTCATACTGTTTTTTTATTTGTGACGACAAATAAAACTTCCAGTGTGAGCAGCCCAGATGCTGATTTCTCATCAGCGATGAATCATACACAAGTTAGAGGATCATTCTCAAATGTTAACACTATGTTGCACTGTGTTTCTCTCTTTTAGACCCATACAGGAGAGAAGGAGAAGATCTGTCCGTACTGCGGCCAGAAGTTTGCCAGTAACGGCACACTGAGAGTGCACATCCGTAGCCACACGGGTCAGTACCTCCTCATCCAAACGTACACTGTTTGCTCAACTTTCATCTTTTAATATGAGCTTATCTAACTTCAGAGGTTGGCTAAAACTCAGGGAACTAAACAATACTTCAGATGCTTATTTCCATGGCATGACAACAGACGGTGAGTTCAAGAAAAAAACAAAAATGCATTCGGAAAATATATAGTATGCCACCCACATTGCATTTGGCATGTCTCTCTGTCTCTGTCTTTCTGTTTTTGAGCATCTCAGCGTGGACATGGTGACAGAGAGCATGTTCATTAAAGAGCCTTTATAGTGGAGAGCTCAACATTCCAGTGTGCTGCCATAACAACAGACTTTTTCCACACACACACACGCGCATATTTAAGGACTTGTTTTCTAACCCCTACCCCACACATCCATACACACAGTTCAACAAGGCCAACACATGCCCAGTGGAGTAAAAACACTGTATGTGTGTGCAGTAGACATGGTGAGAGTGAGTGATGCTCCTTAAAGAAAGAAACACTCTTTGTAGGCATCCAGCATTGTGACCCCTGACCTCTGCTGCCTGTAAATCTGATGGCCCGTTCTTTTAACTGCACTAGTATTATTTCCTTTTCTTTTTTTAAAGAGACACATGCTGAAAAACATCAGTGTTAAGTATCTTTGTCTACCTGGTCTTGATCGGCAATAAAAAAAACTTGAATAATTCAATATACAGCAACGAAGAGCAAGATTTTGATTAATAAAGTAGGCAGGATTAATTGTTTTTACATTACATCAGCATGAAATATTTTTTTTTCTATTTCTTCCCTGTTTTTTTCCTTTCATAATCTATTATATTTCAGTGAACGCTGTTTGTTTGTTTACTTCCTCAAAGTAGAAAGTCGTTATGTAGTAGCTTTGAAAGTCAGTGTGTGATTTTTAATTTTTAATTTTGTTTCTCTAAAATGTGATTTTTTATTTTTTTTTACACCCTATCAGTAATCACTCTTCTAGGGTTACGTGAAATCATTTCCCAGCATTTTTCGAACACTGACCAGTTGCAAATGTGATATGTATTTACAACAATTGAATAATAAGAAGATTAATGTTGTGGTATATATTAGACACAATATTGTATTGATTTTGCAAAATTGTGTAAACGAAAATATTACCTATAAAATCCCAGAACAACTGTTGTGCATCTCCTAACAAAACACAGCAGGTGTTGAAGCAGCACTGCACAGATTCGGTGTTCTGTTTATGATATCAAAGTGCTGCAAGAGTGATTAGACAGCATTTTTGAATGTTTGTTTTGATGTCGAATAAATTTAGTTACATTTTTGTGTTGTTAAAGCAGTGTTGCTGTCGGCACCGATAGCCTTGTGGGCAGCGCGTCAACATGTAGCGCTGTTGCGCTTCGAGTGTCCCGTGTTCGAGTCCCGTTAAAGTACTTAAGTAAAAACCTGTCTTTACAACTTTCACTTGTAATGTAGTAATAAAATAAAAATGTTTGTGCAGTTTAAGACGAGTGTTGAAAAACCAGAACCACTGAAGAAATCCGCTATAGATCTAGCAGCAAAACAGATTCCTGTTGCAGTTGTGTCTTCCTCTGTCCTTCCCCCAGCTCACCTCTGCTCGATGGGGTTAAAACCCTTTGCTGACAGCCTCTCCGCTGGTTCAAAGGGTTAATCTCAAGATTGTTTGTTTGGTTTACCTGCTTGATTAGAAGCTTGATTCAGAGTCTTCTGCCAAAGTTAAACTCAACCCAGTACTTCCTATAAATGAAATCATACCTAATTAAAACATCTAAACCTAATCATAAACCCAACCATCTGTTTCTCAGATCCGCACTTAAGCTCAACTAAACACAAAACGTTCATTCAACTCTTTTTAATTTTTGTGATGACAGAGCGGCCTTTTCATGACAATTTGACAATTTATTTATATAGCACAATTAATTTAAACTTCTGTCGACCAATGTGCTTTCCAGTAAGTCATTAAAAACAGAAAAACACACAACAAACAAACAATAAAGTTATAAAATCATACAACTATCCCATCAGCCGCTTTAGAAAATAAAAATGTCTTTAGCTTGGACTTAAAAATATTAACAGAAGAAGCTCTAATGGAGAATGTCAAGGCGTTCCAAAGCCTGGGGGCAGCAATGTCCCCTGCACTTAAGCCTCGACCTTGGGGTAGACAATAGATCCTGGTTGGAAAACCGAAGGGATCTAATGGGTTCATACTCAGTCAGTAACTCAGTAGATAGGTAGGGGCCAAACCATTTCGAGATTTATAAACAAGGAGTAAAATTTTAAAATGCACTCTAAAACAAACAGGCAACCAATGTAGTGAGTGTAAAATAGGAGTGATATGCTCCTTCTTTTCAACCCCACTCAAGAGTCGAGCCGCAGCGTTTTGAACAAGCTGCAAATGGGATAAAGCTGTCTGGCTAATCCCAAAATAAAGTGAGTTGCAGTAGTCCAGCCAAATAAAAGTGTGAATTACTTTTTCAAAATCTTTAAAAGAAAGAAAAGGCTTTGCTTTATAAAGCAAACACAGCTGAAAAAAGCAAGCTTTGACTACTGAATTTATTTCACGGTCAAACTTTAAGCCATCATCAAAAATTTAAGGTGTTTTACCCATGATTTCAGACACAGAGACATCTCACCCAAATCCAATTTTGGGGAATTAAAAAATTCAGACAGGCTAAAAACAATAATTTCTACGGAAGTTCTAAGCGGCCATGCATTATTATAATTTTTCTGTCTTGTTTTCTCGTGATCTCGACATAACGAGTTGTTTTGTCGTTATCACGACTTCATTTTCTCGTGATCTCGACATAACGAAAGTTGTTTTGTCGTTATCTCGACATAACGAAAGTTGTTGATCTCAACGTAAAAACCGTTTTCTCACGACGTAATTGTAGCTATCGTGAGAAAATCAGGGTATATTGTCTTCGACGATAAAGTTGCAGACCCGACAGTCTGCTTCTCAAGTGTCGAACACTTATGTGTAAGTCGTCAATCACTGACAGACGCGGAGCTATTTCAGTTTGAGTGAGTCCCTGATCAAAGTAAAAGCGAATACGATCATCCATGATGCTGCTTCTATAGCATTTTCTCATGCCGAATACACAGAGAAAATTAAAATTTAAAAATGTAATGAAAGCCAAGCCTTCACATCTGCCAAACATGCCATAAGAGACTCAAAACCCACAGAATTTAGTTTAACAGGCAGATAAACCTGAGTGTCATCTGCATAACAGTGAAATGGCAGTCCATGTTTTCTAAAAATTGAGCCAAGAGGGAGCATATAGAGAGAAAAAAGCAAAGGAGCCAAAACAGAATCCTGGGGAACCCCACTGGGCAAAAAAGCATTACTCGAGTAATGTTCACCCATCTTGACTGAAAAACTCCTATTTGCAAAAAAAATGATTTAAACCAATCTAGAGCTACACCTCTTAAACTAATGCAATGTTCTAATCGATCAATGAGAATAGCATGGTTGACTGTATCGAAAGCGGCCATCAAATCTAAGAGCACAAGGACTGCAAAATCCCCTGAATCACATGATATTAATATATCATTAAGAACCTTCAAAAGCGCAGTCTCGGTGGAATGGCATTTACAAAAACCTGACTGAAATGTTTCAAACATTGAGTTATCAGCTAAAAAACACAATTTTTTCCAGAATCTTGGAGATAAAAGTCAAGTTAGAAATGGGCCTAAAATTTGTTAAAACTGATGAGTCTGTTTTTTGAGCAATGGGTAAACTACTGCATGCTTTAAACAGTCAGGCATAATGCCAGATTCTAAACTGAGATTAATTATGATCAAAAGATAGGGGCGACGTCAATAAAGATTTGCTTAAATAAAAGAGGAGGAATAATATCCAAAGACGAGCCCGAAGGTTTAAGCTGCTCAACTATTTCCAGCAAATCTGAAAGTGAGACTAGTTTAAACGGACTAAAAAAGGTAGTAGAGATAGAGGGGTTTGACGGATAAAAAAAACGAGGGAGTTATCCCCAGCCGGAGATCCCTAATTTTCCTATTAAAAATAAAAAGAATTCTTCACATGATGGAGAAGAAACCCTAGGAACAAGACAGGCCGACGGGTTGAGAGTTGCATTAATAATATTGAAGAGATTCTTTGGACTAGAGCAGTTCTTATTAATAATATCTGACAAATGTAGGTATTTTGCTTTTTTCACTACTTTCTGATATTTTAAAAAGAGTGTCCTTTAGAATCTCAAAAGAAACATGAAGCCTGTCCTTTTTCCACTTCCGTCCGCTCTTCTACAACATCATCTAAGAGAACGAATGGAATCATCAATCCAGGGTTCAGAATGAGTTTTAGACTGAAGAGTCCTAAAAGGAGCCACAGCATTTAAAACGTTAGAACAGGTGGAATTAAACCTGGAGAGGAGTTCCTCGACACTAGCACAGGAAAAATCGCCAATAGATGGCATCACTTCATGAAAAATTTATGAAAATCGGTCTTTGGTAGTGTGAGTAATACGCTGAGAAAGGCAGCCACAAAATGAGACTGTAGGTGCAGCAGCAGAACATGAGACCGTAAACATAACAGTCTTGTGGTCGGAGAACCCATTTTCACAGACTTCTAAATCAGTGATACTAAGTCCATGCAAAAGCACTAAGTCAAGTATGTGGCCACTCTTCTGAGTGGGAGCATTAACCCCGATAGAAAAATCAAAAGCGTTCAGTAAATGGGTAAACTCCTTAGCTAAGTGATCATTGATGCAACAATTATGAACATTAAAATCACAGAGTACAAGAAGCTTGTCATATTTCGGAGTCACATCACCCAGGAACTCAGCAAACTCCATTGTATTAAATTTTGGCGGTCGATAAATTACCGCTATCAAAAGCGGATCGCCAAGTTCCAAAACAAACAGTTGAAGTTCAAAGCTGCTGTAGTTGTTACTCGCCATTGAGCGACAGATAAAATTATCTTTATAAATAGAGACAAGTCCGCCACCCTGACCAGTTGTGCGTGGGGAATTAACAAACAAACATTTAGATGGCAAAAGTTCAGAGAAAGGGCTCAAATCACCTGGACAGAGCCAGGTTTCAGTGAGAAATAAAAAAATCCAAGTTCCGGGAGGAGAACAAGTCACTTAAAATGAAAGTCTTGTTAGTTACCGCCACACACATCGGGCGCCATCTTATATAAAGTAAATTGTCACCAAATTTAAAAGGATTTAAAGTATAATTTCAATGGTAACGTAATTTCTGATTTAAAAAGTTTTCACATGATGAATTTTAGTGTTTAAGCTTTGGAGTGGTATCTAATTTAGGATAATTACTAAAATATGTAATAAGGAAAAAAGCTGAGAGTTAACAGGTAGCCTAGACACATCAAACTGACATCAAAGAGCAGCAACAAAAGCTAACTGTGGTGGCATCAGGGTCAAAAATGTGTCCTTGAAAACACTGTAAAAACGAAATAACTCTCCATACCAGCAGATGGCAGTAGTCTGTATTCATCATTCAAAAATAGAAACCAGAACTAGGACTGTCGATATGAAAAATCAGAAGATCCTTCATGTGTGCCATCTTGACTCGACTAGTTGATTTTGAGCTTCCCTTTTTTCTTTTGCACTGGTTTGGTAAGCTGAACAGCCAATCAGAGTGATCTGTCTCAAAAAGCCGCCAACAGGGTCTGACTTGTGCCATTGGTGCAAAACACACACCAAAAACTAGGCCGACAGATGCTCAATGCCGACCCAACATTAGGCGACCTCAGCTTGATGTGTCATGGCCTTAAGATTGCCAAGTACAGTACAGGACATCAAAGCGCATTGAGAATGGGCTGTTTTAAGACGGAATGGGTGTTTCTCTTTAAAGGTTGAACTAAAAACACTGTCCAAACAGATCCAAGGACTCCGGCGTGAATGGATGTTCTGTTTGCATGTATGTATTAGTCTTGGTTTGCACGCTCTGCTGGGTTAGTGTGGTGCCATTGGCAGGAGGAATGCATGAGGACCTAAAAGAAACACTTATGGTATGTGAAGGACTGAATGACATCATGTGAGGCGTCAAGGCCTGGAAGAAGCTAAAGTTGCCCTGGTTTTACATCTCATTTACGCAAAACTGAAAAGAGCCATTGTACGGTCACGATGTGTATGTGTAAGGTGTGTGTGTGTGTGTGTGGAAAAGCCTATGCATTTGCCCTCAGGACAGATCAAGCCGCATTAGTCTAGTGCCCTCATCAGTGAAGTAGTTCAGCCGTGAGGTCAGTGCACATGCTATTGATGGTTGTAGGTGAAAGTGACACAAAACATTAGCCATGATCTGAACACCCTCTCTAACATTAACTAGAAACGTTTTCACAAAACTACGTCCTGTCTGGTTTTGTTTCCACCTAATTTCTGGCTACCTCTGTTTCTTATGTTATTGTACTGAATGTAGCATGCCATTTGGATGTAGATTTTCTAAAACTGTCTTTGGAAAGAATTATTTAATTCAGATTCACTACTGAAGTAATATTCAAATTTGCTATATATAAAATTGTTGTTAAGCCGATTTAAAGCTGCAGTAGAGAAGATGCAATACAGAATAGTGTTATTTTATTAGTATTATACACTTTTACATTTTTTTATAATATTTTGAATTACTATCTAGATTAAATTTTTATTCCATTTCCAATTTCAATTTTAAGTAATTTTAGTGCTTAAACATATTTGAGGGTTTTTTGTTGTTTTTTTGTGCCAAAGGAAAGTTTTTCATCTAATATTTATTTTTTATTTCAGTTTTATTTCAATTAACAAAAATGTTTGTTTTAATTTGAATTTTAGAGAAGAATCAATTATTAAGTGTACATAAATAATCAGTGTAAACTAGGGATGCACCGAATCCAGATTTTTGGGGTTCGGCCGAATACCGAATCCACTGTTTAAGATTCGGCCGAATCCGAAACCGAATACCGAATCCTACTCGCATCCTTAGTTTTAACATCGGCGATGTTGTGTACTGCTTAGGGTCCTTGCCAAGAGGGCTGCATTGGGATTGGGACCCGCCGGGTCCCGCGGGACCCAACGCAAATCTCGCGGGAGCGGGCGGTTTGAACTTTGCTGCGGGCGGGAATGGGCGGCTAACCTAGCGACATGATGTCATTGTCAACAAAATCAAAGTACTTGAAGTCTAAAGAAACGCGCGGTAGCCTAAGCGTTTTAGATGTCCCCGATAGCCCAGGCTATATTCATCTTACCTACCAGTGCGTCAGAATACATGCAGGTCATGGAAAGGAACAAACATGAATCTCTTTAATAATAGCAATAGAATACGTTTTTTTTTTCCTGCGGGACGGGAGAAGACACAAAATCAATGCATCTCTATTATCGTGCGGGAATAAATTCTCAGAGTTTTGCGGGTGCGGGCGGGAGTGGACATACATATTGCGGGAGCGGGCGGGAGTGTAACACACACGTTGCGGGAGCGGGCGGTAATGGTCAGAAATTCGGCGGGCGCGGGATGAAGAAAACAGTCCCGCGCAGGGCTCTACTTGCCACCACGAGACAAATTGGCATTGCAAATTGAACATAAAGCTCGACTTGAATCGCCTTCTTTTGGTTGAAAGTATACTGCCAAACAAAACTTTTTTTGCTTACGAGTTCCATTTTCAGATTCTTACAGCCTACTACATTCGAACGGGTCCTATGTAAACACCTTCACGTAATCAACGGCCGTGTGACGTCGTAGCGCAAGTCTAGGGTTCGGTTTCGGTGGAAAATAAATCTAAGGTTCGGCCGAAACCGAACCCCGTCAAAAAGCCCAGGATTCGGCCGAATCCGAATCCTGGATTCGGTGCATCCCTAGTGTGAACCAATAAGTAACATTACTGACACAATAGATCATTCAAAAAGGTAACCATCTGAGGTATCATTGTAAACGAAGTGTCAACATAGGACTGGATGTTAAGAGAAACTCAGATCCATATATTTAAACCAGCCCAGAGATGGCCTTTTTCTTCCTCGAACGTTATGTCGTATGTCAGCGCTACATAACATTTGTTGCTAACATTCAGTTGGCTAATATTCTAGTAATATGCATGCTAATAAGCAACTAGATAAGAGACCCTAAAATAAAGTGTTACCCATTTATTATATTATTTATTTTAGAACAAAAGTGGAAGTTACCAGGCCAAATTAAATTATTAGCAGATATCTTTCTCTATATCTCTATCTGTCTCTTTTACGTTACTTACAGATGTTTTAGGAAGGAATTAGTTTTGATGTCATTATTGATATTTGTTCTAATAAAATTATCATGTGTAACCATAGGTGCAGCAGTATGCCTCAAACCTTCATATTCTTCCTCACTGAGCTGAAACCCAACTCAAGTAAGAACAAGAACAAGAACATTGTAACTTGAAGTTTTACGCCTCAACCATTAGAGGGCCAAATAATAGTAATTCAGCTTTAAATTGTAAAGTTTATACATGATCTTTGACAGTCCTAAAAAAAAAAAAACTATTTTGTTATTTTTTCTTACATTTTTCAAGGACTATTTAGCACCCTCAGACCCCAGTTTGAAAAGCTCTTAGACCCTAGGTCAGGGCTGTCCAATCCTGCTCCTGTAGGGCCAGTCTCCAACCCCCATTAAACTCACCAATCAAACTCACTCATCAAATGAATCAATGTCTTCAGGAATAGTAGAATCTTCTAGGTAGGTATGTTGGGTCAAGTTGGAGCTAAACTCTGCAGGATGTTGGCCCTTCAGGGTCAGGATTGGACACCCCTGCTCTAGGTCTTCAGCACTGTTCATGGGGACCCATTGTCCTGCAGATTTTATTTCAGCACACCTGCACTGTGATTTTTCAAGCCATCCTGAAGACATTGATGAGCTGGTTCAGGTGTGTTTGATTAGTGCTGTAGCTGAACTCTGCAGGACAGTGGCCCTCCAGGAGCAAGACTGAAGACCTATGTCTTAGATTTAAAAATAATTATTATTATTTGACAAATATATCACTGTGGTCTCTACTTGTCTAGTCTCTAAATAATAATCTGGTGAAAGCCTTTCCAGATGAAAGGCTTCATGTTTTCCTTATCCACATTTCTTTTCTACCAGAACTCTGTATCATGCACTTCTCTATTAACCCCTTTCACACTGCACGTTGGTCCAGTAAAATTGTCGGAAAATTGCCAGAGTGCCTTCTGTGTGAACGCAAACACGCCCCGGCATTAATTTTGGGATCGATCCCGGGTTGGGGACCTAGTAACATTGCCAGGTTCAGTCCCGGAACAAGCTCTTAGTGAACAAAAGCCAGAACCAAGACTGATGACGCGCATTATCATGCAACTCATTTACCAGGTGTTTTGAAGGCAGATCAATGTTCCCGACGAAAAAAATATGTGCAAACTGTAATGAAGCAGAGATCATTCGCCAGTTAGTGGAATGGTACGCGTTGCATTACACATCACATCCTAATGTCACGTGTCTTTAGATTCTGGAAAATCACTAGCAGTGTGAATGAAACGATTACGGGACAAATCACGGCTCACATTATCCGTGTATTTCCCGGAATAGCTGTGTGAAAGAAGCTTTAGAGAACTGGGTCAGGGAGGTACTACACCAATATAGTTGGATTGCAATCCATTTAAAACAGCAGGATTGTGAGTTTCCACACTCCGCCCATGGGCCGCTCACTGACCACTTGATGGATGCCGCACACAATAATCACAATAGCTTTATTAAAATCCAGTCTGATTCCATTCTAATAGGCTGGCCTTACATAATTTCCGCTGGTCAGGATGCACCGGGCACAGGTTGTAATCAGTCCACTTGAAAACAAAGTCGTGTTTACAGGATACTGGTCTTAGAATAAGCATTTCTCAGGAAAAACTGATCCCAGGATTTGTCACAGATTGCGAGGTTCATGGCGTGAAATCTCTGAAAGGTATTTCTTAGTTTAGTCATACAACATATTCCACATTGTCAGACAAATGTTCGTAAAGTAGTCAGAGCTTACTACTTCTGGACACAAAGTTTAAACACAATTTCCGATCATTTATGCAATGTTGTGTGGAAAGCCATACGCAGAGATTGCTATAAACGACTGATTTATAAATAAACTAAGCCCTAAATAACACTTGAAACAAAACAAGTTGTGATGTGTTTCCTGTACAACAACTTGCTACTTAATAGCATCCATTTGTTTAAATCTGGCTAGTCACGACTTCAAAACTCAAGAGACACTGACAACAATTGTAACGTTACTGCCAATGAATTGATTGAATGTTTAATATTAAACGGTTTAATTGCCATAGTCATGCAGCTGATTAATATAGTGATGCAACTTTGAAATGGTTTCAAAATGTTAACGGGTGCAAACATTTGCTGCAATAAACTTTTGCTATTTGAATTGTTGGTGCTATGTTTTTGGGAAATACAGGAAATCATTGTTGCTGACAACAGAATTGGCAACCATTGTTGGAGAACGATAGTTATGGAAACTGCACTCCTGGTCAGTCAGACGATCTCTTCCTGTCAAAATGGGCCATTCTTGCCCAGAACAAGCTCCACAGTGAACCAGACATTGTCGATGAAACGCTAAAAGTTTTTCACTTGATTTAGGACAGGGTTTCACTTGATTTCCATCTGATAAATGGTTTCACGCAACAATTATATCTTGAGGAGACAAAGTGGTACTATCTCAGGGCTGGAGTGACATGTTTATGGTGCTCAGATGTGGAAGGATAGTCGTATGAAATGTTACAGCACAGCTGTAGGAAGTTCTGCACATGTATCTAGTAATGCTAATGGAAGCCAAGGCACACGCGTATGTGTTTGTAGTGATGGGTAATTCTTTGGGATGTTCTCGCTGCAGGAGCCTGTGTCCTCACAGTAGTCTAACAGCGCATACTTAGACAATCACACACACACACACACACACACTGTCCGCCCACATCTGGAAAGTGAAACCCATCCAGTCCAGTAAGACTATGTATGTGTGTGATATAAACATCTCTACTGAGCTGCCTACCGCTGGAACCAAACAACAGAAGAAGAGCAGCTTTTTCCACTTGAATGAAATTCAGATTCAAGATGTGTTTGGGAAATATTTTTCCTCAGTTACTGTGTCTGCCACTGTTGATTGATTTGACGACAGCGCTGTAAGTAGGACTATGCAAAACTATGCTTTTTTTTTGGAGAGTTGTTTGAATTAGGGGCTTCCAGAGTTTTTCATGCTAGGAAAAATAATGGTCAATCTCAACCCACCAAAAATGTAAAGTGAATTATTAGAAGAAAGAGAACACACACACACATTCTCTTTCAAATTTTTCATTTTTCTTTAATTTAATCATATTTATAATTTCCTTTTATTTAAAAAAAATTAATATGTCCTTGTCACTGGGTAGGCCTACTTTTCAATTGCATTGCATTGCTATAAGACTTATTGTGAGCCATATATACAGTCCTGCTTGAAAGTTTGTGAACCCCTTGCAGAAAATGTGAGTAATTTTAACAAAACGAGAGAGATCATACAAAATGCATGTTATTTTTTATTTAGTACTGTCCTGAATAATATATTTTACATAAAAGATGATTACATTTAGTCCCCAATCTGGTATAGTAATATAACCCCATTCAAAAGTTTATGAACCCTTGGTTCTTAAGTGTGTGGTTACCTGGATGATCTACAACTGTTTTTTGTTTTGTGATGGTTGTTCATGAGTCCCTTGTTTGTTCTGAGCAGTTAAACTGAGCACTGTTCTTCAGAAAAATCCTCCAGGTCCTGCAAATTGTTCAGTGTTCCAGCATCTTTTGCATATTTGAACCCTTTCCAGCAGTAACTGTATGATTTTGAGATCCATCTTTTCACACTGAGGATGATTGAGCGACTCAAATACAACTATTAAAAAAGGTTCAAACGTTCACTGATGCTCCAGAAGGAAATACGATGCATTAAAGGGGGGTGAAAACTTTTTGAATTTGAAGATCAAGGTAAATTGTACTTAATTTGTTTTCCGGGAAACATGCTAGTATCATCTGTTGCTTCCGAAGGGCAGTACTAAATGAAAAATAAATTATATTTCTACAAAATAAGAACAATTTGGACATCATCCTGTTCAAAAGTTTTCACCCCCCCGTTATCATTATAGGATGGACGTGTACACACACTTCCAACACACATTTATGTTCAACTTGTAAAATGAATTTTGCATCGGATGACCCCTTTAAGTAAAGTGTTACCATTATTTTTTTTTTGCCTTGTTAGTGGCACAGCAAGTATAAGCAGGCGTATGACTTTGAAGTACTGTAATGATGCACTGATGTAGAAATTGCAGTTCAGTACATGAATCATATGTTGAATCAGTAGAAGTAGGTCAGGATTCATCAAACTGTTTAACATATAATTATGCTGCTTGAGGATAATGTCCAAAGTAGACACATCAGAAGTGTTTTGGGAGCCGTTCACACAGCTGGACGTAACAGAATGGAACGAAACTCCTGTAAACATTAGTGAGATGCTGAATAGTGGCGAAATTCAATGCTACGGCCAATGAATTAATTACATTTTTTTAATATTAAATGGTTTAATTACCATAATAATGGAGCTTTAAAGTGATTAATTTAACAATGCAACTTCTTTGAAAGAGTTTCAAGATGTGTAGGTAATAATTGCAATTGTACCTATTGAGGCTTGTTCACAAAATGAATGTTTTGGCACAAAAATTCGGTGCAATAAACTTTTTCATTTGAATGAACAGCTGTTAAATCATCTATTCAGACGGGCACAAATATTTAATTTTCCATCAGTGTGACAGATTTTATTTAATGTTTTTGCCCTGCAAAAAAAAAAAAAAAAGCTGGCCAACTAAGCAAGACACTTAATTCATATAATTTAAATCACCTTCAGCCAAAAATAATGACCATCCTGACACATCTCAGTGTGTGTTCGACTGCATGCGTGTACATGTACTGAACACAGCGCATACATGGTAAAGTTTAAGCCTGTGTGGCGGCCGCAGCATTAGTTGTGGAGGTCTGTCAGTAATCACCAGGTCAAGTGTGAAGTGATTGGGTGCGTCTGTGACTGATCAAAGTCAATCACTTATCGGTCAAAACCGATCAATATTGTATTACCGCACCGTTCCAGTCTGCTGGTCCATACCCGGCGGCATTCAGGCCTACATTTCCAGTCCGTGTGTGTATGAATGTGTTAACCTGCTATAAATGTTGGAATGAGAAAGAGGAAGCCAGAATGGACTGTGTGATGGACAGGCCTAATGTCTTTCATACTGAAGGCCCTGAGCTACAAAGATCTCCCCGTAACACCAGTACAATGCTCGGCATGTGACAGGGACAACCATCTGTTCACCAGACACACACACACACTCACACGAGGGGGGTGCCAAACGGATCGATTAGCAGACGGGGGTGTCTGGGGCCACAGGGGACCGCCGGGGATCTGGAAAGAAAGCAGAGACACTCAGGTCACACAAAGACAGTGTCGCATTACAGCACATGCTAAATCAGTTAGCAGCTTTTCCGCTCATGCACACACACCAGGAACTCGAATAGTGATCCTTTCGATAAATCAAAATAGCAAGTAGATTTTCACAGTTTTGGAAGAAGATACATGAACTCACCGCCACAGCACTAAAGTCTTTTGCGGTATTTTTTAGCATGATATTATATGGATGCTTACAAGCCCATGTCAGAAGAGACCACCCTGATGCATATTGTGATGTTCACTACATATGGCTCAGGTGCTGCTTGTGCTTTTTTTTGGATAAGGACAGTACAAAAAGCATTATACCAGCCAGAAAAAAAATAAAGAAAAATATGCATTGTACATAAAGAGTATAGCATATGCTAATTTGCATCACGGGCCCCTAGTGAGGCCCCTAGGGAAATTTTTTTCATTTTTAAATTAAAGATATGTATACAGTATAATATGCATTTATATTTATTAAATGCATTGGTGTACTAAGTTTGTTATCAACCAACATTAGATTGTATATCTTCCATGTATCTCTCTTCATCTAAAACATGAAAGGGCTTAACAGATTATCATTACTGACTAGAATTTTAATATCAGTGCAGCACTTAATTAAATTAAATCAAATAACAATTGTCCCCATTAAAATAATAATAATTATATAATTAATTAATAAATACATACACACATACAATGCTGTAATTTATCTAAAATACATTTAAGTATACTTTAAATCCGTGAACATATTTACTAACATATCACTTAAGACTTACTGATATCAAATTTTATTTAGAGTATTTCTTTGATGCACAATGCACAATTAATTAATATTAAGCCTAAAATGTGTTTTAATGTCACTATTGATGAGGATTGTGTGACCTCTGTCTTTAAATGCAAGATATTTTAAGTATACCTGAAGTATACTTGCAATAGTTCCACTTTAGCACAATCAAATATGCTTCAGTATATCTTTACTTGGACTTCAGCATATTTCTGCACAATTAATGTCAATTAAGCACAACATTAGTTGTTCCAATTTAGTTGTTACCAGTTAAGTAACAACTACTTACATAATACAGATGTATTTGTAGTATAATTAGCACAAAATAAATGTATTTTAAATTACTTTTTCACTAGGGACAACTCACACTCTTAGGGACATTCACACAAGACATTTTTGCATTCGAAAATAACTTTAACGCAAACTGAACAGAATGAAGGCTCTTTTAAAAACTATGAACACCCCTGCACACTATTTAGTGGATGCTGCTCTCACATCAGAGTTCAACCCAGCGCTCAGTGTAGACCAGCATCCTAAGGGAAGGAGTCGCCACGTATTGGAGACTCCTTTTATAAGACAATATTGCATCAGACCATGGAAGAGGATGCAGAACTTCAGCCAGGAACGGTCCTCCTCAATACCATCTGCTCGTGAGAGCACAGGCTCTTTTTGTCTTGAGCTAATCCCTGTTTTACAGACCTGACAGATGCTCAAATAGCTCCATCCAGGGTCCAGACTCAACACTATCTCGCTGGATCCCTCTTCTAATGTCTTCTACAGGGACCTAAGACAAGCTCTAACCCAATACCCTACTTGTTACATAAATTACGGATCTCCTCCTGATGCACCCGGGAACATCTGTGAAGTACATTGCTTGTTTGTCAACATGCTGACCTGTAAACCGACACCAACGTTCTTCATGAAAGTTTCAAATTGGCATCAAGCCATGCAAGACACATCAACTTGACTGCAACGGATGTAGTGGTGATAAATAGCTTTACAGGGTGAGGATGCTTCCTGATGGCAAAAATACACACCCAAATACAGACCAAAACCAAAGGAGAAAACCACTTGATCTTGAGAGACTGATGGGGATGTGATACGTGGTTTTGAGATGCAGCTGTGAAGACCAGTTTCAAGATTTGTCCTAAAATCATTTATAAAAATGCTTTGGAGGATGTGGAAGGCGCCATTTTTCCATTACGAAGAGCTTGTTGGACTACATGGGTTTTGCACTGTGCATTGCATCCAGATTTTGGAAGTACTAGGGAAGCTTGTCACCATCAAATCAGCACCACAACGTCTCCTTTGCAACGTCTCGGCAGACTCGTTTGGAGAGCGCTCTCATGTTTAATGAACATCTTACATGTGCATTCCCCCTGAAGCTGAGCTAATTAACCTTATTATTCAAAGGGCAGCAAAAAGTTTTCCTCACCAATCTCTTCGTTTATCTAATTAATCTACGTACGACTTTTTGAATCCAACAGTTATTCCCTCAAGAGGCTGCATTAACAAGAAGGCGAATTAGAAACTGGATTGTTGCACAATCAGGACACACAGGAACACAGAAATTGGCATCTCTCTGAAGACAGTGTCTTATTAAGTTATGTTTTGCCATTTCACGTTTCTCTGTGGGGCTGCCCCAATTGCCAGGCGCATTACTTATTCCGAAGGGAGTCATTCTCCATCCAGAAAACCCTTATTTCATTAGCCCAGAAAGGCCCATAATGAGAATAGAGCTTTGTTTCGCGTGCCTGGGTTTCTCTCTGCTTCCTGCTGGTGACGGCTGGATCTCACGGTTCTGTGAGCCTGATATTTTACGTCTTTTCCGAAATAATTTCTATACGACATGCCAAAGCAACAGAAGCTGTGCCAGTGAGTTGACTTTTATCTCTCGCTGTTCCAGTTATATGGAGATTTTTATGCTGGAAATTATTGTGCTGACATCATGCAGAACTTGATTTGTACGCTACGTAGTCTTGATTTTAGAAATAAATCAGTCAGACCACAATTCATAATATATAATGCACAGTGTACTTATTCTCTGCTTGGTTGAAAGGGTTACTATAGGTGACATAAAGTAAAGTATCTGTAAAATCTGTATGATCACACACATATATATAGTTACATATATTATATACAGCTATATTTGCATACAGTATACTAATGTAAAGCGCTAGATCCTATAGGAAAAATATTTTGTTGCAAAATGTAACTTTATTACTGTATGTTGTTCTTTGAATATTGGCACTGAAATTAATAAGGCGTCATTTACATGTGCTGCAGACACCCATGTGAAACAGGCCATAATCTATGGAGAGATGTCCCATTTTCATTTATTGCAAATTCAACAAGATTATTTAAAGTATGACACTGTCTGATCACACTTTATATTGTAGTGTCCGTGATGTAATTACACTCAAGAAATTACACAAAATCAGTGCATCTTTTTTGGTATTTTTTTTTCCTTTGGGGGGTGAGGGGGGGTTGGGGGATTAATAAATAAAATGAGAAATCAATGTAATTCTTTGGAATGGCTTTAAATGTGCTAAACTGTGCAGAGAGTACAACATTGTTATTGGAATAAGGCATTTTTTTAAGACTAAAGAAAATATACAGCTACATTCTCTACTGAAACCTGTCAATAATGTTATTATCTTGGCATATTGCTATAGGTGTTTGCAGTTCATGGTTATATTAAGAAATTTGGATGATTTATGATCAAAATAATATGGACATTTTTTTGTACATTTATTTTGCATGATAAACAGTTTTCATATCGCTATAGTGATATCCAGTGTGCATTTTATATCCTGAAGAAAAAAGACTTGAGGACCATTTCATTTTTGAGTATTATTTTTTTGCTGTTATATGGTATTTATTAATATTTTGAATTAGCTTTTATTTTGATATTTTTCCGTTTTCATGCTCATTTTATTTTAGGTTTGAGTAATTTTGTATTTTTTTTTGTTTTATTTTAATATTTCATAAAGGTTTTAATCAAATATTTCTCTATTTTGTTTCAGCTTTTTTTTCAGTTGATTTTTAATAACTTTAATTTTAGTTAACTATGACAACACTAAGACATTATTGTGCTAAATTATCTTAATGTATAATATATTGACCTTGCAATGCAATTTTCATATTATGTTAATTAGTAGCATTTTTCCGACTAAACAAAATCAGAAGTACTGAATTGGGCCTCCAGTGCATCGGTGTTTGTTACCTCACACTGCTGGATTGTAGCGCTGCAATCATAACCGCTCTGCTATCTGCAACCAGGATCAGCTTTATCTAAAGCAGACCCACGTGTTTGTCCACTCTCTGATTGACAGCTTGTCACTCCTCCTTTGTGCTGATAATGAGCGTGCTCAGATAGCATCTCTCCCATTCAGCCCAGCGACGCTTTGATCCGCGGAGGGGCGGGGCTTAACCGGCTCCACCCACTGCAGGTCACTGCGGTTCAAGATGGTGGAGATAGAGACACAAAAACCCTGTGTGTTTGGTTTTACGTTTCTGGAGAGGAAGACTGGCAATCTAAAGATACACGAAGTATTGATTTGGAAATCCTGTTTTATATTTTAGATTCCTTGTGGACACGTTATTCCAGACTTCATGTAGTCAAAGATCAAAAAGCATATATCTAGACCCTCTATGGGCCAAATCGTAAATATATGTATTCCCATTCATAAAGATTAAAGACTGCTCTGTTTGCATAAATACATATCTGAATGAAATATCAATATGCAGCTGTATCCATGTATCCAGTCAAGCTGTACTTGATCTTGGGCTAAAAAAGGGATTTGTGATCAAAAACGCGGAACACATTTTTACAAAAGATATCCAGCCTGAAGGTGCAGTGTTGAAACCCTCAAAGTAAGTCATCTAATCCGTCTCATTTTGCTGGTTCTGTGCATGACACAGTTACTTTCTGCATTCAATCCCGCAACATATTGGATCCTTTAATATTATGCAGATTCCTGTGTCCTGTGCCAGGTTCACCGTTCCAAAGCCGAATTATGCCTGGCATCAAAACATTCTTGATCCAAAGAGGCAGAAGATTCCAGTTTTTCCAAGCTTTGATTCCAGTGGTGCAGAACCTTAGGAGTGACGATGAAGCCATAATGTGCCTTGATCACCAATTAGAGCGTTCATTTTCCAATGAAACTGTCCTGGCACTGCTGCTCGGATGGGGATCAGTGGCGTTCTTTCAAAACCAACTGACTTGAGAAATGACGCAACGGACTATGTTACGAAAAAAGCAAATAAACATGCCACATCACAGTATGTTTACCAGTCTAGCTCCTAGTTTTGAGTATGGAACCAAATAACTGAATTAAGTGCCATCATTGGCTTTGCTGTCATGGTCAGATCTTATGTATGTGTGTATATTATGATGGAACAACCATCTCTCTTCATATCAGTGCCACCTCGTTCCTTTTATTGCTGTCAGTGGTGTTTTGTCATCAGCTCCGTGAGAGCACCAAAGGGCTTTAAGAGTCTAATTACCTGAAATTCAAAGTCGTGGCCACTGCCTTTTGGAAAACTGACCTCTGTTTGATGCTCTCACAGCATATTGCTGTGGTCCAGCACTGTATGTGTCATGAGGTGTAAAACGTTTCTCTTCTTCTCCGGCCATTGATTATTAATTCTATAACGTCATTTTAAGGACTCTAATTAAAACCATGACCAACACATTGCTGAAAAATCTGTTGCACACAATCTACTATATGTCTTCTGTATTCTGTTTGATAGTTCATACTTTTTAGCAAGTGAAAGGCATTTTAGTATAACAAATGTAAAAAAAAAAAAAAAAATTGTCCTCCCTCAGCTTGTGGTTCACGTGTCTTTATGGTGTGATTTTTTTTATTTCATTTTATTTTTTTTATGAAGTAAATAAGAATGGCTTTTTATCTTGTTAGTAATATTTGAAGATTATCACTTACTAGACCAAAGCAATTTTACTTGATTATCCGTACATCTTTTTATTTTCATGTTGAAAAATGAGTATCAAATATGATCATCAGGCTTTTAAGGAATATTTATTTGTTCATCTCTTAATTATCTTTGCATTGCATTGTATTATGTTTTTTTTTCAGAGTGGTGGTCATATAGCTGAATATGCAAATATCATCTTACTGAGATGTAGAGTGACAACAGATGGCGCCGCTGATGGCAGCTAATGTGCGTTGCTCCTCAGTGTTTGTATTGTTTTTGTTTGTTTTTCCTGTTTTTTGTTTTTCAAATAAGATCAGTTTTACCAGGGATGATCTGCTGAACATTCGGCAGAACACACCACAAAATCTTCTACCGGTTTTTGATTTTTCGGACGTTTTGCTGGACATTGTAGTTGGCGGAGCCGTAGCTCTGGTCAAACGCTACAGGAGGCGCAGACGGGGAAAGAGAGCCGGCGCGCTCGTGAAACTTCGTCAGCGCGGATTTAGAACGGCGTTACCTAGCATCCATCTGGCGAATCTCCGCTCTCTACCCAACAAAACGGACGAACTCCTTTTGCTCTCCCGGACAAACAAGGACTTTTCTAACTCTGCTGCTCTGTGTTTCACGGAAACCTGGTTGAATGGCGACATACCGGACAGCGCGATTCATCTGCCCAATTACCAGCTGATCAGAGCAGATCGGGACACAGAATCAACGGGGAAATCGCGCGGCGGCGGGACATGCTTTTACATCAATGAGAGGTGGTGTACAGATGTAACTGTGTTAAAGAAGATGTGCTGTTCAGATCTAGAAGCGCTCTTCGTTAACTGCAAGCCGTTCTATTCGCCGCGGGAGTTCTGCTCGTTCATTCTCGTGAGTGTTTACATTCCACCGCAAGCGCACGTGAGCACAGCTCTACAGAAACTCGCTGATCTGATCACAGAGAGTGAACAACAACACCCGGACTCTGTTTTAATCATTCTCGGGGACTTTAATAAAGCAAATCTCTCCCGTGAACTGCCAAAATACAGACAGCACATCACATGCCCCACCAGAGACAGTAATATATTGGATCACTGTTACACAACAATAAAGGACGCATATCACTCGGTTCCACGAGCAGCTTTAGGACTCTCTGATCACTGTTTGGTTCATCTTATTCCATCCTACAGGCAGAAACTTAAGTCTGCAAAGCCTGTATTAAGATCTGTTAAAAGATGGACTAACGAAACAGAGCGGGATTTACAAGCCTGTTTCGACCTGACTGATTGGACTGTTTTTGAAGCTGCGGCAAATGACCTGGACGAGCTCACAGAGACTGTAACATCTTATATCAGTTTCTGTGAGGACATGTGCATTCCTACCAGGGCTCATCTATTCTACAACAATGACAAACCATGGTTCACTGCCAAACTCAGACAGCTCCGTCAGGCCAAAGAAGATGCTCACAGAAAGGGGGATAATGTATTGTACAAACAGGCCAAATACACACTGGAAAAGGAGATCAGAGTGGCAAAGAGGAATTATTCTGACAAGCTCAGGAACAAATTCTCTTCCAGTGATCCGGCTTCAGTGTGGTTAGGATTGAAGGACATGACCAGTTACAAAACACCACCCCCCAGCACTCTGGAGAATCAACACCTGGCAGACGACTTAAACGAGTTCTTTTGTCGTTTTGAACGATCACCCCACACCCGCCCAGAACACCCCTCCACACAACCATTCACACCTCCAGCAACCCCTCTCTCCCCCACACCTACAATTCAAATCAGCGAAGATGATGTGTGCCAGGTCTTCAGGAAGAACAAAAGAAGGAAAGCACCTGGTCCAGATGGTGTGTCACCAGCCTGCCTAAAAATCTGTGCTGAGCAGCTGGCCCCCATCTTCACACAGATCTTCAATAGATCACTGGAGCTGTGTGAAGTCCCCTCATGCTTCAAACGCTCCACCATCATCCCCGTCCCAAAGAAACACAAAATTACTGGACTTAATGACTACAGACCTGTGGCCCTAACGTCTGTAGCCATGAAATCATTCGAAAGACTGGTTCTGGCTCATCTGAAGGACATCACTGGACCCTTACTGGACCCCCTGCAGTTTGCCTACAGAGCAAACAGGTCTGTGGCTGATGCAGTCAACATGGGACTGCACTTCATCCTGCAGCATCTGGACAGACCAGGGACTTATGTGAGGATCCTGTTTGTGGACTTCAGCTCTGCTTTTAACACCATTATCCCGGAAACCCTTCAAAATAAACTAACTCAGCTCTCCGTCCCCACCTCCGTCTGCCAGTGGATCAACAGCTTCCTGACAGACAGACAGCAGTTAGTAAAGCTTGGCAAATTCACATCCAGCACTCGAACCATCAGCACTGGAGCTCCTCAGGGCTGCGTACTCTCCCCACTGCTCTTCTCCCTCTACACCAACGACTGCACATCTAAAGACCCCTCTGTCAAGCTCCTGAAGTTCGCAGACGACACCACACTGATCGGCCTCATCCAGGACGGTGACGAGTCTGCTTACAGACAGGAGGTTAAGGAGCTGGCTGTCTGGTGCAGTCTCAACAACCTGGAGCTTAACACGCTCAAAACTGTGGAGATGATCGTGGACTTCAGGAGAAACCCCCCTGCTCTCCCCCCACTCACCATCATGAACAGCACTGTGACTGCAGTGGAGTCATTCAGATTCCTGGGCACCACCATCTCTCAGGACCTGAAGTGGGATATTCACATTGACTCCATTGTCAGGAAGGCCCAGCAGAGGTTGTACTTTCTTTGCCATCTGAGGAAGTTCAACCTGCCACAGGACTTACTGAAACAGTTCTACTCTGCCATCATTGAATCCATCCTCTGCACCTCAATAACTGTCTGGTTCAGCTCAGCTACCAAATCTGACCTCAGAAGACTACGGAGGGTAGTCCGGACTGCTGAGCGAATCATTGGTACAACCCTCCCCACTCTCCAAGAACTGTACTTATCCAGAGTGAGCAAAAAGGCTGGTAAAATCACTCTGGACCCCTCACATCCAGCACACAACCTCTTTGAACTGTTACCATCTGGTCGACGCTACAGAGCTCTGTGCACCAGAACGACCAGACACAGGAACAGTTTCTTCCCTCAGTCAATGCATCTCATGAACACTCAATAAATAAACGTAGAACACACAACTAATACATTATCCATTCACCACACTCACTTATTTTATTTTTATTTTCTCATTTCTAATTTGCACATACTTGACCTGTACATACATAGTCGCCTATATTATATATTATGTATTTTTTATTTTATTTATTTATTTTTTTTTTTTGCTGCTTTGTACATTGGTTATTGGCTATTTCCTGTTATTTTGTTTCATTACCTGTGTCCTGTCCTGTTACTGTCTTTCTGTTGCACTGTGGAGCTTCTGTCACTATAACAAATTCCTTGTATGTGTAAACATACTTGGCCAATAAAGCTCATTCTGATTCTGATTCTGATTCAGATATTTATATGCATTTTATGTAAGTAGTCTGATATATTGTTTTAAAGAACTCATTGATTTACATTACATAATATCAATTTTATCTTTTTTTTCACCATATAGATATCAGCTCAAATTGCATATTTACTTTGGGCCTCTGGATAAAATTGAGGAGTTTTTTTCCTCCTTGAGATTGAGCTCCATATTCTCACTATATCATATTATATAAGCCTGATGTATCAAATATGATACAAAACATGAAACATTTGCTTTTTTAAAGCATTTGAGAAAAACAAAATGATGGATGTGTATCAGAAAGTTGTGTGACAGTCTGATGTTTGTTGTGTTTGTCTTCAGGTGAGCGGCCATATCAGTGCCCATACTGTGACAAGGCCTTCAGCAAGAACGACGGCCTTAAAATGCACATACGCACACACACTCGGGTAAGACTGCATACATACATGCACACATTAATTTGCAATGTTCATTAAAAATAATAGTGTGAATGTAGCCTAACTAAAAAAGCTATATACTAGGGTCTAAATACACGAGTGAGTTTTCTCTATATCCAATGGAAATCCTTTCCGCCACATAATCTGTAGATTCAGAACATTGGCAAGGTTCCATGGATGTTAAAGGCTCCTTGTGGAACCATACATGCTAATAAAAAAACAACATTATTTTATAGAGTGTATAATGCATCAGATTCCCATTTTTTCCAGCAGCCTTGTTACAAAAGTATTTTTCCATTCATTTTTTTTTTCTCCTATAGGGATCTCAAAAACGTATGTGTTAAAAGAGTTATAAACCATGAACCAAAAACCAGTTAGCTACGAGGTAAATCATAACATTACAAATGTTGATTTGAAACAAACAAGTGGGAAAAAAAACCTACAATGACATGAAGCACTGTGAATGACATAATCAAAATAAAAACAATGGAGAAATGTAAAACTATATAAATAGAAACACCATATTTTATGTTTATTGCAAAATATGTTCAAAGTTCAAATGTATTTCTAAAGCACTGAATAAAACAACAATGTTGACCATAGTGCTGTACAAACAATAGAGCCATTAGCAGAGGGAATCATTTGAAAAATCATAACCATAGAGTGGGAAAAACATTATTTGATCCCCTGCTGATTTTGTACGGTTGCCCACTGACAAAGAAATTATCAGTCTATCATTTTAATGGTAGGTTTATTTGAACAGTGAGAGATGGAATAACAACAAAAAAATCCAGAAAAACACATTTCAAAAAAGTAATAAATTGATTTGCATTTTAATGGGTCAAATATGTATTTGATCCCTTTTCAATCAGCAAGATTTCTGGCTACCTGGTGTCTTTTATACAGGTAAGGAGCTGAGATTAGGAGCACTCTCTTAAAGGGAGTTACTTGTATAAAAGACACGTGTCCACAGAAGCAATCAATCAATCAGATTCTAAACTCTCCACCATAGCCAAGATCAAAGAGCTGTCCAAGGATGCCAGGGACAAGATTGTAGACCTACACAAGGCTGGAATGGGCTACAAGACCATTGCCAAGCAGCTTGGTGAGAAGGTGACAACAGTTGGTGCAATTATTCGCAAATGGAAGAAACACAAAATAACTGTCAATCTCCCTCGGACTGGGGCTCAGTGCAAGATCTCACCTCGTGGAGTTTCAATGATCATGAGAACGTGAGGAATCAGCCCAGAACTACATGGGAGGATCTCGTCAATGATCTCAAGGCAGGTGGGACCATAGTCACCAAGAAAACATTTGGTAATCCACTACGCCGTGAAGGACTGAAATCCTGCAGCGCCCTCAAGGTCCCCCTGCTCAAGAAAGCACATGTACAGGCCCGTCTGAAGTTTGCCAGTGATTCAGAGGAGAACTGGGTGAAAGTGTTGTGGTCAGATGAGACCAAAATCGAGCTCTTTGACATCAACTCAACTCGCCGTGTTTGGAGGAGGAGGAATGCTGCCTATGAACCCAAGAACACCATCCCCACCCTCAAACATTTAAGGTGTTTTTCTGCTAAGGGGACAGGACAACTGCACCGCATCAGTGTGACGATGGACGGGGCCATGTACCGTCAGGGCCAGGGCATTGAAAATGGGTCAGGGATGGGTATTCCAGCATGACAATGGAGTGGCTCAAGAAGAAGCACATTAAGGTCCTGGAGTGGCCTAGCCAGTCTCCAGCCCTTAATACCGTAGAAAATCTGTGAATTGTTTAAATGTGTACAATCCACATAAGCTTGTTTTTCATCAACCGGTCAAAATTTACAGCAGGGTATGCAAATTCGTTCCATTTCTTGCCAGACAGAAACTGCTGCACACAGGCTGAGTGTAAATATAAGTCTCTGTAAATTCACTCACTGACAGCAGGTGGCGCTTTATATGGAAAAGCTGAATTACAGCTGTTTCCCTTAACCTCCGCGGACAAAGCAGTATTGCGATTAAAAACATTTCCTTTAGGTATTACGAAGATGGAGCGAAGATGAAAACAAAATGCCATCGAATCGTTTCTGAAGACGGTCAGAACCTTCAGAGGTACATTCATATAATTAATTCATTCATTCATAATTCATTCCCAGCTTTTCCGCCCTATTTTCACTCAAAACGAAACTACTCTGCACGCTGTGCGCACATGAGACTGTTAAACTTAAAACTGTTTTTTATGCTGGACAGCATTTATTTATCGTGAGTTGTTCAAATCGTGGTAATCGAATACGGTTTTAATGATAATTAAAATATGAAACGGTAATAATAACCGTGGGGAATTTTATCGTGATTAATCGTCAAACCGGTAATCGTTACATCCCTAGTCGTCATTAACTCCCGACATCTGAGCCGCTGAAGACGCAGAGGATTAATGTTACTTTTGCTTTGAAGGGAATGCGCCAATCCCCAATCTACCTAAATGCGTCTATGTTCATGCAAATCATTCATGATCCAGCCTCACCTACAGAAGAAGTGAGTACAAGGTTTTTTTTATGAATCTTTGCAAATCACCTTTCCTAATAATGTGCTACAGTCTGCTCGTCACCCCACGGAAGAGAGGGGCAGAGTAAGCAGAGCTCATTAGCATTTAAAGCAATATGGACCAAAAAATGGCATGCTGAAAACAGCTGATTTTGACGGGAAAAAATTTGCTTTTTACACTGCCATTGAGAAATTTTAACCAAAGTATGTTAAAGACTTTTAATTAAGACCCTAAAGAATCATATCAACTTGTGCAAAATGTGCATCCGATGGCCCTTTTAATGACTTGGAGAGGATTTGCAAAGACGAGTGGGACAAAATCCCTCCTGAGATGTGTGCAAGCCAGGTGGCCAACTACAAGAAACGTCTAACCTCTGTGATTGCCATCAAGGGTTTTGCCACCAAGTTCTAAGTCATCTTTTGCGAAAGGGTCAAATACTTATTTGAATCATTAAAATGCAAATCAATTTATAACTTTTTTTAAATGCATGTTTCTGTATTTTTTGTTGTTATTCTGTCTCTCACTGTTCAAATAAACCTACCATTAAAATTATAGACTGATCATTTCTTTGTCAGTGGGCAAACGTACAAAATCAGCAGGGGATCAAAAAAAATTTCCCCACTGTATATCTAATTTAACAAACATAAAAAGAGAAACCTTAAAAAACAGTCAAAATATATTTTAAATAAAGACAAAAGAGACACATATGGCACTAGCAACCTTCGCACTTATCTTTGATCAAATGCTATCATAAAAAAAAACAATTCAGATGGCTTTTAAACTCACCGAGCATCGGTATGTCTCTAATGTATAGCAGCAGGCCAAAATTTAGGGGCTACGACTGCGTGATTCACTCTAGATTTCATCTTATACCCCTTTTCCACCTAAGCAGTTCCAGTGCTGGTTCGGAGCCAGAGCCTAGTTTCAAACCGGTTCTTTGTTTTTCGACACCCAAAGCACCAGCTCCAAACCAGGAAAAGCGGTTCGTAAGTAGCACCAAAACATTGCTGGGCTAGAAGGAAGAACCGCTTGCGTCAGGAGCTGGGGGCGGGGTTACCGTGACCAACAAGACGAACAGAAACTTGGACCGTCACATTTGAAATAGCAGCTAAACGCTAACACGTTTGATTCTCCGTGTTTGGATGCCGATGTAGGTTCGCAAAGCCATGAACATCAATAGCAATGCAACGTCCGCCATTGCTGATAGTTTGTTTAGGCTTGTCCGGGATAGATCGGCGCTGCGCGGACCGTTCGGTGCGAGGCATATCGGGGTGCTGTGGGAGCGACTGGAAAGCAGACGGCTCTTTATGCTTTTGAGTCGCTCTCGCGGTGCTTTAGTGTGTTCTGTGCCGATCGATCGATCTGCGTGGCGCTGATGCACCTCGAACAAGCCTGTTGTGCCGCGCTAGTGAACCGAAACATGAAACGTATTCAGTGACGTAAGCCCTGGCTCTGTATTGGCTCTCTAGCCAGTGGAAAAGCAACCGGTTCTTAAAGGGCTCACCAGTCGAACCAACTAAGAACCGGCAATAGCACTGGCTCTGAACTAGCACCTGGAACTGCTTTGGTTGAAAAGGGGTATTAGACAGAGGAACAAGAAAACGTTTCTTTGATTGAGATCGTAAAGATCTCGTTGGCAAAATATGCATAAATATCCAAATATTTAAGTAGTTTGAGAACATAGGGAGACTGACTATTAAATGGGGGGGGGGGGTGCTAAAATGTTATTTTTGTGCAGTTTGCTTGTTTCGGTTCTCTGATTGCAGAATCATAGGTATTGTAGTTTTTCACCTAAAATAATGTGGACCGACAACTTTAACAATAGCATATATAGCATTAACAACCTCATAGCTCACAGTAGGTCTGTCTTTAAAGGTTTACAAATTATCAGTAAAAATCTGTTCCCATTCAAAACAAAAGGGATTTTTACTTCTGGAACTGACTGTTGCCATCTATTGGCCTGATGCTACTATTTCCTGCACTGCTTTTCAACAGCAGCGTGGCACTAATACTGAATTGACAGAGCCACATATTAAATTAGGGACAAGCACCAAAGGTAGACACCGCTTGTAATTCTTAGTTGTTATTCTACTTCTTCCTTCACAAAAATCAAACCAGATCATCTTCAGACTATGCTGGCAAGTTATGGAATTCAGGTTGATTAGTCAAATCGTTCTTGAATAACGCGTGAATGAATTTGATGAATAGCACGACAAAGTGGATGTGACACTATATCTCTGAAGTGCTTTAAGGTATTCAAACCAATCTTGGTGGGTGTTATGACAACCATGACCTGAGGCTACCTGCATGGTTTTGACACAGTGCCACCTAGTGGTCAGGAGATGTATGAAAAATGGCTATTTTTGATATAACAAGACAATACTGAGTCGCACAATACAGAGTTGTCCCATGTCAGCCATTTTGAAATTTGATGTAAAATGCTATTCTGAACATATTGCCGTATCGTTACAAAACTCGGTATGTGACATCAGACCAACATGCCCTGAAGGTACTCAAAAACTTTCGGGAAAGTGCCATCTTGTTAAAAAATCATAATAAAAAAAAAATAAATGCAAATAGCTATTGAATAGTTTTGCCTATTGCCATGTGACTGGTCTTGATAGATTCCTTGGATCATGCCAGGAGCACTGATAACAATTTTGCCATAATCGGCCAAACTTCTTGTCCACCATTTTGATTTATGTTGAAAATCTACTTTTTCAAACTCACCAAATTCCGATCAGATCTTCTTCAGATCTTCAGGGTTCGAGTCTCAGGTCCAGAAGGAATTGTCAGTGGGGGGAGTGAATAACCAGCGCTCTCTCCACCTTCAATTCACGACTGAGGTGAGACCCTTGAGCAAGGCACCGAACACCCAACTGCTCCCCGGGTGCCGCATCATTGGCTGCCCACTGCTCCGGGTGTGTGTTCACGGTGTGTGTGTGTTCACTACTATGTGTGTGCACAAATTCCGAGTATGGTTCACCATGAGTGGCCACACGTCACTTCACCTTCACATAATAAGGACACATAAAAATAAAGTGTTACCAAAAAAATATAGCATTGTCTTATCTGGCTGCATGCAAAAACAGCTTTGTTGGATTGTTCAGAGGCAGCGAAGGGTACGTGCATTAAAAAAAACGACCGTATGAAGGTGACAATGGTAAAATGACAAAGCTGCAAGGCATTATGGGCCATCCACTCTCGTCCATCTGTGCTAATGTATGTCGTAGAGCGTGACTCTTGACCTTTACATATTTTTGTGGGGGTCGTGTTGCTGATTCTCCCAGCTGACGGTTTTACTGCTGATCTGATTCAGCGATGGAGTCTCACAGCTACACGCTGGATGTATTATGCTCAACAAACGCCAGAACTCTCATCTTACACTAAATCTTTGTGTATCTCTTTGTCAAACACACGTGTCTATGTTGGCCCAGGCCCATATTGATTACGTCTGTCTCTGACAAACACACACACACACTTGATCTGCAGCACCTTGCATATCCTTTGTGGTGTGACCACACCTTGGCCTGCTCCATTTCCCAGGATCCTCTCTTCCTGTGTCCACCCATTCCCGTGACAGCTGGGTGTTGGAAGAGTGAGCAGACTCTCAGTGTATGCATGTTCACCACCCTGCTCAGCGTACACACATATTATCTCTAATACACACATCTGCTGTCACACACTTCTTGTGTGTTTTTACTGTGCAAGGATGCATTAAATTGATTGAAAGTCAAAGTGAAGACATTTATAATGTTACAAAAATCTATTTCTAATACTGTTCTTTTGAACTTTGTTCATAAAAATAATAATAATAATAATAATGTATATGTATAAAAATTTATATTTTGTAATGTAAAATATATAAATATTAGCAAATGTACAGTATTTTCAGTCAAATAAATGCAGCCATTTTTTTAAACAACATAATAAAAAATTATGACCGGGTTTATATATTATACATTATTTATATATTTTTGTTTATATGTGTATGTATAAACCCAGTGGTTTTATTTTATTTATATTATACTTTTATTATTTATTATCATTTGTACTATATATGCAGTGCCCTCCAAAAGTATTGGAACAGTAAAGACAAAATTGCTCTGTTGGCTGTGGAGTCAAGATATTTACAAATATGATTAAAAGATGAATACGAGACAAAACTACAGAATGTCACATTTTATTATTGGGTGATTTAACACATAGATGTTTTACCAGCTAAGAAGTTCAGAACTTTTAGAGTTTCATCCCTCTATCTGATGTGAGCAGAAGTATTGGAGCAGTTGCCTCTCAGGTCTTTCTAAGTGATCAGCTGTGTCCTGTTGCATTAATTCTTCAGATATTAAAAGCAGGAAATGTGTCGTATCAGTTATATCCATTACTTCTGCATTCTGAATCTTGCATTTGATGATGACACACCAGGATGAAGACGAGGGAGCTGACTTTGAGAGAAAAGCAAGCAATTTGGATGCTAAAAGAAAAGAGGAAGTCAGTTAGAGCACTAGCAAAAACAAAGGGCATGGAGAAATCAAGAGTTTGGAAACCACCAGCGACACCAGCAACCAACAACTACCTGATCAGCTGAGAAAACAGCATTAGTTGATGACAGACAAATCATAAAAGCTGTGAAAATGAATCCTAAAAGACGTGTCTGTAAAATCACCAACAATTTCCAGAAAGCTGGGGTGATGCTCTGACAATTTACTGTCCTCAGGAGACTTTGACACAGAATTACAGATGCTACACAGCAAGATGCAAACCTCTGACCAGCACCAAAAATAGAAAGGCAAGATTAAAGTTTGCAAGAAAGCACAAAGGTGAGCCAGAAGAGTTATGGAACTGTGTTTATGGACCGATGAGACAAAGATGAACCTTTATCTAAGTGATGGGAAAGCAAAAATCTGGAGAATAAAAGGGAATTGCAATGATCCCAAGCATATAGCCTCATCTGTAAAGCATGGTGGAGGTGGTGTCATGGCATGGGCATGCATGGCTGCCTCTGGAACAGGCCCTCTCAACTTTACTGATGACTTAATGTATGATGACAGTAGCAGAATGAATTTGGAAGGGTACAAAACCATCTTGCCTACCAATATTCAAGAAAATACCTCCAGATTCATTGGGAAGTGCTTCATATTGCATGAGGACAATGACCCAAAACACCCTGCCAGTTCAGTCAAGGAATGTATAAGGGAAAAGAAATGGAAAGTCTTAGATTGCCCAAGTCAATCTCCAGATTTAAATCCGATTGAACATGAATTTCGTCAGTTGGAGATGAGAGTAAATGCAGAAACTCCCCAAAACAAGCAACAACTGGAATTGTCTGCATTAAAGGCTGGGAAAAGTATTTCAAAGGATGAGAGCAAGAGTCTGGTGATGTCTATGGGTCACAGACTCACTGCTGTGATTGTGTGCAAGGGATCTGCAACTAAATAATAGCTTTTAATCTTTTATATCTGCCTTATGTTCAACTGTCCCAATACTTATGCTCACATCAATGAGTGGGATGAAATCTAAAAGTGCTGTTCTTGTAAAACATATATATGTTGAAATGGCTAATAATAAAATGTGACATTCTGTAGTTTTGACTGGTGAACTGACTCAGCTGGTGAAATTCATGTTCAATCGGATTTAAATCTGGAGATTGACTTGGGAAATCGTGGTACAAAGTAATACCACGTTTCACTTCTATTGTTCTCTTTATTTATTCATTTCGGGTGCGTTGATAGAGTTTCATCTGTTTGATCCATCGCGTTGTTCTGTTGTCACATTTACCGGTTGCACAGCAATTTGGGAAGCACTGCCACCTACACGTGCACTTCGCAACTGTAGCGTACGAAATACTGGATTGAGCAAAATTATGATATCGTACTGTTTGAAATATAATATATACCGGTACTTTTCCTCGCGTCCCTAAGTGGTACATTAAAGTTTTTTTTGTTTTTTTTTTTACTTCAAAATAAGGGATAAGATGGCGTCCTTATTTTTTCGTTTTGTACTATAAAAACAAAATTAGGAAATGTTTCCATTTATTTTTCTTAATACCACATTGGCTGATTCATAATCATCTTGCACATGCTAAACTTATATCTAAAAATGTTACAATTTAAAAGTAAACTTACATTGCTGATTGCTTCTAAAGGGATAGTTCACCCAAAAAAGAAAATGCTGTCATTTACCAACCCTCAAGTTATTGCAAACCTGAACAACTTGAGGGTAAATAAATGATTACAGAATTTTTATTTTTTTGGGTGCACTATCCCTTTAAGGTGGCCATCTTCCCCAAATCTTCCCCTATTTTTGTTTCAAGTCAAGTTTGTTTAATTTTATACCGCTTTATACAATACAGATTGTGTCAAAGCAGCTTTACATTGTCAAACAGGAAAATAGTTTGTGAATAATGCAAAAGGACAATAACGGAGATTTTTTTTTCAGTTAAAGTCATTTCAGGTTATTACATGCGGAGGTTTTTGGTCCAATAATTAAAACCTCTGTTTTTCCCGAATTTAGCAGTATGCGAATTGGTATGTTTCATCTGGCCGCAAAAAAATATAGAGCTGAGAATCATCAGCATAATAGTGAAAGCTACTGCTATGTTTCCTGATGATATCTCCCAAGGGTATGTAATGTAAAGCGTGAAAAGTAATGGTCCTAGTACTGAGCCTTGAGATACTCCATACTGTACTTGATCAATGTATATATGTAAATATGTCAATGTACTTGATCCATGCTGTACTGTTCAATATGATACCTTGTCATTCACTGTTAGAAATTAATGACAGTCAGATTTGAACCATGCCAATGCACAAATGCCAACATAATTTTGTAGTCTACTCAAGAGAATGTTGCTGTCAATAGTGTCAAACGCAGCACTAATAGAGGGATACAACCACAATTGGGTGATAAGAGTTGGTCATTTGTTAATCTTATGAGAGCAGTCTCAGTACTATGATACGGTCTAAATCCTGACTGGAAATCCTCACAGATACCATTTATCTCTAAGAAGGAACATAGCTGAGAGGATACTGCCTTTTATAGTATTGTGTGTTCAAAGTCTCTCTCTTTTACAGGAAAAGCCGTATAAATGCAGTGAGTGCAACAAGGCCTTCAGTCAGAAGCGTGGCCTGGATGAGCACATGCGCACACACACTGGAGAGAAGCCCTTCCAGTGCGACGTGAGTTACACACGCAGACCACATTGCATAATGCTGCATTCTAACACACAAACACGGGCTCTTTTTATGTCTGATTCTGGCTGACTATCACACAACCGCTCTTGACACACCACAGCCACATCCCAGTGGAAGAGCAGAGAGAGAGGTGGCTTGTGGGTAGTGTGTGACGTTCAGCAGGGTTTAGTCTAAGAGCTAAAGCCGGTCTTGAGTTTAACCCTGCGGCCCACGCTGCGTCTACATAATCAGCACCGTGACGCGCATCAGACCACGAAGCAGAATGCCCTTGCAGCACATTAATCAGCACACACTCACACAGTCTGTCTGTCTGTCTGTGTGTGTGTGTGTGTGTGTGTGTGTGAGGATGTTACTGTGGTGTCAAAGCCGCAGTGGAAGGACGTCCTGCCAGGCGGACACAAGGACGAAACCGCACTGAGCAAACTGACCCATCTCTGACCCATAAGACACCCACAGCAGTTGTGAACTCCTCTCTATTTTCTCACTGTCCCTGAAAAGACATTTGTGTCCATCGGTTTCTTTGGACACACACGCACACACAGTCCAGCCAGTCAGCGCATACATTAGTGATTAAACACTTCATTGAATCAATATACGTAAATTGTATTTTTTCTTTCTTAAAGGAACAGTTTACATAAGTCAACATCATACACACTTTCATGTCCTTCTTTGTATGAATAATGCACCTATCCCTTTTTTTCCTTGCAATTACACTGAAAAACGACTGGAGCTTTCAAGATTCAAAGAGACACCATAAAAAAAGCATCATAAAAGTGGTTCAAATGAATCAGATTCCAAGTCATGTGACAGCGTTGTGTGAAGGACAGACCAAAGTGAAGTTGTTCTTCACTGATGATCTTCCTCTGTCAGTGAGTTTGACACAAGATCCTGGTCACTCATAAGCAAATCATATAAATGCTTCTGGTGAACTGGATTAACCAGTACAATTCAAAGATTTGACTCCTGGTCTTACTGAGCATTTTTCATTAGTGCATAGTATGTGGTTTCACAATTTTTCTTCCATGGTTTAATTTTAACAGTTTGCCAAAAAATTAAAGGAATTGTTAAATTTTCTTTTGCATTACATTTTGAAAGAGGAATTAAAAAGTTAATGATTTATGCCTTTGATTACCACCGTTTTTAAATAATACATTTTCTATTAAATCATAAATCCAGAAAAAAAGGAGGACGGGGAGGCAGTAAGGAAGGAAGATTTCATAGGGCTCTTTTTTCGTAAAAAAATTAATAAATGATTCAATTTTTAAAGTTTTATGAATTAAATTGAGACTTTTTTTTCATTTATTTAAACCATTACAATGGAATACAGAAATATTAGAATAGGGGAAAAAAAGGTTCTTAAATTGTCTTCTTACTCAAATCTTAAGTACATTACCTGTTTTATATTTTTATACATCTGTCAGATGAAAATTGTGTGACCACTTACAGTAAATTAGCACACCTCAAAAAGACACATGATTTGATTGTGCTACAGATGTGAATGATTACTCAAATCACATAACATGTTGAGGACAGGAGTGCTGACTATTCCTCACCATCTGGCCTACAATAATGCTTTATTATTGTCCTCTCTTAGACAGTGTGTGAAGGAGAGTGCAATATAAAGATACTCACTTCCACAAATGCAGTTTCCTCTCCATCTGAAACACTTTGCCAGCAGTGAACATACTCTGCAGGAGACTCTTGAGGGATCTAAACACACACACACACACACACACACACACTCACTTCACTAAGGAAAATGAGAAACATTCCTCCTGTATTTATTTGATTTCTATGGCAAGCTGCAAGCATGTCTTTCTAAGTTTTGACTGTTTTAGAGAGCATAAGAGAATGAAATTGGCTGTTTCCTCAGTTTTTTTCTCTACGCATTTGACGTGACAAGTCCTTTAAGCCTGGAGTGATTTGGTCTGAAATCTGGCGTTCTGATGACGGTTGTTAGAATGGCTTCCATTGATGATGGCAAATTACCCCGGGACTTCTTTCATGCGCAGCATTTTTGAAGTGCAGCATGCCAGAAACCATCCATACTCCAAATTCATTTATTTTTTGACTCGCTTTCCCTTAGTATTTGACTGCATTTGAAGTGGTTTGTGGGGTGGTCGTGCCTGTCTTTTACGGCTCCTGTTGAAGTTAAAGAACAGGAACTTTGTGTCAAAATGATGATTTAACGTTCTGAAACAATTTTGCCACATTTTTGGTCTAAAGAAATTTAATGGGCTCAGATCTAGTTATTCTGTTTTAGATTTACTAAAATGCACCAAAATTCACAATATAGCAACCAAGGACCATTCAAACCTGTTATAAATAAATCACATTATATTTGAGTGTATTTAAACAAGCTTGTTCTCATTAAAATATAAGCATTTGTCGATGCTTTGGCCGTTTGTTTGTTCTATGCACTGAAGACAGAATTAAAACTCCTCGTTCCACAACCTGCATTCCAGTGTATTAGTGTTGAATTATTTTTGTATGCTGTCCTGTAGTGGCCGCTATATAGTCAGTTTTAACAGAAAATTCACCCCAAAATACACTACCATTCAAAAGATGTTTCTTGAGCAGCAAATCAGCATACTAGAATGATTTCTGAAGGATCATGTGACGCTGAAGACTGGAGTAATGATGCTGGAAATTCAGCTTTGATCACAGGAATAAATTACGTTATTTTAAATTGCAATAATATTTCACAATATTACTGTTTTTACTGCATTTTTGATCAAATAAATGCAGCAATAGAAGTGTTACAGAATGGCTGTGTATGCTGTAAAAAATTTAGTTAAAAACAGTCAATTACAGTTCTTATTTTCATGTTTTATTCTTTTTATTATTTATATATATATATACAATGCTGCTTGAAAGTTTGTGAACCCTTTAGAATTTTCTATATTTCTGCATAAATATGACCCAAAACATCATCAGGTTTTCATATAAGTCCTGAAAGTAGACAAAGAGAACCCAATCAAACAAGTGAGAGAAAAATATTTTCTTTGTAATTTATTTATTGAGAAAAACGATCCAGTTACATATCTGTGTGTTGCAAAATTATGTGAATCTCTTGGATTAGCAGTTAATTTAAAGGTGAAATTAGAGTCTGTCTGTGCAGAGGTGTTTTCAGTCAGTGCAACGACTATCAAATGTCAGTACGTGACCTGTTTATTCAAAGAACAGGGATCTATCAAAGTATGGTCATGTTTGTGGAAGTGAATCATATCACGAATAAAGGAGATTACTGAGGACCTCGGAAAAAGAGTTGATGTTGCTCATCAGGCTAGAAAAGGTTACAAAACCAAAGAGTTTGGACTCCACAAATCCATAGTCAGACAGATTGTGTACAAATGGAGGAAATTCAAGACCACTTTTACCTTCCCGAGAAGTGGTCGACCAACAAAGATCACTCCAAAGCAGAACATGTAATAGTCTGCAAGGTTGCAAAAGTTCCCAGGGTAACTTTTAAGCAACTAAAGGCCTTTCTCACATTGGCTAATGTTAATGTTCATGAGCCCACCCTCGGGAGAACACTGAGCAACCATGGTGTGCATGGCAGAGTTGCAAGAAGAAAGCCACTGTTCTCCAAAAAGAAAATTGCTTGCTATAGATCATGTGGACTATTGGAGCCAGAGGACTATTGGAGAAAGGTTTAATGGATGGATGAAACCAAAATAGAACTTATTGAATTAAATGAGAAGCTATTATGTTCGGAAAAAAGAACACACTGCATTCCAGCTTAAGAATCTTATGCCATCTGTGAAACATGGTAGTGGTAGTATCATGGCTTGGGCCTGTTTTGCTGCTTCTTGGCCAGGACAGCCTGCCATCATTGATGGAACAATGAATTCTGAATTATACCAGCAAATTCTAAAGGAAAACGTCAGGACATCTGTTTAAGAACAGTCTCAAGAGAACGTGGGTCATGCAGCAAGACAACAACCTCAAGCACACAAGTCATTCTACCAAAGAATGGTTAAAGATGAACAAAGTTAAAGTTTTGGAACGGCTGAGTCAAAGTCCAGACCTTAATCCAATTAAAATGTTGTGGAAGGACCGAAGTAAGCAGTTCATAGGAGGAAACCCACCAACATCACAGAGTTTAAGTGGTTCTGCACTAAGGAATGTCTAAAACTACTACATGTTATTGTGCAGGACTGATCAGCATTTACAAGAAACTTTACCATCAGTTACTGCAGCAAAAAGGGGTCACACCAGATACTGAAAGCAAAGATTCACATACCTTTGCAACGCACATATACAGTATGTAACACTGGATAATTTTTCTCAATAAATAAATGACAAAGAAAATATTTTTCTCTCACTTGTTTGATTGGGTTCTCTTTGTCTACTTTCAGGACTTAAATGAAAATCTGATGATGTTTTGGGTCATATTTATGCGGAAATATAGAAAATTCTAAAGGGTTCACAAACTTTCAAGCAACATTTTGTGTGTGTGTGTATATATATATATATATATATATATATATATATACATATATATATATATATATATATATATATATATATACAGTGGGTACGGAAAGTATTCAGACCCCCTTAAATTGTTCACTCTTTGTTATATTGCAGCCATTTGCTAAAATCACTTAAGTTCATTTTTTTTTCCTCATTAATGTACACACAGCACCCCATATTGACAGAAAAACACAGAATTGTTGACATTTTTGCAGATTTATTAAAAAAGAAAAACTGAAATATCACATGGTCCTAAGTATTCAGACCCTTTGCTTAGTATTTAGTAGAAGCACCCTTTTGATCTAATACAGCCATGAGTCTTTTTGGGAAAGATGCAACAAGTTTTTCACACCTGGATTTGGGGATCCTCTGCCATTCCTCCTTGCAGATCCTCTCCAGTTCTGTCAGGTTGGATGGTAAACGTTGGTGGACAGCCATTTTTAGGTCTCTCCAGAGATGCTCAATTGGGTTTAAGTCAGGGCTCTGGCTGGGCCATTCAAGAACAGTCACGGAGTTGTTGTGAAGCCACTCCTTCGTTATTTTAGCTGTGTGCTTAGGGTCATTGTCTTGTTGGAAGGTAAACCTTCGGCCCAGTCTGAGGTCCTGAGCACTCTGGAGAAGGTTTTCATCCAGGATATCCCTGTACTTGGCTGCATTCATCTTTCCTTCGATTGCAACCAGTCGTCCTGTCCCTGCAGCTGAAAAACACCCCCACAGCATGATGCTGCCACCACCATGCTTCACTGTTGGGACTGTATTGGACAGGTGATGAGCAGTGCCTGGTGTTCTCCACACATACCGCTTAGAATTAAGGCCAAAAAGTTCTATCTTGCTCTCATCAGACCAGAGAATCTTATTTCTCACCATCTTGTGGTCCTTCAGGTGTTTTTTTGTGTCTTGCACTGAGGAGAGGCTTCCGTCGGGCCACTCTGCCATAAAGCCCCGACTGGTAGAGGGCTGCAGTGATGGTTGACTCTCTACAACTTTCTCCCATCTCCCGACTGCATCTCTGGAGCTCAGCCACAGTGATCTTTGGGTTCTTCTTTACCTCTCTCACCAAGGCTCTTCTTCCCCAATAGCTCAGTTTGGCCGGACGGCCAGCTCTAAGAAGGGTTCTGGTCGTCCCAAACGTCATCCATTTAAGGATTATGGTGGCCACTGTGCTCTTAGGAACCTTAACCTGTTAACCTTTGCCCCCCATTGTGGGCCTCACAGGTGAAAATAACCTACCTAAATTAAAATGGTAACAGTTCCTGACAAAGAGTGCTACACAAACAAATTAGGTATCTTTGGAAAGAAGACACTCTAGGCTTTACTATCTATCATCCAGAGTTGATCATGTTCAAAAATATAAAAAGTTATAGACACTGACGTGCCTTGAAAAATATTTTCCACACTGAATATTTTTTTATTTCATATACAAATACATGAAATAAGTCCTGGAGCAATCCAGACAAGTAATGGATCGAAAGCCATGTGTCTCATGAGTTCATATTTCAAATTTGAAGAAGATACCATGAAAAATTAGATTCCTGCAATATTTTTTCTGAAACTATTTATAGTCCCCCCCACCCCCCTGTTTGAGGAAAAATAACCACCAAATGGATTGCAGAATTATACAAACTATTTTAGTCATTATACATGTTCCTGCATAGTTTTTCAATTATAAAATAATAGACAGATTTATTTGAGCACTAAAAAATACAAAAATAATTATTTGAGTAATAAAAAAGGAAAACAAATAGAAAAAAAAATAGTATGTATAATGAAGTATTCTGATTGCCAGGCATGAAGTGATATTGCCAGACATGGTCATAGAGTCAGTAAACACACGCTGATGTGCCTCCATTCAGATGATAATCAAACAGATGGGCCATATAATCAATAATAGCTGATCAATGAATCACAATGATAGCCGTCATAGAGTCGGTAATAAACACGCTGATGTGCTTCCATACAGATTATAATCATGCAGATACGGCCACATTCCCCACACAATACACACACACACATATAAAAAATGTAGAAGAAAAATAAAAACAGTTTTTTATGGATAAAGCAGATCGCTAAGTTATGCCCCGCTCAGATGACAGCGTGAGTGTCACAGCGTGCGTCAGAGCTGGCTGGAGAGAGCGCCAAATTCAAATAAACTATATTCCGCTTTTCTGAGACTTTTTTTTCCGTGGACGGTCTCATTATGTTTGTAAAACTGTATGCTACAGCACCGTGTTGTTTTTTACCACCAAGACGCTGTTTTTGAGCGTAATTTATTCCATAACGGACGCGAACAATAACTCTCTGAAGAAATGAAACGTAAACAAAGGAATATTCATCCTTATTACAACGTTATTGTTTCGCTGGACTAAAAGTGCTCGCTGGGATGTTGTTCTGTGGACCCTTACCTCTCTAACTAAACTGGGATTTCAGCAGTGGACGCGTTTGTGGCTCGTTATTACAATGAATCTGGTACGTACTGATTTTTTATTCTGCCTGTTTTGATGTGTACTGCTTACACAAATGTAGCAAATACATTCCTTATAAGCTTTCTATCAGAAAACAGCAATCTGTCGTCGATGCTTGAGGCTTAGACCTTCAGAATGATATATAGTTTGTCAAAATTAATGATATTCTTTCACGTTAAATTCATTCATAAACATTAAACTAGTGGGGAAAAAAACGCTTCAGTGCGCCGTCACTCTGTAAAACGTTAACAGGTTAAGTACAGCAGAAATTTTTTTGTAACCTTGGCCAGATCTGTGCCTTGCCACAATTCTGTCTCTGAGCTCTTCAGGCAGTTCCTTTGACCTCATGATTCTCATTTGCTCTGACATGCACTGTGAGCTGTAAGGTCTTATATAGACAGGTGTGTGGCTTTCCTAATCAAGTCCAGTCAGTATAATCAAACACAGCTGGACTCAAATGAAGGTGTAGAACCATCTCAAGGATGATCAGAAGAAATGGACAGCACCTGAGTTAAATATATGAGTGTCACAGCAAAGGGTCTGAATACTTAGGACCATGTGATATTTCAGTTTTTTAATAAATCTGCAAAAATGTCAACAATTCTGTGCTGTGTGTTCATTAATGAGGAAAAAAAATGAACTTATGATTATTTTAGCAAATGGCTGCAATATAACAAAGAGTGAAAAATTTAAGGGGGTCTGAATACTTTTCGTACCCACTGTATATATATATATATATATATATATATACATAAATGCAGCTACACACTTCAAACAGGAATCTACACAGGCTGTGCTGTTCAGTTTGCAAAGTATTTTTTTTTTTTTTTTTCTGCTTAGTGTTTTTTTTTTTGGCCATGGATACAGGTACATCTAAAAAAAAATGTATATCGTGAAAAACTTTTTTTTGTAATTTATTTCAAAAAGTGAAACTTTCATAAATATTTTACATTCATAACATGTAAAGTAAGACATTTCAAAAGTGTTTTTGTTTTAATTTTGATGATTAGAGCTTACAGCTCTTGGAAGTCAAAATCCAGCATCTCAATATATTAGAATACTTTTCATTAAACAACCATCCCTACAGTATAAATTCAGGGTATCTCTTGTTCTTTGAAACCACAATAATGGGGAAGACTGCTGACTTGGAAATGATCCAGAAGACAATCATTGGCACCCCTCCACAAAGAGGGTAAATCACAGAGGGTCATTACTGAAAGGAGTGGCTGTTCACAGAGTGCTGTATCAAAGCATATTAAATGGGAAGTTGACTGGAAGGAAGAAATTGTGTAGGAAATGGTGCACAAGCAACAGGGATGACCGCAAGCTTGAGAATACTGTCAAGCAAAGCTGATTCAAACACTTGGGAGAGCTTCACAAGGAGTGAACTGAAGCTGGAGTCAGTGCATCAAGAGTCACCACGCTCAGACGTCTTCAGGAAAAGGGCTACTAAGCCACTTCTGAAACAGAAACAACGTCAGAAGCATCATCTTACCTGGGCTAAGGAGAAAAAGAACTGGACTGTTGCTCAGTGGTGCAAAGTGCCTCTCCAGGAAAACTGAACCCAAGATGCTTGAAGTCCAGTTTGAAGTTTCCACAGTCAGTGATGATTTGGGGTGCTGTGATGTCTGCTGGCCAGATTGTTGGTCAATTGTGTTCAAAGTCAATTCCAAAGTCAATGCAGCCGTCTACCAGGAGATTTCCATCTGCTGACAAGCTTTATGGAGATGCTGATTTGCTTTTCCAGCAGGACGTTCGCACCTGCCCACACTGCCAAAACCACTTCCAAGTGCTTTGCTGACCATGATATTACTGTGCTTGATTGGCCAACCAACATGCCTGACCTGAACCCCATATGGAATCTATGGGATATTTTCAAGAGAAAGATGAGAAACAGTTGATCCAACAATCCAGACGAGCTGAAGGCTCAAGAGTGCCTCAGCAGAGCCACAGGCTGATCGCTTCCATGCCATTCCTCACTGATGCTGGAGTTTGTGCTAAAGGAGCCCCAACAAAGTATTCAGTGCATAAATCAACATACTTGAAATAACTTGAACTTTTCTGCTTTGCAAATCCTTTTTTTGATTGATCTTAGGAAATATTCTAATATTTTGAGATACTGGATTTTGACTTTCACTAGCTATAAGCTCTAATCATCAAAATTAAAACAAAAAAACTTTTGAAATATCTTAGTTTACATGTAATGAATTTAAAATATGTGAAAGTTTAACTTTTTGAAATAAGTTACAAAAATTGCAGTTTTTCATGATATTCTAATTTTTGTATTCTATTGATATTCTAATTGATGTAATGTACCTGTACATCAGAGTATAAATGGTTTAGCATCTCTATACCAGCATTTCTGCCACCACATGGCCAGCATACCTCCATCCTCACATGTGCCCACAGCCATTAACTTCTGCACTTCATGTCACAGTGAGAGACTGAGACTAATAAGTCGTCCATCAAGGCATTAAATGCTTTTTCATGCTGTTTAAATTAAAAATTACATTCATTTTATGAAGAAAGTGACAGCTGCAATATTTTTCACTGTCTCTTCATGGTGATAAAGAATATTGAGTGTTCTTGGAGAGATCAACTTGATTTATCATGTGAAATGGATTTGTGTGCCATTAGTGATGCATATTTGATAGTGTGTGTGTGTGTGCATGTGTGTGTGTGTGTGTGTGTGTGTGTAGTGGCACCAGGCCGCTGCAGGATTTAACTCAATGCGATTTACTGCTCGGTTTGGCTTCACTTTGCTAACTGGCTGTTTCTTAGTGTCTGTTTTGTTGGCAGTGTTGCGTCCAATGATTCTGGTGTGTGTGTGTGTGTGTGTTAAGGTCTCAACCAATAGCATATGGCAAACTTTAGAAGATTTGGCCCTGGCTTGCAGTTCTTTTGTTGTGTTTTTATTCCTTCAGTTATTGGTTGTTTGTGTGTCTGCTCTGATGTATTGAGCTTTGCCTTCACATCCTCTCTGTGGTCGCAGGGCATGAAGTCATGCTAACACACACAACATTACAGAATGAAATCTGTAAACAAGTGCTGTTTCACGAAATGTGAAATGCCAAAATAAAAACCATCCTCTCATGGATATTTTTCATGGGTTATGTAACAAATCCACTTATGGCTACTAGACTAATTTATTATGTCCTGTCCTGGAAAAAAAAGTCTACAAAAGTCACAGCCACAATGTAGATCTGCCAAGCCATTGCTTATGAAGTGGCTAAAATGCATTTTAGTGTGTCGCTAAATGGTTTCTGGATGGCTGCTTGATGAATGATTACTAGTTTAAGTTAAAAGCTCACGCCAATGAACTTTATATCAATGATATTCGAGTCTCTAAATATGACCTTTCTTCAATGTAAGCCTATGTTAAGGGTCTTCAGCATTTAATCTGTTTTAGGTTTAGTTGTGGTTTTTATGTATATCCATTTTTCAGTTTATTGTAAGTCATTTTAATGCTTCAAAACTTGACATCTTTTGCAGAGGCACCTGCAAAAATTGCTTGATCTCTGATGCTTCTATTTTTGTGGGAAATTAAATGTTTAAAAAATGTTTTTTAAATATTATTATTAAAGTATATTATTAATAAATAATTAAAATTAACTTAAAAGCTTAAAGTCAAGAAGATGATGTTATTTTAGTATTGTTTTTATATACTATTATAGTTTGTATTAATACTTTGAATTAGCTTTTATTTATATATTTTTGTTTATTGTTTTTTTTATTTTACTCTAATTTTCTTATTATTTTGCTTTGTGCTTTTGTAATTTTTTTTATTATGATGATTATTTTTTATATATTACTAAGGTTTAATTTATTTATTTAGGCTTAATTTATAAATGTATTCAGTTGTAGTTTTTATTTATTTCCATTTTCCCGATTATTTTCAGTAAATTTAGTGCTTCAACAGTTACTTGACATTACTAATTTTCATTTACTTTTCATTTATATTTTTTCATATATTTATTTTAATATAATCAATAATAACAATAGTATTTTTATTATTAATTTCAACTATAATAACCCTAAAGAAAATTAAATGTTTTATTATCTGTTCCATATTAAAGTATATTAAGTAAAATTGTAAAATATTATGTACAAGCAACTGACTCTTCTCATCATTAATGATTGTTATCCCAAAAATTATATTATAGCCCAAGCCAATAATGCAAGTCCTGCTTCATCTTTCTGAAGAGTGTTATGGAATATTTTCACTCATTTGACTGCCAGACTGTTGTTGGTTTAGATAATTTAACAAGTTTATACAATTCTTCCTTTCCTATAGTACAGAATGACGAAAAGTAATCAGATCTAGCAGTTTTTAATCATTTTCTGTAGGATAGGGTACTTTCCTGCCAAGCTATATGAAATACCTCTAGTTTTGTTTTCCTCCAGCTGCGCTCCATTTTCCGGGCTGCTCTCTTTAAGGTGTGAGTTTGCTCATTATACCACAGAGTCAGACTCTTTTCTTTGATCTTCCTTAAGCGTAAAGGAGCAACTGTATCTAAAGTGCTAGAAAAAAAGAGTTTCTGTTACATCATCAAGTTGTTCTGAGCTATGGGATATGCTGAGGAATTGAGATAAATCAGGAAGATTACTTACAAAGCAGTCTTTTGTGGTAGAGGTGATGGCTCTACCATACTTGTAACAAGGAGTAGAATCTACAGTTTTAGCTATATGGAGTTTACACAAGACTAGATAATGATCTGAGATATCATCGCTTTGCTGCAGAATTTCAACACCACTAACATCAATTCCATGTGACAGTATTAAATCTAGAGTATGATTTCGAAAATGAGTAGGTCCTGAAATGTGTTGTCTAACCTCAATAGAGTTCAGAATGTCTATGAATGCTGATCCTAATGCATCTTTTTCATTATCGACATGGATATTAAAATCGCCAACAATTAAGACTTTGTCTGCAGCCAGTACTAACTCAGATAGAAAATCAGCAAATTCTTTAATAAAGTCTGTATGGTGCCCTGGTGGCCTGTATACAGTAGCCTGTACAAACATCACAGGGGATTTATCACTAACATGTGTTTCTCTAGATAATGTTATACGCAGCACCATAACTTCAAACGAGTTATACTTGAAGCCTGCCCTCTGAGAAATACTGAGAATATTGCTATAAATTGTAGCAACACCTCCCCCTTTACCTTTTGGACGTGGCTCATTTTTATAGCAGTAATCTTGGGGGGTAGACTCATTTAAAGTAATGTATTCATCTGGTTTTAGCCATGTTTCTGTCAAACAGAGCAAATCTAGATTATTATCATTGATCAAATCATTTACAAAAAGTGCTTTTGTAGAAAGGGACCTGATATTCAGTAAGCCAAGGTTTGTAAATTGTTTCTCTGTATTGTAAACATTTTTTATTTGTTGAACATCAGTTAGATTGTTACTCTTAATTTGGATGATTTCTGTATTTTCTAATTCGGGGAAAAGACACAGTCTCTAAAGTGTGATATCTAGGTGAAAGAGTCTCTATGCGCTGAGAATTAACTGATTGATGTGCACCAATGAGTCCTGCAAAGACCAACATCATGTATTAAGGGTCAATTTCATTTTGACTTTAAACTGGGATAAAGATATTAAACATTAAAAAACAAAATATTTTCTCAGTGTGTTGAGAATGTTAATTTTTTGTGTGTTTACGGATTTCTAGGTGTGTGACCTGTCCTTTAGTTTGAAGAAGATGTTGATCAGACACAAGCTGACCCATAATCCCAACAGACCCATGGCTGAATGCTCCCTGTGCCACAAGAAGTTCACCCGCAACGACTACCTCAAAGTCCACATGGAGAACGTCCACGGAGAGACAGAGGGATAGACAGTCAAACATATTCATATTCACACAAGCCATATATAAAGAATGCATAAACACAGAGCAGAAACCAGCATTGATGTACTTTAAGTGGTCACACTCGTTCCAAAGATCTGCGTTATCTACATGTACAGAACCAGTTTATTTCCTTCAGGCATTTAACACTCTATCACAAGACTCATCAGACTGATTAAATGCTATTTAATCATGGCTGCATTTTCAGATTTAAATAGGAGGAAGGCATGAAAATGTGCAATTGTACAGAGCAAAGTATATCCATCAAATTGATCCATTTCTTTTTTCTGTTGATTTTTGTCCTTTTGTATGCGAGTATCGGTTGTTTTTCAGATCTTTTACACCGCTGTTAAGAGATGTTGCGTGACCAAAGATCATGACGAGCCAGTTTTCTACAACCTTTTTGAGAAGAAAGTTTGTCGGTTTGCATTTAACTGTATTATCCAATATTTATCGTTTTATATTTTCAGCATTCAGGCTCACATGAGGTTTGTGTTTGATTACCAGATTAACATCTTGCGGTAATAAATTTGCATTTCATTTGGATGAATGAACAATTTAATCACTGATATCACTAATCTGGTCAGCCTGTTGTTGTTTTTTTGGTTAAATAAAATTTTTTCCGACCCTGCCCCGTCCTTCTGTGGGAGACTTGTTGCAGTGCTCTGTGGGATTCAAAAGACAGTGCTTCTGCCCTTTACTTAATTATAAACATTTGATTCTTGGTAAATGGATGGTGTCGGAGGAATCAGATGTGCTTTGATGCTTGATTAGACGTGCTCGGTTGATGATTGTGCTCTAAAGTTGGTTACCATTGGTTATAGCATAATTAAAACCTTAGTGTGGGTTTGGATAGAAAAATAATTAGTCATTAAGTCTGAGATCCAGAGCCAATTGCACAAATTCTGCTTTTGGACTCTTGGACTTTTACCCCTTACGTAGGGTTAATAGTATGAAAATAAGTATGGATGAGATGGAGACCTGGTCGTAGTCACTATTCATTATAATTAAGAGTTTTCCCTCAATTAACTTCTAATTTGCTGCTAATTAATAGTTAGTAAGGTAGTTGTTAAGTTTAGGTTTGGGTTAGGATCAAGGGATCTAAAATATGGTCATGCAGAATAAAAGATTTATATATGCCTTATAAGTATGAATAAACAGCCAGTTAATAGTCAATAGTGTTCCCTAATATGTTACATTGAGATTTTCTTAACATTTTAGAAGCAAGTTTTCAAAATCATTTCATTTGATGAGCAAAGTAAAGGTGAGACATTTAAAATCAGACCTTTCCTCTACAAAAGTTCTTCTAGTTTGAATATTAACCATCTGCGCTATTTAATTCAGGCTGAGCTCAAGCACCATCTTCTCTAATTTCTAGATTATTCCAGGACTTTAATTCTTCTCTTTCATTTTGAGGTGGAGAATGAATTTCCTCTTGCACATGACGTTCCCTTTTGCCATTCCTCGCTTTTGTGTCTCTTTGTGTTATTGTGACCTCTATAAGCATGTGGGAGAGAATTCTTGTGGGATTAAAAGAGTCAAGTTCAAATGGTCTTTGTCTCTGAAAAACGAAAAAAAAATGAAGAATGAATCGCAGCTGAGGATTTTCTCTTAGACACTTTTCAAATCATATATTCTCTCTGGCTCATGTCTTGTTGGCTGAAATAAGTTTTAGATATCATATATTCTTTGCACACAATCCTACATTCCTCTTTTGTCTCGTTTTCTCCTCTGTTCCATTTTTTTATTCTACTTTCTATCATTTTTCCTCCTTCCTTCTCTTCATGTTTTTAGCATTCTTTCTACCATTTTCTACCTTGAAGAATAATAAAGTGGCAACTTGATAATCTCTTGACCATAGGAACAACTACCAGTGTTTTAGTCAAGACCAGCTCAGTTTGAGTCCAAGTCTAGGTTAAGACCCGAGTAGTTAAGTTCGAGCCAAAACTGAGACCAGAAAAGAGTTGAATCTGAGTCAAGGCAAAAAACCCGAAGAGGGTCAAGTCCAAGTCAGGATTCCAAATGTCCAAGTCCAAATATTTCAGAGTCCATAACAAGACCATGAAGATATGGTCTAAACAAAAACAGTGTTCATTGGAGGAAATCCTGCAAGAAGCCTATGCTGTCCAGAAAAGAAAAAAAAAGAATACCTGGATGTCCCACCATACCACTAGTATTAAAAAAACCCTGTGGACAGATGTAACTGAAGTTGAGAGGTTTGGAAAAAACGAAGCACATCATCAAAACATTTACATTTATGCATTTAGCAGACGCTTTTATACAAAGTGACTTACATTGAATTCAAGTTACAGTTTTTACATTTTATCAGCTCTTGCTTTCCCTGGGAATCGAACCCATGACCTTGCTAGCGCCATGCTCTACTATTTGAGCTACAGGAAAGCCTCGCAAAAACCTCATCCTAAGTGTGAAGTATGGTGGAGGAACCATCATGGTTTGGGTTACTGCCTTAGGGCCTGGACAGCTTTCCAATATTGACAGAGAAATTAATTTCTGTGTTCATCAAGACATTTTGATGAAAAATGTTAGACAATTTGTCTGCCAATCACAGCTCAACAGACGTAGAGGGATGCAACCAGACAACCACCCAAAGCACAGGAGTAATTAAACAACAGAATAGCCTCAACAGAAGAAAATACTCCTCCTGGAGCAGCCCAGAGTCCTGACCTCAAGCTGATTGAGATGGTTTGGCGTGACTTCAAGAGAACAATTCACACCAGACATCCCAAGAATATTGCAGCGTTGAGACAGGGGAGTGGCACAAAATTCCTCCTGACCATTGAGCAGGATTGATCTGCAAATGCAGGAAGCTTTGGTTTCTTTGGTTTGTCTCTACAATGATTAGCGGAGACTGCTGAGCAATTTTTTTGAACAAGTTACTACTTCATTTCAAAACATGCTGCCCAAAAAAACTTCATTAAAAAAGTGTGGTTGGTCGTTTCAAACATCGTTCAGATTATTGTTTCCTGTTCACATGGGCATTTCACTGGCCAAAATAAACGACAAAGTTGACCATTTGACCATATTTTCTCTCTTGCTCATGTTTTGTTAGCTGAAATAAGTTTTCAGTATGTAACTGGGCCTGATCATGCTATAGGCTAAAATATGAGATATTTTGTGCACATACAATCCTGCAGTACATCCCTCTTGTCTCTCGATTTCTGGTTCTTTTGCTTTTTTTTTTTTGTTTATTTTTACTTTTTTATCATCTGTCTTACTCATGGAAGAAGGGCAGATTTTTTTTTTTTTTTTTTTTTGTATTCTTCCTAGAGTTTTCTAGTACGAAGAATCATAAAGCACCAACTAAAGACTTTTATAAAATCGTTTAAGCATGGTAGCACCTCCGGTACCATCTACCAGTGTTGTAGTCAAGACCAGCTTAATCCGAGTCCAAAGCCAGATCAAGACATAAATAGGCTTAATAAAATGATTAATAGATACAACTTTTGAACAAGTTACTACTTAATTTCACAATTTGCTGCCCGGAAAAACTCAATTTAACTGTGGTTGGCCTTTCAAATGTCATTCAGATGATTGCTTCCTGTTCATGTGAGCATTTCTTTTGGCCAAAATAAGCTGCAAAGTTGGGCCGTTGACCATATCTCCTCTCTTGCTCATGTCCTGTCGGCTGAAATTAGTTTTCAGTATGTAACTGGGCCTGAAGTGTAGAGCAATCATGCTATAGGCTGAAATATGACATAATCTTTGCACACAATCCTACATGCCTCTTGTTTCTCAATTTCTCTTCCTTTAATTTTTTTGGTTTATTTATTATTTCTGCCCTCTGTCCTCCTCAGTTTTTTTTTTTTCTTTCTTTTGATGATTTTCCAGAAATTTGAAGACTTCCAGAAAATCTCTTGACCATGGTAAAATTTCTGGTAACATCTTTCAGTGTTTTAGTCAAGACCAGCTCAATTTGAGTCCAAGTCTTGGGTTGGGTTGGGACTCCAACTGTAGGTACTGTAGCTTGAGCACAATGATTAGCGGAGACAAGTTGCTGCTCAATTTCACAATTTATTGCCCAAAAAACTTTGGCATTTCAGACATTGTTCAGATATTTGTTTCCTGTTCAAGTAGCTTTTCTTGACCAAAATAAGCTGCAAAATTGACCAGACTTTCAGTCAGAAGACAAAAGTCTGGTTCTGTTGGACAACGACAGTCATTATGTGGATGTGCTTGAGAACGACATTGAACCTGTTACCCTCAAACATGGGAAATGATCACCTCAGGTTTCTTCAGTAGCTAATTTACCATTTCCAAACCACTTCAGAGTGTGGACTGTTTCTCTCACACCCTTTCTACATTTAGATTTGTCCTCAGTCACAGAGTTTCGTCCACACACATGAGTGATTTACTCGGCTTCATCAGCATAGCTGTGAGGGCGTGTGTGTGTGTGTGAGAAGGTGTTTTGAAGTGGTGTGTGTGAGGCTTCTGAATCAGTATCTGCTGCATCCGTTCCAACTGTGGGATCTCGCATCCTCTGTTTATCTCTCCCCATCTCCTCAACCTTCCCAAAATGCCTACATTGACGCCCCAAGCCTGGCTGCGTTCCCTCGGGAAAAAGGAGTTCCTGCGGCAACCCCCATGGGCGTGACTGAACATCCCGGTCCATGTCAACCCATGCTGGCAGCCGAATCCACGGCACACGCTGACCGCAGACTGCAAGAACGTCCTGGAATTTTTTATTTTATCAGCGGTGATGGAGAACACCACGTCACACACAGAGTATCACAGTGTGTATACATGTGTGTTTCTAATTATTCTCTTTATGACTCTGCTGGCTTCCTGTGCCCCTCGGTGGATGTGGATGTGTGTGTGTGTGGATGGTGACACTGGTCTCCGCCCTGACTTCAGGAGTATCATTAACCTCTCACCACACAAACCGTCCAATCAGACAGGACCGCCGTCACCTCAGTAACAGGTAGTGTGGAATGCCTTCCTGACCCTCGGAATGTAAAGTATGGCTGTCCAGATTCAATCCTGTGGCTCTGGAATCTAAGGAAAGGAGTGTGTTTAATGTGTGTTTGTATGGAAAAACAGGGAGCGGTACCAAGAAGGGAAACCCAGGCCCTTAACCACAGCGAGGAACAGAAAAGGAGGCGGTAAATCACAAAGAGACAGTAGTTGAAAGAAAAGAGGATGGAATTTTGTGTGCTGCTTTTACCTGAGAGCTGAAGCCCCTAGTGGCCAGAAAGCATAACTATTTTAAACAGAACAGACAGAACGTGTTCAATGTTCAACCCATATCTGACAGTGCTTAGGGCCAGTTTTACTAAACATGGCAAAATACAGCGAGAGCACAATTCCAAAAAAACGCAGATGGGTGATTACCAACAACGTGCACATTAAAGAACACAGAGGCAACATGTCATTGACACACCGACCAACACAATATAAATTAGAGCAGTTGCAAATAAAGAATAAAGAAACCATAGTACGTTGAAAAAGAACCGGAGGCCAAAAAATGCTAGAAGTTGCAATAGACCTAGTTGCAATAGAAGTTTTGATAGACCTGATATTGCGTGACTCCTAGTTGAGGGTTCCAAGTCGTCTTTTATTTCCCGAAGCAAATTAAAATTGCCATGGTTTGTCAAATTATATTTTCATGTTCTTTTTGCATTCCAAATAAATTACGTGTGGGAAAAAAAATCCTCTCCCTTCTACCACGCACTCTCTCATCTCTGCTGTGCCTCCTCAGCAACAAATTGCAGCCATTTCAAGCGCAAATTAGTTTAAGACATGCTTTTTTTGGCTGTTAAATAATGACGCAAATACCAGTAATGTGACGAGCGCAAACGTTAGTAAAACTCGTTGCGTGATTCGAGTACTCTCCTCCCATAAATTCTGCGTCTGAAAGGGAAACTCCTAGAAATGCATATTCAATAAGGTCAGGCGCAGAAATAACGGTGTCCACGCCTTTTCAGCACTAATTTTTCACTGCGCATCTTTAGTAAAACCTTATAGTACTATTTTAATGCCAAAAGACGGTTTGCGCTGGCGCAAGCTTTTAGTGAAACTGCCCCTTAGTCTACTATTACAAAACAGATTATTTTGTCTCTAAAATGTGATTGGATGTTTCTAAGTGTTAAAATGGCCAATCAATTCTATCACACAATCATGTAAATGAATGTGAAGCTGTAAACAGCACTACTAATATAACAGTTTTATTTATTGAATATTTGTCTAATTTATCATATTTAGTACTATTTTAAATGCTGCTTAATAATTCATATATTTATTTATCATTTGTATCATTTTTTTCAATATTTCTTTTTACTTGCTAGTGTAAAAGAGAGAACAATTACTTTTTTTATTTATATTGAATATTACTCCATTTTAACATGTTCTTTAACATTTATAAATATTATTTTAGAATGGTTAATAATTTAGATAAATTGCTATTTTTAGAATATATACTTTGGTTTTATAAATCTATATATTTTTATTTTAAAAAATGTATCTTTAGCAAACATTTTATAAAAAAAAAAATATATATATATATATATATATATATTTAGCAATTGCATAGATTAATTGCTAATTTGTTATTTTCATTAACAATTTATTGAATATTGGTCTGTTTTAATCTCATTTGTAAAAGTTTTAAAAGTCCTACAAATTAATGGGATGAAGAGTCAAACACAACACAAAGGTATTTAATAAAAGAATAAACACAGGGTAATCCAAGGCAAAGTAACAGTGTGCACAACAACCAACGGTGAACTAAGGAAACAAAAGAACTTAAGTAGTCATTGATAATGAACAAAGGTGTGATGATCAAATGAATTGCCAGAGACATCAGGAAATGAAACAAGACAAACTAAAAGTCCATGAAACGAAAACTAAATGATCAAAAGACAGAAAACCCAGAAGAATGAGATCTGGTAGGCAGATAAGGTCACGGTCGAACAGGAGGTGTTTGATACTAGAGTGGATGGTGGAGTAGAGCCTTATGAGTAGAGTGACCTATGAGACAGGAGTAAGGTTACCCACACCGGAACTGAAGGAGGGAGGAGCCTGTGTGGATGTACTAGGCGACACCAGGGAGATGACCGACCAAGGTCACTAACTCCATTTCCCAGTCGACCAGCAATTCCTCAGTATCCAGTTCCACCAATATTCCCACTGGCTTGGATGTTGTAGCCGGCTCAAATCCCTGGTCAGATGTAAAGGGCTCAGGCTCCTGTGCGATGTTAGGCTCTTCTGTTTCTCTTGGTGGCGGTAGCTCCATCGCGGTATGAGCTGGGGCTCCAGTTGTCGCTCTGTGTCACAGAGTGGCAGGGGGTGTGGGTTTTGTCAGAGAAGCCTCTGTAGAACCTCTCCAGACACCGCGAAAGGTCAAGTCCTTGAATGAGTTGTACTGTGTGTGTGTTTGTGCATTGTGTTCAGACATAAAAGCTGAATGAAAGCTAGTTCTCAGGTCTCCTCATTACTACCCTCACATCAACTCCTCAGATCTTTCCAAACACAAACACTTCTTCAAACATGTCTGCTAAGACAATTACATCAGCAGAGATGTCGAGAACAGACACTGCTAGTGTCCTTCATCCAAACCATTCTTAAGGCTTTTTCTCCACGGCTTTATGTCTAGCCAAAGCAAACATTTATCCTGATGTTTTCCTATGGCTGTGTGATTTTATAGTGCCTCCATGTCTAGCCAACCATCAGGGAAATTTGTGAATTTTTCTCACTCAGATCCATTTTCGTCTCATAAAAAGCTGGAAGTTTGATTACTGTCTTTTATGAATTAGGCAGAATTAAGAAAGTTATTTGAATTTTTCATGTTTTATCTCTCATGACATGGATTGCCAGGCCAAGCACATAATCCTAGAGCTGGAATTCCATGCTTTAATCCTTGTGCAAAACAAAACAGAACATATTGGAGTTTTCTCCCTCATAGCTTTGTCAGAAAGCAGAATGAAGGAGGCAGTGAGAGGCCGCGGGACACACGGCCAGCCCGCCGCTCTGAGGATTATTAGTGGTTGCTGGAGAGCCCAACATTCCTGTTCTGAGGGGAATCCAACTCAAAAGAGCAGCCATTTAATTCCACTCTCCTGGTATGTCTCCAGCAAATGCAGAGTGGTTTATCCTAAACCTACAAACACATTTCACAACGTTTCCCCACAATAAGGGAAGACAGAGACAGAGCGAGAGAGAGAGTGTCAAAAGGGAATTTAAAAAAAGAGCCAAATGGAGGAAAATGATAGAAACTCGTTGACTGAATTTATAATATGTCTCCGGTAAAGGCAAGAAGGAGAAATAGAGACACATGAGCACAGCGGTGTGGTGAAAAACCTTTAGGTCTGTCAGCACACACATCACAAACATCGCAAAGTATATTAGCACTCCACCACAAACCTGTCCGCACTTGACACACACGTGCAGAAACGTATAGCCTTTCACACACTCTCCTGCACATGCACACACACACACACCGGGCTGTCCACACTCGACAGGCGAATGCTGACAGAAAAACACACAGGGAATGATGGGAATTGCGTTTCACTGAAAGAAAAGAACAGTGGGTATGAACAGGAGAAAGCTAAATCCCATTTTCCAATTGGAGAATGAATGGAAGGCATGTATTTAATGTAGGCTTAAAAAATAATACATTATATTATATTATATATTAACAGAATAGACAATTAAATTGATTAATGAATGATTGATTGATTGATTGATTGTTTGACAGACAATTTTTATAATATTTGTTTTTTTGCATCATGCATGCTGAATAAAGGAGAGATGTCACCCTGAAAGAGTCATGTCTGGCCACCATACATCATAGTGAGAGTGAAGTAGATGGAGTACAAACATACAGTCCTTTTTTTTTCAGTCATAGCTCCCTTGGTGCTGCAGAATATTTTTTTTTTTTTGACTTCACCAAAGATAGATAAAGGACACTAGAAAATAAAGTACAACCAAAAATTACTTAAAGTACATTTAAGTAATTAATTTATAAATTGAATTGACTTAGCTCAGAAAATTGAGACACATGTGAACAAACATATGGAATCTGAAGAGATGTTGATAATTCTCATTTAATTTGCTTGTTATGAGGTAAGATGTTCAACAGGGTTCGCTCCTGGGTCCTCTTAAATTCTCATTTTCTCTCACTTTTCTCCTTTCTCTCTGTTTTTCCATTTGTTTACTTTTATTTTCTCAAACAGACAGCCGCTATTCTGTCAGTCCTTGTTGCTATAACTCTGCGTAACCATCTTCTCCTCAACGGATGGATTCAAAGATAATACCCTCTAGTGTATGTGTACATGTGTGTTTCTTAAAAGGGGGAAACAGAGTACTTGTCTGAAACCCCTCAATTAGTCACACTGAACCTGCTGGACCACACACATGCATGTGGACACACACATACACACTCAACAAAATCAATGGCCTTGGTGTCAGTGCATACTTGGTGCTGCACTAATATACCACAGCATATATCTCAGACAGGAAACCACAACTCATATGCGGCCATCAGAGTTTGTGTGCGCACACATTTCTCACATGGTGTGTGGCTAGAGCTCCGTGTCTATCTCAAGGCTACACCTATCAAGCTGAGCCAAAACACACTCAGCCAAACGGACACAAGGATGCTCTCTCTTTACCCATGGTAAACAGCTTGCTTTATAACCTGCATCTGCTCAAACACATGGAAGGACAGGTGACTCTGAACCAGCGGAAACATCTCTCAATGCTTCTCTTTCCCTGCTGAGCATGTGAGGATAAAATATTTCAGTTGTTCCAAGTTGTTAGCATACGGAAAAACGATGATATATGTACATATTATATTATATATACTTTTATTCATCAAAGACGCATTAAATTTATTAAAATAAATGTTTCTTGAGCAGGAAATCAGCATATTAGAATTATTTCTGAAGGATTGTATGACACTAAAGTTTCATATTGCTGAAAATTCAGTTGCGATCATAGGAATAAATTACACTATAAACTGTATTAAAATAGAAAACTACGGAAGCCTGTTTCTGCCACTGAAATGAAATAAAAATTAAATAATAATATTAAACAGACTTTTTATCTTGTATTTCTCCGTTTTTTTCTCGGAATTGTGACTTCCTTCTTTTCTCAACATTTTCAGATATAAACTTGCAGTTGTGAGTTATAAAGTCCAGTTCTGTGGTAAAAACGCGATTTTCTTGCAATTGCGAGTTTATATCTCACAATTCTGACTATAACTCGAAATTGCGAGTTCATATTCTCACAATTTTGAGAAAATATGTCAATTGCTGGAAAAAAGTCAAAATTGTGAGATAAAAAGTTGCAATTACCTTTTTTTATATAGGCCTATATATATATTTAATTCAGTGGCAGAAACAGGCTTCGATAGAAAACAGCTATTTTAAATTGTAATAATATTTCTCAACAGTACTGATTTTACTGTGTTTTTGAAAGAATAAATACTTGGTGATCATAAGAGACTTATTTCAAAAATACTTTTTAATGGTATAAATATAAATATATACAAAAGGTTCTTTATAGAGGGAAAAGGTTCTTTATTAGTGTTCTTCACTCTTAAGAAAAACTAATTTTCTTTGAAGAACTGTTCACTGTTCAAAATGGCATCTTTAACTCTTATTTTTAAGAGTGTATATATATATATAATCCACAGTGTAAAAGTTTGGGCTCTCTGAAGCTTTGTAATGTTTCCAGTATGTAGTATGCAATCTGAAACACTCCATCCCATACCAGCCCTGGTTAGTTTAACAGATTACAGTGCCTCCACCATGACTCAGAGAAGAGCGCATATCTCACACACTTACAGCCCAACCTGATAAAAAGAAACCTCTTTCACCATCTGACACGACCACATCAGTGTGAATCCAGGCTGGATCTGGGCTGCATCAGGACATCGGGCTGAAAGAGACTGTCCACTGGGACAGACATGACAATGTGTAAATCTCAGGTTCATTCTGTGGTTTGTAACCGCTGTGAGTGCTGGGAAATCAGCAGGATGGACCATCATGTGAATCACTAACACTGAATGAAAGAATCTCTGTTTCTGTATAGAGACACTTAGAGCATTTTATTGTTCTCTTTCATCCTCGCTTGTTTTTATCTTCGTTTTATCACTCTTCTCGTTAATCACTGCTCAGATTGGAACCTGACATAAGTCTGCATGCATATAGAGGAGAGAGGCTTTGTCAGGAACTAAATGCTGCTTACTGCATACTGCAGAGTACGGTATAATTAGATAATATATATTACATCATAATTCATTCATAAAGTCACCAGTTACTGTTACTGTTAACTAAAATAATTAACAATTGTTTAAGTTATTTGCAATAAAGCTGAAATAGAATAAAATCTAAATATTAGAACTTAAAAAACATGTATGATAATAAGAAGTGTTGAAGTACTTAAATGACTACAGCTGGAATACTGTAAAATAAATGAAAGCTGAATAGAAAATAGTTTAAAAAATGACAAAAACATATAACTTTTAAATTAAAAATTAAAATGAAACCTGAAAAAGCTAGTTCAAAATATTAATAAATGCAATAATAGTAGATAAATTATAAAGGCACTGTCATATTGCAAATGAAAGGTTAAGTCAGCACATTTCATTGTGGGATACAGTATCTCATACATTGTTCCCTGTTGAATACTGTACATTTCAGCAAACATTTAAGGTACTGCATACAAAATATGCATACTGTCCACTGTATTTGTACTACATACTACATGCTTTCAAAAATAGTATGGCATAGCATTCTATTCCAAACAAGGAGAGATATGACTTGTGTGCATATCTGAGTGTTATATATGTATGCGGGTTGCCTGTATATATCTCTTTTTCAAACACAGGAACTTCTTCAAACTTTTCCTTCATCACCCGCTCATCTGCTCTCTGAACTGCTCCACTGAGCCATGCAGCGTTTTAGTGTGATATGATCTCACTACACACTCACACAAACATTTACTCGCTCAAACACACGCTAAATCCATCTGCAGCTCAACGAAACTGTTTTCTCATTTACCCAGAGGAAATATTAGTGCTCAGAATTGCTTTTTCTTAGCTCAGGGGACTTCAATGAAATCTCATTTATGTTTCTTTGACGTATTTACATCGTCTCAGATGTTTCTTCTAAAATCCATAGGGGAGATTTTAAAAATTCTGAATTAATCAATTGTTATAAATTGCTATAAAAATATACATATACTGTACTGCAACTTTTGGAAGAATTTTGAAGAGAAATGTTTGAGTTCATATTAAAAATGTTTCATATAGACTTTGGTATCTCACAATTCGAGATATTGTTGAGGTCTCTCTGGAACTCATATATGATTCATTTCTTTCAGGAGAAAAATCTAATGCAAACATTTAAATTTGCTTAATTTGTCTTATTGTCTAGAAGAAACAAGTTATATATATATATATATATATATATATATATATATATATATATATATATATATATAAAAGAAAAAATTCAGTTGAATTAACTTATCTCAGAAAACTGAGACTCATTTGTACAAACATATATTATAAAATCCAAAGAGGTGATATTAACTCTCAATTTTATGTGTTTGAGGCAAGATGTTCCACAGAGTTCACTCCTGGGTCCTCTTAAATTATAATTTTCTGTCTGTAGTTCCATTCTTTACTTTTCATTTTCTCACGCAGACTGCCACTCCTCGTTGCTATAACAAGTGAGATACTGAAGTTATGTCATTTGTGAGTTTTGTTTCCTACGAGTGTCCATCACAGAAGAATGATTTTAAGTGTGCATCATTCAAAATCTAAGTTATTCAAATGTAGAGCCACAGGAAGCAGAATCTGACACGCTTCAGTTGCTGTTTTGCCTCAGTGATCTGACTAATGCTACAGTCATCATGTAGGTTTTTCATTGTGTTAATGTTATGTTTACATTGTATTTGCGTTGGCATGGGTAGCATTAATGTGGTACCATACATTTCCGTTCTTGAGAAAGAAGGAAACATTTCTGTGATTTATAATAGTGAGAGAAGATGTTTCATTTCCTAGAAACCCTTATTTCCTTTCTCACTGCAAATATTATTTTCAACAGTAACAAAAGAATGTTTCAAATTAAGTTATAAGGCTTCCTCTCCAGTCTGCTGAAAATTCATAACTTATATCCAGACAATGAATGTATTGCTTCACGCTTTTTTCTTTTGCTTCTTTTTATGTGCACCCAAGCCCTTGGTAAGTCATCAGCGCTGAGCACTGGGGAGAACATTTGTTCAGGATTAGTGTTCGTTTAATACATTTTTAAAATACTTTCTCATCTTCAAAGGGCCACCATTGCTTCGGTACCCCCACGTACCCATGATGCCTCACTCAGGGAGGCCTGTGTCTCCTAACTGTAATATATGTTGATGTCATAGCGTTTTTAAAAACAACTAGTAACTTGAGAGATCTTGTGTAAAGCTCTTGGCTTTCATTCACCCACCTGTTTGGAGTCAGAGATGAACAGAGACCAGGGTTGTTTGGGGTTGTGCTTTGGATAAAAAGTGTTTTGCTTACATAAGATCACACACACACACACATACACACATGCTGTCAGGTTTGAGGCGTATCTTAATTCTCTTTAGTGTGGTGGATTGAGTTTCATTAGAAGCAAGTTGAGGAGTGAGAGGGACCTGAATTCATGAACTGATCTGAGCTTTAGAGGAGAGATGTGTGCATGATTGTGGTCTACATCATGACTTTAGTCCTGGTTTGTGACCTCAAATGAGCCACATTCGCAAATCAGAGAGACCCAGCAGATCTAATGATCTATATATTCATCATCATAATCCATCTGTATGTCTATTCACCCATTTATCCAAAGATTCATCAATCATTCACTTTTCATCATCATTCATTCACCATAGTAATCATCCATGTATTCTCATCCTTAGATCTTATCCACTTATCCATACATACGCAGATCAAAAGATCCATCTATTCATGATTTGTCATCACACCACCCATCCATCCGATTCTGCATTCATCTATCCATCTGTCTTTCCATTAATCAATCAATCAATCAATCAATCTATCAGTCAATCAATCCATCCATCCATCTAAGATCCATCCATCCATCCGTCAATTTATTCATTGATCCATCAAATTATCCAACATCCATTCATCCATCCATTCTTCCATCTGTCAATTAATCCACCTATCCAACATCCATTCAAACAGCTATTCATTCTTCATTGCTTCCTTCCATCCAATATACATATATCCATCTATCCCTTAATCCATCCATCAACCCAAAAATCCATCGATCCATCGATCTGTCTGTACCTCTAATCAAAGATCAATCTATCCATCCTTCCCTTCTATCCATCAAACCATCCATCTCTCTGTCCATCCATCTAATTAAATATCCATCCACCAACCTATTCATTCATAATTTCCAATAATTACTGAGGTCTGAAATCATTGAGAGGGAGAAACTAGAAAAAGAGAGTGAGGAAGAGATAAGTGAAGAGAATAGAACACTGCAGGTGTTGCAGGAAAGAAAATAAGAGTGGAATTTCCAGATGGTGAGCGGGAATCAGTGAAGGATAAATAGCCCAGTGACTGACAGCCACTCAGAGAGGAGCAAGACATCACTCACACACAGCAGCAGAGAAAACAAACCTGTGAGTGAGTGTTTTATTAGCATGTTAGTGTATGTCAGAGAGCAAAAAAGGAGCCTGGGTGCATGTGTGCTTTTCTAGCTCTTCATATTTACTTTCTTTGCATTCAGACTCAGTGAATGATTGTGCAGCACCCCCCGGATCATGTGTGTAGTCGTAAATGTGCGTGTAGGTGGGTTTGTGGTGTACACACATAATTATATGTTAACGGAAAAAAATCCTGACTCACATTGATAATGTTTTGCATGTCCATACTTGTTTTGCTTTATAGGGATGCAATACTCACTTTATTGGTGTATGCCTAAGCCAGATCTTATAAAATGCTTGTTTCAGTGTCAGTGTCAGTTCTTATGAGGAATGGATAATCACACGGGAAAGTCCAGAGATCTTCCGTACATTCCCGAAGGTTGCTTTGCAGGTCCAGACATCCATTCCATGCAGTGAGACTTCAACATTAGTTCCTTATTTTCTGCATCAAGGGTCAAAAGGTTGAGTTTTCCCAGAACTGCAGACCTGGACTATGTGGACAGAATGGATTGGGCCATGTTCAGAAGGATCAGGACTAACTGAGTTTGAAAAGAATGGACTGCAGGACACCTATTCCCCGTGGAGAAAATCAATGATTCCCAATGAGGGTATTAGCGCCTTACTTTCACTATCAGGGTAAGCAGGTTGAGTTATCCCAGAACCTTTGTTCCTGAAACGGCAGCATGCAGTAGATCTGAGGGGGGCCACGGCTTCATGCAATGTTTATCATCTAACCAGGGTCAAAGTGTCACCATCCCAACTGAAAGAGATCGACCATGCTCTCTGTTGATTTGCCCCAAAGGCCAGGGGACAACAAATTTCCCGCTGGGTACAAAGTTGCCCTCTCATAACCATTTGGAAGCACGGCTCGCCTCACGGATGCATGGCATGTGTCGGCCAGATGTCCCGAACGCCTCGGTCTCCTTCAAAGAAACAATTAGGGACAATTATCGTAACATATAAATTAATTTAGTCCAAAATTACAAAAAGTGTGGCATGGGGAGTTGCAGGGAGTCATGGGTAGGGAGGTTACAAGGGCAACAGGAACAGGTGGTTGCAATCTCTGCCAAAGTCTCAACGGTGTTCGAGAAGCAATGAAGGGGAGAATGCAGAGAACAAGAAACCTGACAAGCTGTTTGTTCAAGCACTTGTTTGTGTGGACAAGTGCTACCACTCGCCATACACACATGATAATAGCAAGCGCTGCTTAAATGGTCGTCAATGGATTTAATTGTGGCTCATTTTCCAAATGCAACTATTAAATTCAAACCCCTTGTGTGCATGATGAAGGGACACCAAACTCTGCAAACAAACACCCATGGACATCAACCACAGTTTATGGTCCATAATATATATGTGCAAAACCAAGGGGGGTTTTGGAGGTCTTAAGGATAGAAATGAGATCCATGCTGGTTCTAGATGAGAAGCACATTGGACCATGTGCTTGGGATGGATTGGGCCATCCGTGGTGTGTTTACATGGATCAGGCTTAATTATGTTTGAAAAGTAGGGAGAACTGGAGACTCTGTCCAATGAGAGTCTTTAAAAACTTCTTTGAAAACACACGCCAACATGTGGTCCTGTGTGTGCACTGTTGAAAAAAACAGAAAAAAAAAATACTGGCCAATCAATATGGTATTCTGATGAAGAATGCTAGCCCTTACAAAAAAATGTTTATTCAACTATGCTTTTAGTATATTTAGTTTAGACTAAAACAATACAATATACCCCCAGTCTACTTTAAATTTACTTATCAGAGATGTAGTAAACAAATTTATACTTAAATATACTTGGCTTAAATGTACAAGTATACAGAAAAGTATATTTGGCTTACTCTTGGGTTTAAACTTTTATGAGTACACATGCAGTTTTAAAGCTGCTAAAATAATAACTCTTAGTACACTTCAAAGTGTTCTGTCATAAACTAAAAAGTGAGCTAGAACATAGGTAGTAAACTATTAGTATATCTACAACATCACTCATAGTCATTGCTGTCAAAGAGAAAAACTAATTTTGTACTCAGTCAGCTGCCATTATTCTTAAAGTATACTTAAAAGAAGAATACTTGTATGAACTAAAAGTTGGCCAATTCAGTCCCAAAAGTACTAAACAGTACTTAAGTCTACTATTAGTACATTCACTTAATTATACTTAATACTGTATATAAAGTATACTTGGACCATATAGACCTTGTTTTTTTCCTACTAAAATGAACTTGAAGTACACTTTTTGGTGACCAATGAAGACCTGTAGCTTTCAACTTCTAATGAATCTTATTTAAGCTGTCTGTCTGTCTGTCTGTCTGTGTGTGTGTGTGTGTGTGTGTGTGTGTGTGTGTGGTCCTACTGGTAATCTCAGAATCTCAGTGGACGATTTACACAACACGGTACATTGAACAAAAAAGTGAAGAGGTGAGCTGAGTGAAAGAAGAAAAAGATTATTTTCAGTTTGGTTTTGGCAGATAGTATCATCTACAACTGCATGCACACATTGCTTTTCAAAGTATTGCCACCTGTAAACCCTACCCCAAACCCTAAAACTATGAGAAAAAATTGCATTTGTAGCATAGGTTGACATGTTTGTCTGCAGAGTACAGCTACGTTTGACATGCATGTAAACACATATGAAGCAACCACAAAGCTACAAACATATCAAACTGTGCTTACACAGGTGACTCTAATAATCACACGCTTCCATTCCCAGGGCACGGTGGGTAATGATGATGTATGAGGTGTGAAGTGTTTGTGTTTTATCTGTGACCGTGACAACAATGTGATGGTTGTGTTATCTGTTCTGGTGAACCATAGACATGTGCTAGAGACTCGACCTTCCCCAGTGAACTCCTGATAAAAGAAGCAGGACACTTCAATCTGGACAACACACATTAATCACACACACATCAATTCCAGCATATAGTACATGCATTCATGCATCCTCAACTCAAGTACTTCTTTTCCTTCACACGTTCACACAGACATACTACAATCTCTCACAAACTGAATCCTGGGAAGTTTAGTGCAGAACACATGCAAATGCATAGATAATTAGACTACATCTGTCATTCCCCAGAGCAATAAAGAACAGGACTAGAATGAAAGAATAAGGAGATGGTGGGAGTAGAAAATTAGAAAATATTACAGGAGAACGATTTCAGGTCAGATAAAAGGAGGGGTGCCCCTTGTCTTATGAATGATAAGACCTGAAACACACTCAAGTATGTGAGCACAAACGCTTCTAACAATAGGAGTTTGATTTCATGTTGTCGTGTTCTGAATAGTTTCAAGTAGGCAAGTATGAACTGCATTCTCTATATTGCCACAAGGGGCAGTATTTTGGGCAATAATACATATGCAAAACTGACATTCAGAAGTGTCAGTTTTTCAATCTTGCAGTAAGTTAAAGTGGTCATGACATGAGAAAACAAATTTGCCTTGATCTTTTGGCATATAAGAGGTCTTTGTACCATTAAAACATCCTGCAAGTGTCATAGCTTAAAACATCCTCCTCATTATAAACAAAGCATTTAATTAAGCTTCAAAAACAGCTCCTTTTGGATCCGATGGGCAAGATGACATCACCTGGGTTTCCCACTGGCATTCAGTCGCTTAGTGGCTTGGCACTTGATCACTGCTGTTGAAAGATGAAATGGTACTATATCTGACTGTAGCTGCATCACAAACTGTAAGTAAAGGATTTAATAATGCTTTGTCTGGAAATGACCATTTTATTTTGATTATGTTGTCAAAACACACATGCAATAGCAAGGTGTTGTTGATACTGCTTCCTATGCAATGACGTTAGCCATATCAGTAATCATAACAGTGGCCGATTACTGAGAAGCAAAAAAAAAAAAGAACACAGATTCAGTATTCCTCAAAATGAATAAAAATAATGCAACTCTGAATGTGATGCTAACCTGCAATAATTAAATGTTAAACAACACAAATATCCTGTACAAATATGTGTATTTAATCCCATTCTATTAACCAACGTCTTTGCTTCTGACCTTCGATGATCCAGTTCAGCCATACTAATAAGCAAACATTACTCTAGACAAACATTTGTGCGTATTTTTTTATTGCTGAAGTGTGTTGAAAATTCCTTCTTCGGCATTCTACTGTACAGACGTAACTTTACTTTCCCTTCAGCCTAAAGCGTATTAATTTCACTTTTGGTGTGAAAAGGCTTTTATATTTGCCAAAAATAGAACTTCTTTATATTAAAAACAAACAAGCAAGCCCTGCCCAGATTTAAAAAGTAACACAAAAGTAACATAACGCATTCATTTCCATAAAAAGTAACCGAGTAACATAATTAGTTACTTTTTAGGGAGTAACGCAATATTGTAAAGCATTACTTTCAAAAGTAACTTTCCCCAACACTGGTAGGGAATAGTGAATGAGGGTATAGGGGGCGATTTCAGATACAGCCATATTTTTGGTGAAAAGGAATAAAAGTTGTCTAAGTTTAACTGCTTGTGTTCATTTCAACAGGAAACTGCAGCGATTTGTCTAGGTAATTTTTTTTTAGTTTTGCCGAAATGTAGGTAGGGGAGTGTATTTCCAATGAGCCTGGGTAGATTTGATTAAGAGATTAAGCAAGTGAGACACTGTGCCTACACTGGACGAGAGCGACACAACACAACAAAATCAAAGAGAATCCATTATGATCAGTGATACTGTCTACACTGGATGTAGTAATGTCATAAAACATGACAGTAAACTGATGCCTGTTCTGTTTCTGCCAATCCGAACACATTTAGTTTTACAAGTTGAGGATTTCATATATGAGATTTTTAGGAAAAAGCAAGAAGGTTCATCCTTAACCCCTCCCCTAAACATAACCATCACTGCGAGTTACGAGTTGCAATGAGATTGTGTTGTTTCTGTCGTACTCCACATGCTTGTGCTATTTCCGACAACAGGATAAATGGATTTAAAATGTTCTCTTTGACACGTTCAGTGTAGACAGCTTAAAATTGTTACAGCATGACACGACAGTGTTCATGTCCCGGTGCAGACATACAGTAGTGAGATCCAATAGACACATCTACCGCTTTTCCTCTCCATTTGAATAAAACAGCAATTTGAATAGAACACATTTGAAGCAGAAGTGCGACTACCAACGGTTGATTTTTTGTTAACTATTTTCACTTTTACATTGTACTGGAGACATTTTGGGAGAAGGGGTAGACCAAGAGCAATTGATCTTTAATCTAATGAACTAATGAACTTTAATCTTCTTGCAGATGTTCTACGAGGAGTCAGACTTTTACTAGAGTCCCTGAACGCTGGCCAAGAAAACACTGTTGAACTCATAGAGGGTTAAGTAGACGGCTGAGCAGGTGTCAACCCAGAAGAGTTCAAGGGTCAGGCCTCATTTCAGGGTGGGACCTCATAATATGGGCCATAGAGCTCAGCCCTGACTCTCACTCCTCATATGAGTCCATGATTTCTGACCTTTGGAGAACAATCACCCTGATTCACAATCCCAACGAAACACTTTTCTTCAGTGACTTCCTGTTACTGAAAAAAGTTAGTTGGTCTCCCAGCTTGGCCAAAGTTGGTTAGTTGGTCTGTTTAGCTAGTTTTAGAGGGGGGTTTAAGCACTGGACTGTTTTCACATTTCTGGGGTTCTCAGAAGCAGAAGTTGTCACAGCTGGGGGAATTATGGAAATGGAAAACTATACACACATTTATAGTAGCTCAAAAGAGAGAAAGATGTCATATTTGCCTTAGTGTTAAAACAACATTTTATTTAAATATTAGCATTGCAAATGCTGCTTAGTGGTTCGGTTAGTGTGTTGAGTTTTCTTTTATCTAAACTGCAAATTTTGTGAAGGCCTGAGAAAATGCTAAAATATAATTCCTCTCAGGAGAACAATAAAGGTCTCTTTCTCTTTTCTCCATCATATGTTCTTACATTTCTTCTCAATTTCAAATCCAGAATGCTTTCCACACACACACATGCATACATGCAAGCACATGTAACTGGCAGCGCTGGGGAGGTGCAGCTGCAGATTGTAAAAATAAACGCAGCGTGTTTTAAGAACCGGGAGATTAGCTCTTTTTTTATAGGCGGCTCTTTCATGTGTGACTCCCTGAGCGCTGGCCGTGGAAAGAGAGAACAGGTTGGAAACAGAGAAAGGAAGGTGTGTGAAGTTTGTCCGGAGTGAGGCTCGCTGCCAGAATGTGGAGAAGTCTTTCTTTTTTGTGTGCTGTTTGATGTGCAAAAGAACAGTAATTGAACAGAAATCTGTGCGAGAGGCATTTCTCCAGATGTTTTCCTGTGAAATCTTTTGAGTGCGAGTGTGAATAGTGTGTGTCGTGATGGTTAGGTATTAAGGTGTCTTGGACTACTGAACTTTTTCTTGATTAGTGTTTTGCAGTGAACCACATTAGAACTTGAATAATCTTTTTTTTGTTTTTGTTGTAAGTTTGTCATCAAGTCTTTTTAAATATATATGAAGAGACAAGCTAAGTGGATGACCAAACAAACAGATATGAATAATTAGCATACAAAACTCAAACTGTCACGGTGCACACAGCAGGGAGGAACAAGGACACGCAGACGAGGACGTAAACTCAAATAATAACCTTCTTTAATGAAGGCAAGGCAAGGCAAGGCAAGGCAAGGCAAGGCAAGGCAAGGCAAGGCAAGGCAAGGCAAGGCAAGGCAAGGCAAGGCATCAAACACCGGGGAGTAACAAGTAGACCAGACGACATCTCACAACACAGACAGGACTTAAATACTCAGGTAAATCAGACAATTAAACAAACACGGCTAGACAAGAATTAACCAATAATCACACTAGACGAGGACAGGAAACAAACCAAATATGGGCATGGAAACAAAGGGAGCACGTGGAAACACAAGACACACACAACAGAGGTCTGACACAAACATACTCAATTAGCAAACATAACTTCAAATAATGCATATGTTGCACATTACAAAACAAATCATTTAAAATGAGAATAGAAAGAAAGAACACCATAATTATAGTACAGTACTGACACTATTGTCGATAATATGTAAATATTTTATCTGTAGCCTACTGAAAATAGTTGCCTGGAATATACTGTAAATTTCTGATATATGAGCTGAGTGTGATGATAAAGGGTGCAGTTAAACAATACAAAGAAAACAACTTTATTTAGTAATTACCACTAGTTGCATGCATGCAACAACAATCATGCATTGTGGCCAAGTGTTACCCAATTAACAAACAACTGACTACTTTTGTGTAAAAATAGTCAAATGTACTCACAATTCAGCATATATCGTAGACTTATACTGTGAATGCATCTGTCATTGCAGACTGTCATTTTAAGCAGTGCGATAACAGTAGTCTTTTGTTAAAGACTGTTTTGATCAAGTCCACCATCAGCAAATTCAGCTTGATTTGAGATGAGGGGATTCCCACCTACAGAAACCTGAGCATCCTGCCATGCGCCCCTATCGAATCTCATATTCTTGTCTTCTTACTATCAGCAGTTCTGGGTCAATAATTTCTTCCATATCAGGTGTATGAACCAAGAAGATTAAACAATTTACAAATCATATCTGGAATATTGTAATGTTGCTGTGGTGATATGCTGCATATATCAACTTAATTGAAAAATACAAACACATCTATGTTGTAGCTTGTGTCATTTGGTGATCATCTACTCCCCACTAATCCTGGTAAACTTGTAAAAATGGCAAAATAAATGGCTAGCTAAATACATAAATGTATAGCAAAATAAATAAATAAATTTCAAATATAATCTGAGGTGAATTGAGGTTAATATGTTCATAGACAATGCTGGGTAGATTACTTACAAATTGTAGTCCGTTACAGATTCCAAATTACATTATAAAAATTGTAGTTAGTAACGTAATCCATAACATTACATATTTTAGGTAATATAATCAGACTACTTTTAGATTACTTTTGACCTAGCTCATCTTGTACCATATTGATAAATAAATAAAAAGAGAAAGCACATATATTTCATTGTTCCTCAGACAAGGAGAACTATCTAGCAGCATGGAGTACCATAAAATGCAAGCATACAGTGATCGTAATAGTCATATGGGTTTGAAATGACATGAGAGTTAGAAAATTATGACAACGCTTTAATTTTTGCTGAACCATTCCTTAAACACTCAATGCATGGCACATACACATAATTAATGTGAGTCCCATACAGACCAGAACTAAGAAAAGAGTGCCCAGCTCATGTTCATAGTTCAAGATCCTGAGCTGCAATGCTCTATCAATAGTAACTGTCCTGAAACATAGGAATGGTAAGTGAAATTTTCAATGCAAAGTCCTCAAAAATAAAATGGTTTTGAGGCTATAATGTGAAGCCTGTCAAATTCTTATGATTCACACGTTTCTTTCAGATGCTGTAGACCGTTGTGTGAACCCTTCATAATTCTCATTCCTTTCAGGAACGCAGCCAAGCGTATGTGTTAATGTTTAACAAGCAAAATAAAGGGTCAGTGTAAGGTCTGATGGATTTAGACAGAAAGAGATTTTTTCCATGCAAGGTGCAGTGAAATTGAGACTGAGGATCTGGCACGCATGCTTAACTGAACTTGGTTAAGGTGGTGTCTTTATGAAGCAACCTTCTGTAACATAGATAGAAGCAGTTTTTCAGCATAAAGCTAAATTGTAATACAGTTTAATTTTTAGGCAACTGATTGATGTAATGCTCTGTAAAGTAATCCAACAAATGCAGTCCGGCCAAAATTTGCCAAGTAATACAATTTGTTAGCCAAACTGAAGGCTGTTTACGGTTGCCAAGATGCTTAATTTAGAATGTGCTCACAGGTGTGCATTTATCTGCATTTTGCAAAATGCTCATCCAATCAAAATTTACAGTCAAAGCTATCCATTTTACAATGACATATATAGTACTATAAATTACCCAAAGGGCAGGATCCAGACTCAATCCATAAATGTCATCCGTTTGTCAGAGTCTTTGGGACATGAGTGAGGTGGTTCTTGGCATCCTGGTGCGAGTGATTGGATTGCATTATAAAAGTGTAGTGAGGGACAGTCTGTGTTTATGAGTGTCACTGGACTGTGGAAAAGAGCTTGTGCTGTCTATAAATGTATAAAATGGGTGATTTTATGTCTTTTTATGAATGGCAGAAACTCACAGGGAACAGCTGTAGGTTTCTTAGCTCGAGCATTTGAGTGGCCTGTAAAATATAACAAACCTTTCTATAAAGGAGAAGGACACAATCACTCATGGGTTTGAGCTGAACGTGAGAGAACAAATAATGGTTTAGCTCTTTTCACATGATATAATTACAAGATGACTCGATGATAATTGAGATATTCATTAAACATTGCTGATTGACCAATGTAAAAGGTCAGTCACACTTTATATTAAGGTCCAATTATTGCTATTAATAAACCAATAGCTACGACTTTTGCCTCAATATGGTCATGCAAAATATGTGCTTTATAAGTACTAATGAACAGCCAATATGTTATTAGTATGCATCCAAATAAGCAACTAGTTAACAGTGAGAATTGGTCCCTATTCGATGTGGTGGACAGCAAGAAAGCTCAGTAACACCAACGCAGCATCTATAAAAATAAAAGAGACAAACATCCTGTACAGCTATAAATTCACTATTCAGACACAGAAGGTTTTCAGGAGCTGATGAAAACAATATGGCTTTGAAACGTCACCTGATTCATATCAGAGGAAAAATAAACATGGAAAACACACTGTACTTCTTTGTGCAAATGATGTGTCACGGTAGCGCCATGCCAAAGTGTCAAACTGCCATACTGGATACTGGATTCTGCCTCATCCGCTAACAACAATACATCTCACACAATATTGAATGTGCCATAAAGAAACATCAAACAGCAGCTGCTACAAACCATGACACAAACATTAACCACCATATCCACAAGCATTAGATAAGCTTAAATATCATTCAGCTTTTGCATAACGGATATACCTCACAATGAAGTTAGTCTAGTGGTTAGGTAAACATCGATTCACATCTATTTATGAAGAACAGAAAGCTCTCTCATGTTGACATGTTCCAGTGATGTCATTTTACCTTCTTATCTTTCCATAATTGGAAAGGAATGTCTTTGGATTATCAACTGATTTGTAAACCCCACCCACTGGAAACCCCATGAAAACCAGCAACTTGCTCCAAAAAAAATAGAGGTCAGTGACATTTCCTAACAATCCCGTCAGGGCACCAGCATGAGGACACTAAATCTAGGCTAATTGCTGACAAAGTGCCACTTCAAATTGCGTGTGTCGGGCCCTGAGTCCTGACAGGCTCCACCGGCTCTTCATCGCAATGAGATACGCACCAGCGGTAAGCAGTCAGGTAAGACATGTCTCTCAGCTAACTAGCCAATTAAAAACAAACACCTGCACTTATTAGCATGTTAGTGAGTGGTGTGTGTGTGTGTGTGTGTTAGCGATGTGTGGGGCTCTGGGGAGAAGGCTAGAGAGTGCCAGACAAGCTCTGTAAAACCTCCCTCTACACATTCTGTAAAAAAAACACTAAGTCCTGACACCATTTCCAACCAAATCAGAACAAGACCAGGAAATCTGGAGAGCACCTGAAGTTAAACATATATGGTAACACTTTAGAATGGGGAACACTTAATCACTATTAACTACGACTTTTCCCTCAATAAATTCCTAATTTGCTGCTTATTAATAGTTAGTAAGGTAGTTGTTAAGTTTAGGTATTGGGTAGGATTTGGGATGTAGAATAAGGTCATGTAGAATAAGGCATTACTATGTGCTTAATTACTACTAATACATGGCTAATATTCTAGTACTATGCATGCTAATAAGCAACTAGTTAAGAGACCCTAAAATAAAGTGTTACCAAATATATATTAGAATGTATTTCAATGTGTTGGCATCAGTTTTAGAATGCACGGATGTAAATTAGAACACATAGAATACTATTTCTAGGATGAATAGGACATTTAAGTTGCTCTCTGACTGTCCTGAGAATTCCAGGCCGAGAATGGTTCCTGTTACAGAGGACGTTCCTGTACCACCTCCTTCGCTCCACCAGAGGGATCCGTCTCCCGAATATTAACTCTTGAACCCATGCAGCTAGGAGTCACTCACCTCACTCCTGAAGAACGTGAGCGTTGCATGCATATTTATTGTGGCCAACCAGGACATAAGAAGACTTCTTGCCCGGTTCGTCCGTTGCCTAAAACTCAATCGGTGAGTGCTCAAGCCAAAAATATAACCTCCATATCCAGTTTAAAATTGCCTGCTCAGTTGATTATCCAATATCAAGTAATCACTACCACAGCTTTATTAGATTCTGGGGCAGCTGGGAACTTTATCACAAGTTAATTTGCTTCACAATACAAATTAAAACTAATTCCCCTTTGACAGTGGAGGCGTTAGACGGCCGACCCCTCGGAGAGGGAAAAGTTCTCTAGCTCACTGAAGAGGTTAAGCTACGCATCGGAACCTTGCACTCAGAAACCATCCGATGTTATGTCATCCCCTCACCAAATCACTCACTAATTAATGGTCTACCCTGGCTACGTACCCACAACCCATCTCCTGGAGAGAGGGTCAAATCATCCAATGGGATGCCACTTGTCAAGATCGCTGATTGTCTAAAATCTCCCGAGTTCACAGTGATACCCCTGACTCCTCTGTTTCAGATCCTGATAAGTTAAACGTGCCTCCTGAGTACGCTGATCTCGTCGAAGCCTTCAACAAGGGAAAAGCATCTCAACTGCCTGAACATCGCTCAGTCGATTGTGCTATTGATCTCATGCCCGGCACGTCTCATCCAGCACCAACTCCATGCCAAAGCCGAAAAGTGTGAATTTCATCAAACAAGCACTTCATTTCTAGGATACATAATCAGCCAAGAGGGGGGTAGCCATGGACGAGAGGAAGGTCAGAGCGGTCTTGGATTGGCCTCTACCCCAAACAGTAAAGGAACTACAGCGTTTCTTGGGATTTTAACATTTCTACAGACGTTTAGAAGACCTTCGACGAATTGAAAACAAGATTCACTTCGGCTCCCATCCTACGACATCCAGACCCCGAACGGCAATTCATCGTAGAGGTCGACGCTTCCAACACAGGGGTAGGCGCTGTATTGTCACAACGTCATGGTAAACCAGCCAAAATGTTCCCATGCACTTTCTTCTCCCGCAAACTGATGGCAGCTGAATGTAACTATGACGTAGGAAACCACAAGATTCTAGCCATGAAACTGGCTATTGAGGAATGGCGACACTGGCTGGAAGGATCGACTCATCCATTCATTATCCTCACGGACCACAAGAATCTTGAATATCTCCGTTCTGCCAAATGCCTAAATCCTCGTCAGGCCAGGTGGGCTCTGTTCTTCATGAGATTTCGCTTCACAGTGACCTACCGACCGGGTTCCAGGAACACTAAGGCCGATGCGCTCTCTCGCCAGCCAGAGGAGGCAATTCAAACATCTACCAACGATAACATTATCCCTGAAAATTTGCTTGTGGCCCCGGTACAGTGGGATATCATGACCGAAATGGAACAATTGAACCTTCAGGAGCCACCTCCCGCCGAATGTCCAACCAACCTCACTTATGTTTCCAAACCTCTTTGTCATCAACTCATCACCCAGGTACACACAACAACCAGTTCAGATCATCCCGGAATCACGGCCACGACACAGCTTCTCAGAAACCGCTTCTGGTGGCCTACTCTGTTGACAGACACAACCACGTTTATTTAGAACTGCATCAACTGCAACACCTCCAAGTCCCCCAGACAATTACCAGCTGGCCTATTGACTCCATTGCCCACACCACACCGACCTTGGTCTCACATCACCATCGACTTCATCACGGATCTGCCCAACTCACAAGGTAACACCACCATACTCACCATTATCGACCGATTCTCCAAAGCCTGCCATCTGATTCCTTTACCCAAGCTCCCCAGTCGTTTGTGACTGCCGAACTGCTCTGCAAACATGTGTTTTCCGATTCTATGGCTTACCTGAAGATATCGTATCAGACCGGGGACCACAGTTCACTTCCAGGGTATGGACTGCTTTCTTCAGACACCTCAACGTTAATATCAGCCTCACGTCCGGGTATCACAATCCAATGGGCAGATGAAACGTTTAAACCAAGAGGTAATACGATTCCTTCGTTCATACTGTCAACAGCAGCAATCAGAATGGAGCAGATATTTGTTTTGGGCCGAGTACGCACAAAATTCCCTTACTAAACCCGCTACGGGAATGACTCCCTTCAAATGTGTTCTGGGTTTTCAACCACCACTATTCCCTTGGTCTGGTGAGCCCACTGACTTGCCCTCAGTAACAGATTGGCTGCAAAACAGCGAGGCAGTTTGGAATCGTGCTCACACTCATCTACTTCATGCAGTCAGGCGTCAAGAGCAACAAGCCAACCGCCATCGTCGCCCCGCTCCAGAGTATACCCCTGGCCAATGGGTTTGGCTCTCCACCAGGGATTTACGACTCAGACTCCCATGCAGAAAGCTCAGTCCCAGGTATGTCGGCCCATTCAAAATTGTTAGACAAATTTCTCCTGTATCATTTCGATTAGAACTGCCCTCTAATTATCGCATCTCTCCCACATTCTATGTTTCTCTCCTGAAACCCGCTGGTGGTCTGAGAGGAGTGACGGAGGAAGAAACCGTACCCCAGACCCCCCACCCATCCTGATTGACGGCGAGGAGGCGTATCGTGTGCACAAGCTACTTGACTCCAGAGGCCAGGGTGGTACACTCCAGTACCTGGTCGACTGGGAGGGGTTCGGTACGGAGGAGCGGTCCTGGGTCAACTCTGGGGATATCCTAGACCCCACACTCACTGAGGAATTTCACCGGACACATCCGGAGAAGCCGGCCCCCCGACCTCGAGGAAGACTCCGGCATCGCTTGCCTCCTCGCGTCAGGAGCCGCTCTCGGGGGAAGGGCTCTGTTACAGAGGAGGTTCCTGTACCGCCTCCTTCGCACCACCAGAGGGATCCGTCTCCAGAATATTAACTCTCTTGTTGAACTCGAATTCCCGTCATGCCTCTTACCTGGGACTGATTGCACACTACACCTGCACCTCATTCACACACACACATATATAAGCCACTCACACCACATCCCTGCAAAGTCTTAATTTGCCCCGGCTGTCACTACTTAGCATTTCTGACCCGTGGTTACTTTATTTCTCTTGACCTTGGACTGTTCCCGTTTCTGGTTGTTCTCTGCCTGCCCTGACCCGGATTGTTTACTGGACTCTGATTCTCGCCGCCCGCCTCGACTCTCTGCCTGACTCTCGACTCTGCCTTGCCTTCATTGCCCAGTTTGTTGGGGTGGTGATGGCGCAGTGGATAAGACACCTGCCTTTGGTGTGAGAGACCCGGGTTCGAATCCACTGTGAGACACCAATGTGAGACACCCTGAGCAAGACACTTAACCCCTAGTTGCTCCAGAGGAGTGCGACCTCTGACATATATAGCAATTGTAAGTCGCTTTGGATAAAAGCGTCAGCTAAATGAATAAATGTAATGTAAATGTAAATGTTGGTGTTTGACTCTGCCTGTTTGACTATTCTAATAAAAACCTGCAAATGGATCCAACCCAGTCTGATCTATCACAACAGTTCCTATCCATGCTTGCTGAACCAAGCTCAAGTGGAAACATAACTGGAACAGTTCCTAACCATTCGGCCTGCCGGTGGAAAAGTGGCTTTATTTTTGGTGTAAAGCTATTGGTTACACTTCATTTTGATGGTCCACTTTAGACATTCTTTTGACTGAAAGTAACTTTGCAAACTACACATCAACTAACTCTCAGTAGCGTATTAACTGTAAACTGTTATCATTATATTTAGGGTTGGAAAAATAAGTACTTGCAAAGTTAATCATAGTTAGCAGAATATCTGTCAGAGGACCATCAAAATAAAGTGTTAGCAGATATTAAGCAGACAGTCTGCTAAGACTCTAATGACTGGTAGCTGACAACTAGTTACCTATAGTCTTATAGTTAGCATAATGTCTAAATGGGACCATCAAAATAAAGTGTTACAAAGCCATTTGATCAACTGCACTCCTCTGAGTATTAAGCCTTCAGACTTTTATAGTCAGACACTTTTTAACCAGCTAATTAGGTGTGTTAGAGCAGGGATGGAATCGGATCAGAATTTGCAAACTGTCTACAGTAAAATGTATTAGGATTGATTTTGTTTAGGAGGATCCTTATTTATTCTAGAACAACATTCCTATTTCTCTTTCTAATTGGCTAAACCTAACCCTAAAAGCAGATAAATTAGGATTATTGTCCCTAATAACAGTACACTGTCAAACCCCTGTCCACATAGAAATGGTTTACTGAGCCTTATTTACTTGATGGCCTTGCACAAAGCCCAGAATTTAAAGGGTTAGTTCACCCCAAAATGAAAATTAGCCCTTGATTTACTCACCCTCAAGACATCCAAGTTGTATATGACTTTCTTCTTTCAGATGAATCCAATCAGTTATATTAAAAATTGTCCTGGCTCTTCCAAGCTTTATAATGGCAGTGGGCGGGTGTTTTTTTTTTTTTTTCAACAGTCCAATAGAAGTCAAATAAAGTGCATCCATCCATATTAAAAGGTGTCTCACACGGCTCCGGGAGGTAAATAAAGGTCTCCTGTAGTGAATTTATGCAGTTTTGTAAGAAAAATAACCATATTTAAAACATTATAAACACTTTTCTCTCACTTCCACTAAATGTCACACGTGCAAGCCGTTCTGGGCAGATGACGTAGGACGTCGGCGTAGAGTAAGTTCCAATTGAGATATGCTATCTCATGAGTTTGTTTACAGGAGCAAAGGAAGCAAAGTTTCTTTACTTTAGCAAATGAAAACCAGTCTCCTCTTGGATTTTATCGAAATCCTCCGACATTTTTCTTTACAAATCCTCGTTTTGTACTTCTAATTCGTGACCAGCGTTTTGTTTTACTCTCTCCTCAGCATTTCCGCGCTTGTCACTAATCGCGCTACGCATACGTCCTGTTATGTCAAAGGAACTCATATGGCCCAGTAGTGCACAACACAACGAAATCTCCACAACACAACGAAATTGCCACAACACATAGGACTAATTTATTTGTGTTGCGCTACTTTTGTTTTGTTGCGACTTGTTTCCGTTGTGTTGCGGCTTGTTTTGGTTGTTTTATGCTCATTTCTGTTGTATTGTGCTACCTCTGGATGTATGTCCAGTTTTCGTTTTTTTGTTTGTTTGTTTTTTTTAAGCATGGCCACATTATGCTTCACAAGAGAACTGGTTTGCAACAATATTATGTTGAATGACTTACTTTACCAGCCAGAATAATGTGTATTTTCTGGTAGAAGTTTGGAACAGGGATTGATATCCGGAAGCACCCATCAAGATCAAATGTATTCACTAGATAAATTTAATCATCTTCAAAGGGACATGATTTGGGACATGATTTCAAAAGGTTTTGGAGCACAAACTATGGCCTGAAAGGAAAAATTAATAGAGTGTGTTGATTGACATTGGTGTGTGTTGATGAGTGTCCCTTCAGGAGGCATCTGCCAGTCATGTTCATGTCATCTTAAAGGCCGCCGATCTAAAACTACTAACATGAATCTGACAACATAACCTTTTCTACACACTGTGGGTGCACATACACATCTATTTAGTCTCTGTAATCTACTAACAGATGGAACTAAATCGAGAAACCTTCAGAGAATACTCAGAGTCTGTGTCACAAGAGAATTTTTAAATGTTCACGGTCTGAATCAGATCTCCTTATGGCCTGCGGCTCAGGAAACAGTCACATCAAACTGCCATAGAGGCTATCCCAGCATCCTTTGCTCTAAGAGTGTGGCGAAAGTTCAGACCTCTCAGTCGTGCGTTAAGTGCGTGAGAACTTCTGTGAAGAATTGAAGGGTCTATCGATGTGTCTTTGATGAATTATCAAGGCCCTTCAGAAAGTCTTCCTGGTTCCCTTCACAGGGGGTTTCTTCATTCATCAAAGATTTTCTGCTGCCACACGCCGAGACGCAAACGATTATGGACATTTACCTGTAACGTAGGAAGGGATGCGGGAAAAGGCACAGGAGGTTTTCATGGTAAACACCTTTGAACCACAGAAAACAAGTGAATGGATGGCTAGCCTAGACGCTGCAGGTCTGCAAGAAGCGTGGGGATTGGATTTCCTTCAGGAATCATTTAACGCTTCTGGAATGTTTCACGTCCAACACATGGCCCAAAGTGGGAGTCCTTAGAGAGAAAGGTTTTTATTTCACGGTCCGTGAATATGTGTGTTTTCTGGTGTGTGTGTGTGTGTGTTTCCTGGTGCACTTTTTCCTGTCTGTTTCCATTTGAGACATTGTCCTACAACTCCTAAAACATAGCTGTGACTTGGCTGAATCCAGCTAAATATTTCAGTGATTCCTGGAATCTGTATCTGTTCAATTTAAGGCCTGGTTTTTAATCTTTGGTAGCTTGTTAACCAGTAGTTAAAGAGAAACGACTATCAAAGTGTGAACAAGCTATACATATATAAATATTCCATTTAATTACTTCAAAGCTACTGTATGAAATATTAGATATTTTGCTAACTTCCACCAGACTTGCTGTAGCCACTGAACTAGACCACCCTCCATCACTTCAAACACATGTCCTCTCCCCAAAAACCTCCAAAGATATTCGAGAAAATCCAATGAAAGCAAACCTGAATGTGCGAGATGAGTGGCAGTCAATGCAGTAGCTAACTTGTGCTCAGATTTTATTTTTATCTGTTTACAGAGCATGGTGCTGTCACAGAACCAGGTGTGATTTCTCAGGACACCTATTTTAGTGATATATGTCAGGCAGTGGGATCATTTTATGCATGGTACTCCAAAAAATGCTTAGAACAGCTTTAACTGTCTGCTTGTGAGTCTCTCTCGCTCTCACCCTGGTTAATTCTGTATGTTCAGCACTGTGCCGCAGGTGCTGATGATGCGATAACCAGAAAAACTCCCATGAGTCTGACCATCCCAACCATGATGAAATGCTGTACCGCTTCTGTATTAGAGGAAATGCACACATTCTTCCTGCCTCTCCATATATTAGAATACACTCTGTTCTGTACGCTCTGTTCCCCACTGATCCTTCTTTTGCCTTCAAGAGGAATATTTGTAGTGCAGTAGCAGGGTTCATGACGTGGTTGTCCAGTGACTGTGATTTGCCAATTTGGACATGTTCCTGGATCAGCATCTTTTTTGGTCCTGGAACAACATCCCTATTAGGTTTTAAAGTTAGAACTGGGATTAGGGGCTTGAAGAAAATATTTTGAAACAAGCATTTATTTCTGATTTTATGGGTTGTTAATGGTTTGGATTTGGGTTTGATATATGGTGTTGTATGTAGCTACTGAATTTGTTTGAAACAAATGTTGTTTCATGACCAACAGACAATGTTGTTCCATGGGCAATTTTTCAGGTCAGCGTAGTAGATTTTCAATCATAAGCTTCATTGACATAACCAGCGGAAAATCAAAGTGTCAGAGGTAATGATTTGGTTTGTAATCCCTTTTTCATTCTTAATCAGTGTCTGTGACATTCCTTTGACAAAAGATGGTGAGATTTCACTCTTGTGCTGTGCTTAAAGTGTTTTACCTAATTTGGTGTTCCTGGTCAAAAATGAGCGGCGTTTTAGAAATTGCTTGTAAATTGCTTCCATTTTGCTATATTATCACCAAATCTTGGATTTGGTCTTTGTTAATTTTCTTTCTTTCAGTTATCACAGGTTTTGTATTTCTTTTTTGGAAATTATTGATCGTAGGCCTCACTGATTTGAGTGTATGCACATTACTTTTTGAGTGAATATTGCCAAAATAATCAACAAATAATGCATGGTGTTTTTGAGAAACAGAAGACAGGATTAGTTAATTGGATGTTCACAATGTGTTTTTTCTGCCTATTGCTCAAGACGCTGGGATCGGCTCCAGCATCCCGTGACATTACATACAGTATGACAGTTTGGAAAATGAATATTGGGACACTGCCTTTTTAGTATTTGAGCTGATCATTTGGCTACGTATCAAGAGTTCTGAGATCCATGTGTTCTCCATGAGTTATGGCCCGTGTTGTGGCTGAGCGCTAGAAGAAAGTTATTTTTGCAATGTGTATCATAAATGAAGTGAATGAGCCTTGGCCCTCCCTGCTATCTGCTCTTATATCACCACCCAACCAGGGCAATAAATCAACCCATTTTACGGCTGAATCAAAGGCGATTCTCATCCTTAGCCTCGAACCATTTTGGGCTGTGAGCAAAGTAAAATTCTGCTGATTTTAATCAAAACAAGACGTGACTGTACATTAGCAGCAAAACACAGCTAATGAACTCGGACAACATCTCTCGCCTTCCCTGTCAAAAAAAGGCATTTTATGAATCCAGTTAAAAACACAGTGCTGCGCAGCTGCTTAATGCCAGGAAACAGTTACAAAGTGTTCAATAGTGACAATAAATAGTGCTACAATGATTGGGAATCAAACACACAACTACAACTGTCTGTCACAGTCAAGAGATCCTTAATTTAGTGTGGTTTGCACATTACAGAAGACTTTTTTAATTGCTTCTTTATTTCCTAAAGATTCAGCATAGTTTGGTTTTACATGAACTATGTGAAGAATCGCTGAAACATCAGAAGCATAAGACATCATAGAGACTTGACAGGGAAAGATAGAGCTGGGCTTATGGTAAAACTCGATGTACTCATGTATTTATGGACCATGTTGAGAGGTTCAGGGGATTATTCATAGATTAAGGGACACACATACTCACAGAGAGAGGATTATAATTTTATGAGTGTAATTAAAGGCTAAACTTCTCCCAAAGGCAATTGCAAGGGGTTAATTAACTTCATACACACACACACTAAAAGAGAAATAGATGCAATGCTTTAATCAACTGTATAAATGTTTTGGATTTGTGATCTTGTGTTATATGAAATTCTCGCAGATGAAACTGGGTTTTAATCTCGTAGATATATGTTATGTCTGACTAACTTGCTCTCTCTTTCTCTCCATTCAAATCAATACCCATTTTCCATCAAGTATTGAAAGATTTGATTATTAATGTACTTAGTTAGGGCATGAGTACTGATGGTGCAAGGACCCTCTTCGTCTCCGAAATGAATCGCATTTTTGAAGGCCTAAACAGGCTGGAAAACTGTCAGAAATGGTGAAAATTTACATCTGAGTTTACATTTTCAGAATTCACTATGGCAAAATGGTTTGATAGCGCCACCTACAAAAATTCAACAAAGCGCCCCACTCGGTACATTTCATGTGCATGTACGCAATTTGGTATAGACATGTCTTGCCAATACCTACAAAAAGTTCTCCTTGAACAAAGCCTTGAACCCAACAGGAAGTCAGCCATTTTTTTATTTTCTCTGCAGTTTTTGCCATTTACACTAACAAACTACTCCTAGCAATTTAAATATTTTATTGTTGCCTTTATTATTATAGGACAGATCACAGCTGATATGAGGCAAAGTGGGAGAGAAATAGGGAGGCGGGATCAGGAAAGGTCCTCGAGACTGGATTCGAACTCAGGATGCCCATAACACAACAGCACTGTACGTTGATGCACTGCCCACAAGGCTATTAACGCCAACCCTCCTAGAATTTTAATCCAATCAGCATCATATTTGGTTGGTAAAATCTGAAGGCCTTTATGGTGTTAAATTATGAAGACCTTGAGTTTTCATTGGAGGGTGTGTCCGTGGCAGCCTGACAAATGAAATAGGAAGTTGTTGAATCTCAATCATACAATGTCCAATCTGCCCCAAACTTCACATGTTTGGTAAGAGTCCTGTCCTGAACATATTTACATGCAAATATTCAGTTATAGTCATAATGACACCTACTGGCAACAGGAAGTGACATGTTTTCACTGGAATGCACTCCTAGCAACATAGTAAAATATGCCAGCTAGTGCTAATCATGCTAGCTACATGCTAGTAACATGTTAAACCATATTAGCAATATTTATCTAACTACTTAAAGTTGTTCTAACTTAAACATACAATGTTCAAACTTAAAGAAGTTTTTAAATAAATATACATACATGTATAAAATATAAACATAAACACACACACACACACACATATATATATATATATATATATATATATAAATGCATTTTACGGTGAACGCAGTAGGCCAAGCACACGTGACGCACCATTCTCGTGCCAGCGCTCACCTCATGTTTGCGGCTGAATGCAAATGATCATAACTGATGGACAACTAGACATTAGCAGACGGGTACAGAGAAAAGATAAAGAAAAAAAGTAAGCAGACGATGAGAACAGGAACACGCTGACCACAGCGTCGGACGATCTGGACACAGGAGAGACAACGGAGTGGACAACAGGAAGTAGAAATAAGTACAAACAGGTAAGCTTTCAGAGATTATACTCATCGAGCGGAGTCCGTAGGAGTAGAGTACATGTTGGATAAACGAGATCGGACAGTGAGATGGCTGTGGTGTGAGCTTCTTATGTTGGTCTTGATTATGGTGATGAGGTGCAGGTGCGTATGATCATTAACAAGGTGCAGGTGAAGGTGATCGTGATGACGCTGGAGACAGGCCATTCTGTGACATTACCTCCCCCTCCCGGAAGGCGCGTCCCGCGCTGTAACAAAATACCGGGAAGGCGGGGGGGGGGGCGCCTTAGGAGGCCATGGCGGGACAGGAGACACGGGAGACCATGGCGGGACTGGAAACTCGGGAGGTCATGGCGGATCAGGAGACTCGGTGGGACATGGTGGGACTGCGTGCTCGGGTGGCCACGGTGGTACAGGAAGCTCGGGTGGCCATGGTGGTACAGGAAGCTTGGGAGGTTCTGGAGGGACTATTTTCTTGGTTGGCAGGAATGGATCAGGGAGCACCGTGGCCTTGGCCCTAGGCCCGTAGGAGACTATATGACCCCCCAAAAAAAAAAAATATATATTTTTTTTGGGATGTTCCCCTCTAGGGGCCACACTGGAGGAGCGGACTCTTGGGGGCGCTCTAGAGGAGCGAACTCTTGGGGGTGCTCTTGCAGCGTGGACAGTTGAGGGTGCACGGGAGGTGCGGAGCTGGACAGCACCAGCGGAGACGAAGGAGAGCTGGGCGGGACCAGCGGAGACGCAGGAGGGTACTCTTGCAGCGTGGACACTTGAGGGCGCTCTTGCAGCGCGGACACTTGAGGGCGCACGGAGCTGGACAGAACCAGCGGAGACGAAGGAGAGCTGGACGGGACCAGCGGAGACGCAGGAGGGCGCTCTTGCAGCGCGGACGCTTGGACAGCGCGGACGCATGGGGGCGTTTGGACAGCGCGGCGATTTGGCGGCGCTCCAAGAACGCAGATCCCCGAGGATCAGGAACGGCACCCCTGGCCGTGGTTTTAGAACTGGATTCTCGGGGTTTGGGATCGGCACTCCTGGCCGTGGTTTGAGAACTAGATTCTCGAGATTCGGGGTCGGCACTCCTGGCCGTGCATTCTCGGGATTCAGGATCGGCACTCCAGGCCGAGACTTGAGAACTGGATTCGGGATCGGCACTCCTGGCCGTGGTCTGGGAACTGGATTTGGGATCGGCACTCCTGGCCGTGGCTTGAGAACTGGATTCTCGGGGTTCGGGATGCGTGAATTCTCTGGGGCGCTCGGGAGACATTGAGCTGGACGGAACCAGCTGAGACGAAGGAGAGCTGGACATACTCTCAGGCGAAGGGTTTGGACGACGGGGAAGGAATTTCAGCGCTGACCTGACTGATGTTAAAGATGGGTCCAATACTTTCGCCCCCAGGTCAGCGCTGTTGGAAAACCATTTTTGGGCTCGTGGGCACTTATAGATCGCCGCGGGTGGTGGTATCTCTTTCCTCACAGCATTTACATTTATGCATTTAGCAGACGCTTTTATCCAAAGCGACTTACATTGCATTCAAGTTACAGTTTTTACATTTTATCAGCTCTTTCTTATCACAGCAGACGGCGGACTAGCTTTGACTTAACCCTGTAACTTCCCAGACACTGGAAAATTCCCTGTCTCCAACATAATCCAGAAGTGTCTGGGAGGACCATAAAATAAAGACGATGGATCCCGAGTCTGAACAGCTCAAGGATGGCCACATCATGCTAATCCACCGTCACGGCGAGCTTGCAGAACTCCTCTGTGAATTCATAAAATGAGGGGTTCTGCTGGATTAAAGAGTCAAGGCAGACGAAAAACTCCATCTTGATGAGTGCGTCGTCCGTGTCCTCGGTGTAGGTCCGATCTTCTGTTATATACGTAGCCAAACACAGAGGTAAGTGTTAACACAGTGACTTTATTAAAAGGTTAGGTGCAGAGGATTCGTGTTGATGGGAACGTGAGGTGAGTTTTATCTTGAAGACGTGCGCTGTATCTCTTGATGTGATACTGATCGTGGTTTGGTGATTCCCAGGAGCGAGGAGCGGAGCAGACGATGAGAACAGGAACACTGAAGACGCTGACCACAGCGACGGACGATCTGGACACAGGAGAGACAATGGAGTGGACAACAGGAGGTAAGTACAAACAGGTAAGCATTCAGAGATTATACTCATAGAGCGGAGTCCGTAGGAGTAGAGTCTATGTTGGATAAACGAGATCGGACAGTGAGATGGCTGTGGTGTGAGCTTCTTATATTGGTCTTGATTACGGTGATGAGGTGCAGGTGCGTGTGATCGTGATGACGCTGGAGACAGGCCATTCTGTGACACGATCAAATCCTTGTTTAATATTGACCAAACATATAATTCAAATATTCACTGAATCTTTCATTTTTGGCCTCCTTTTTTGTGATAGAAATGCTACAGAAAACATGTGGACATCACAACCCTTACAAAAATGTATCATGGTTTTATCGTAGTAAAACTGCTTAATTTTCTTTTATGTGACTTCTGAATACTTGAGACTATAAAATCAATCAGACAACTGTATTAATAAAATGATAGTCATAGGTAACTCTCTAGAGCTACAATTGTAATTAATAAATAATACAATTTAATTACAGTTTATTTATTTACTTTTATATTTTATTAAAGTTCTGTTTTGACCCCTATAGTAGGTGTTTTTTTTTCTTCCATAATATTTGAGGGAGGGGCCACAACAATGCAATTCTGCTTAGGGCACCCATTTGGCCCTGAACTCAAACATGTCCAATCTGCACCAAACTTCACAAGAGTCCAGGGGTCTCATTTATAAATGTTTTGTATGCACAAAATGGGCATAGAAATATGTGTACGGAATTTTCCATACACATATCGGGATTTATAAAAATTAAACTTGGCATAAATATGTACGCACCGTATGGACATTCTAGACCAGGGATCCTCAAATCTGGCTCACTCCTGAAGAGTTTAGCTCTAACCCTAATCAAACACACCTGAGCATGCTAATCAGAGTCTTCAAGATTAGAAAATCACAGGTAGATGAGTTTGATCAGGGTTGGAGCTAAACTCTGCAGCAGATTGGCCCTCCAGGGAAAGATTTGAGGAACCCTGTTCTAGACCATGAGTACGAACTCTTTGTCCTGGAGTGAGAAAAGAAATGAAGTTAATGATGATTTTAAACATAGCTTTCATGTCGATATACACATTTACATTAAATATTCCACTCTCATTAATGGAGATAAGCACTGAAATTACATAAAGTCATTCCGCAGGAGTTAAAACAAAATTATATGAATTTAAACATATTTGTAGTGGATGCGCTTGATCACTTTTCCTGTGGCATGCAATGTTTTAATGACAGCGAGGAGTGCTATAGGTGCACAATAGTTAATCTTTGAATTAAACTGCAGATCTCATATTATGATAAATATTTTAGCGAGAACAATGATCAATGATGCGCACTTACTTCGATGTCATGGCGTACACTGCTGGATTTGGTGGTCGACCGGTCCATTGTCCGGTTTGAATACAGTATGTCCAAAGATAATTGCTTACTGTACAACCACAGCTGGACGTAGGTGTTGATGTCGTGTGAGTTCATCTCTACAACATTATGAAAAATACCACTGCATTTGAAGGATAGCCTACAACTTAATCAGAAAAAAAAAAACTGTAAGATTTGCTTTTTCTTTTTAAAATACTTTGTCAGTGACGCACAGAGTCATACAATTTTCTTTACACTGCAATAAATATAGGCTTATCTGTTTCCCCTAAAAATATCTAAAATATGTTTACCTTATCAGCAAAACTGCATAAATTTAACTTGATTTGTATTGTTTAAAACAACTGAAATACTATTTGGCCAGTGGAATAGAATGAGGTCAGGTATATTCTGGGCTTTACCTGAGAACTAAACAGTTTTGTTTTTATGGATATTTTGATATATTTAATGTAAAACATAACAATAATACTGGATGATTATAGAAATAAAAATTAATGTGGCACAAATGGCATATAGTCCGTATCTCATATTTCCTTAAGGTCTTACCTTTGACGGTGTTAAGCATGGTGTCACGTGGATGGGAATATGCATGGAAATGATATGCAGATGAGGTTATGCATAATAAAACTAGGCATTTTAAGCTTTAGATATGGTGATTTCGGGGAGGAGATGGGGTGGAGATGCATGTACGCACAATCTTCCCCTGACTGTGATTTAAAATGGGATTTTTGCGCAGGTTCTGGTATACGCATGGTTTTATAAATCGAAAAACTTTTGTGCCTACATACAGTTTTAGGATGAAATCTACTGAGATTTTTATAAATGAGATCCCTGGCCTGAAATCATCAACAGGCCAAAATGTAGTTATGGTCATAGCGCCACCAACTGGCAACAGGAAGTGTGGCAAAAATAAATAACTATGACGTAGTCATCCTATATTTTTGCTCTGTTTTCCTAAAGCCACCGGGTGGTGGTGGCACAGGTGCCAGGGCCCTATCACTGGTGCTTTAAGCTTTAATTTAATTTCTGATTTTGATTGTGCTTCATCTCTAGATCACCATTTCTTGTTGAGAAATTCACAGAATTGAGTCTGTTTTACAGGTAGGAGTGTTTTTATGTAATATTGTTGAAGTATCTGTAGCAGACTGAATTTATGTCCAGATTGAATTTATCTTCATAGTGAACAGTACTAAGGTTCACAAAAACCTAACCCTGAGTTGCACCCGACTTCAGATGATGGCTTTCACTCTATTAAAACAAACCAAACTTTATGGTCAATTGAGGCTGGGTCTGTCCCAAAACCACTAGTGTGAATGCAACATCACCTTCTCACTCTTTCTCCTCAGGGTCATCCATTAGTTGAGGGCAGTGGCAAGTCGCTGGTTTATTAGACTGTAAATCCTCCTCTCAGCCCTTTGTCAACCCCGGCATGTGTGAAACCCATCTCAGTTCTCACAGCGAAGCACAGAAACCACTTTACTGATCTTTACCTACCTACTGGTTTGCTCTTTATGGTTCCACTGATTTGGCATAGCATCCATTTATCTTCAGAGCACTGTTTATTCTAACATGGTATTACCACTTTTAATTGCAATTTATTGCATAGATGAATATTTGCTGTGAAAAGCCCCAAATTAAGATATTGTTTCATAGAATTTACTAAATAAGAATAAAACAACAACAAAAAATATTTAAGAACAAATAAGTCTAATCAAATTAGTCTGAGGTAGACTTACAGCCATTCATATGGGATGCATTTTTGCATTGCCACTATTTTTTAATTGTTGATTTGCCAACACATGATGAGATGGACATGTTTGGCTATTGCATCATGTCTCGCCAAGAACATATATAAGAACCAATGTTATTGCAGAAATATGAGATGGTAGAGCTGTCAGCATTTCAGTTCTCCTCGCTGACATCTGTGTCTTCACTCAAGTCACGATTAATTAGAGTCATAACTGCCCTCACTGAGTCAGAGATTTCATATCTCAGAGACATAACATTCAATGTCAATTACTCTGTCAATGTTAGCCAGCAACTACAGCTGCACTGAACGATCTGCAATCATCTGACTACAGACCGGACCAGACATTACACATATCATCTCACACCAGCCAAGATATCGCTGACCAGAACAGCAGGTTTTGATTTTAAGGATAATTTCACCCCTGTAATAAGCTGAAAATTTGACCTTTCCGAAAATCTGTAATGACGACATATGATTAATATTTAGCGATGAAAGTTTTATTGAAAAACCTGTGACAAATTTGCTTCTTTGCCATAGGCATGAAAGGACGCTTTAAAAGAGTTTCCACGAGTGGAAAGTTATGTCAATGAAATCATGCTTTTCAAGGTTGGTAATAAGAACAGAGTGCTCATTTCAGGTCTCAATGCCATTTCTACCTGAATCTTTTTATTTAAAATTATTAAAGATATTTACATTTAATATAGTAGTTACAACTTTGAAAACCCTTTTTTTACAGTTTAGTTTGTTTGTTTGTTTATCTTAACTTTATCATATAACCTATTTATATGTAATAGTGGCATGGTAATTAGTTAATATTCTAATAAAAAAAATAAAATAAAACTTAAAAAGTGCTTATAATCATATTGTATTTAAAAAAAAAAGTCTTTGGTATTAACAGGGACACATCAGTCAAATGAAGTGACTTAAGTTGAGTATTCGTGAGTGTTTCTTGTTAATTAAATGAGCAATAAGTCATTGGAACTCAAAGGGAACGGTTTCCTGAAAATGAGCCTTAGACGTGATGTAAATCACTATAGGAAGGGACATGACTGTTATTACAGAGGGCAGTGGACGTCTTTAGAGTGTGAGTTTCTCCAGACCTCTGATTAGAAGGACAGAAACACAGACAGAGAGGCTTCATCACTCTTGCTGGTTCTGACAGACAACAAAGCAGCACCTGAATCCAGTTTAATGGTGGAAATAGACGTCCAGGCTCGCCGCAGCCAAACCCCTTTACCACTCACCTCTGAGTCACAGACACAAGACAGATGCAGCGCAGCAGAGCAGGGAGGACAATGCCGACAGCTTTTAGTGTTCGTGTGAGTGCACTGCGGTCACAAGGTCACACAGAGAGCAGAAACACGCAGATTTCTCCAAATAGAATGAATGCCTGGCACAGGGAGAGGTGATGGAGCTGTGCTTGGCAGAGACTTCAAACTATGAAGGACAGACCTTTACCTGACCCTTCACACGTAGATTTCAAAAGCCATCTTCCTTTGCACCACCTCAACTGATGTTCAGGCTCTGAAAGAACAAGATTTATTCTCTTCATCATGATTGTAAAACCTCGCCGTGCAAAGACTTTTGGGAAGTGAAGTTCTTATTATAGAAAGCATTTCATTGAACAAAAATAACATACACTCCTGCAAACAAGGAATTTTTTGTTTGATTTTTCTATCAAGTAAAAATTCTATTTTTGAATTAAAATTAAGAAGTTAAATTTGACAATTTTTGGAATACACTAGCAATATTGATGATATGACAAAAGACATGGAAAGAATAAAAGTCACAGCACTATTTTTGAATTTATGGGGTCTTTAAAATATTCAGTCAAGCTGTCTAAATGAATGACATTATAGATGAGGACACAAGGATACATGTACTTCCTGTTATCAATCTGTGCATTGTTCATTCCCACTCTCAGATAGATTTTAAGGTCAAAGGTCAAACTATGCAATGACAGGAAGATAGATATGTTGAGACTGTGAGAACGGATGAGGGTGCCGTAATTACGTCTGCTGTGCTGCTGTCTGTCTGTAATCCCTAACTTTGTATTTATATCTATACAGATTTGTACTGTTTTAGATTGTACTATTTATATACACAATCGTTTAGAAATGTGGGGTCAGTAAGATTTTTGAAAAGAAAGAAATTATTACTGTTGTTCAGCAAGGAAATTGAAAGAAAAAGTTACAGTAAAGACGTTTATAATAAGATTTCCATTTCAAATAAATTCTGTTCTTTTGAATGTTCTATTCATTAAAGAATCTGGTGGTGAAAATGAGGAGAGGAGAATGGCGAGACTGGTTCAAGCTGATAATAACAACTTGTTACAACCGAAGTTTGCAGAAGAGCATCTCTGAACGCACAACACATCGAAACTTGAAGCAGATGGGCTACAGCAGCAGAAGACCACACCGGGTGCCGCTCCTGTCAGCCAAGAACAGGACACTAAATCTACAATTCATACGACTCACCAAAAGTGCACAAGAGAAGATTGGAAAAAAGTGACCAGGTCTGATTCTCAATTTCTGTTGCAACATTCGGATGGTAGGGTCAATTTAATTCAATACTGTGACTGGAACATTGTCACTTTCATCTCACCATGTGAATCTTTCTAGGAGCCTGACAACAAAACAGTTGTGCTAAATGTTCAATAAATAGTTCTGATGTGAATTTGATATGACTTCTTACTGTAAAAAGGCCTTAAAACATCAAAGCCAGTTGACAGTTCATCACAGTCCACACCTGCCGCCCGAACAACGCTGTTAATCTCAACTCTCCCAAGCTTTAAAAGCCTTAATTTATTAACTAATTACACCTTTGATGTGTCCATGAAACATGATGTCCACTATAAATACTCAAAATAAACAGATGGCTTCTATCTACTCTCTCAGTCCTCACACGTTTATAGTCTGACTGCAATAAACTGACTACATAAACACAAAAGCACTTTTATGAAGTCTTAAAATATGCATGGCATAGATATTGCATCATTGAAAGGGATCAGACAGATATTAAAATATCCATGGGCAGAGGTCAAAACTTCTTACTTTGGGCTACAAATATAAAAGATGAGCCTGTGTGTGTGTGTGTGCGTGTGTGTGTGTGTGTGTGTGTGTGTGTGTGTGCGTGTGTGTGTGTGTGTGTGGTCCCACCATCAAATGTTGTTTGTAGTCATATAACATGATTTTAATAAAATTTACGAATATTTTTATTTTTTTATGCTATTATTGACAATGAAAATGGAGTGACAGCAACGGATAAAAAACTTTTATGTCCACTAACTTTAATGAAACTTTTTTTTTGATGTCCTTTTTACAGCTTGACAATCCTTGGTGGATAAAAATGCTTTCTTTTTATGAAAAAGCAGCATGAACACACATTTCTCTGTGTAATATAATGACAAATTGTTCATTTTATGGAAACCTTCCTTTGGCAATACACTAGTTTTTTTTTGTTTTAACTGCTAGATATCACTATACATTTCCCCACATATTAATCACAGTGCATTAAAAGCAATTATTTTGTATTACATGTTTTTGAAAATGTTATATTTACAAAGCAAATAAGCCGTTATCTAACAGGCAATAATTTGCATACATTTAAAGAATAGAAATCTGAAGCTTTTTTAATGAATCTACATATCAACATGAAATGTAATAAACACTTAAATGTGCATTTTGGATGTTTTCTTTCCATTAGAAAAAATGCATGTGAAGCAAAATAACCCAACAATATCAAAAAAGATATAACTACATAACACAAACTCCTTTTTTTCTCTTTGTCTTTGCCACTTCTGCTTTCTGCTTTGAGGCTCGACTTACCCAGATTGTTTATTGCTTTATTGCTTCCCTTCACTGATGGAAAGCACAATAGAGCATCTTTGTAGGGCTCCTCTGAGGTTCCTCAGGACCATGTGTTTTCTCTTGCAGTCCGCTGCTGGAGTCTGTCCGTCAGGCTCATTGCTGTGTGCTCTCGCTGTGTACATCGTTATCAGCTTCATTAATGGCCACTTGTTCTCCGTGAATTCAATTAGCGCTGCAGGCTGGGCCGAACAGCAGGGGGGAGACAGAGGGTCAATAAACACACACACACACACACTCACGAGACCCCCTGATGCTCAATGTATGCAGCCTTATGTGAAAGTCCCTCCCAAACACCACCATGCTTTTGTGTCTCACTGTCTCCCATTTCTTCTGTCTCGAGAGAAGGGGCTCATGGGAATGAGTGATGAGTGTGAATCATCAGAGACTCCCTCTTCACGTACCTTCTTTCATAATTGAATTATTGAAGATTTGCATTTCGTTGTAGGCAGTTCCCATGGATTTAAATGCTATTTGAGCAAAACAGAATCTGTGTCTTTTGTGCGAGTGAGATTAATAAAGAGCATGTTTGCAGAAAAATACAATTTTCCAGTTTATTCATGTATGTATTTATATAGATGAATACACTGGACAAATGTTTATATATATATATATATATATATATATATATATATATATATATATATATATATATACATATATATACATATATATATACATATATATATATATATATATATATATATATATATATATAATATTTAACTGTAGTATCATCATCCCTTGTGAAAAATAAGTACACTTTAGCATACTTTCTTTTTTTTTCTCCAATTACATAAATAATGTTCAAACTGAATGTTTTATTTTATTGCAGGGAATTTACAATTAAATGGAAATGCAATTTATATTACATGCATATACGTAGTTGAACTTATTTTGTTTTTTGACCTACTCAATTAGGAATTACATGTTTATATGTAATTTTATATACTCACTCATGTTTCATAATGACGTATATTGTCTTTGAAATATTGCTGAATGTACTGACAATAATTTACGGTAAAAAAAAAAAAATAAATATATATATATATATATATATGAAATATACTTTAATGTAATTTCTATTTTAGTAAGTCATGCATTTAAATCTAATTGTAATGATGAAGTTGCAACTTAGTACTTTTAAAATGTAGATGTTTTTCTTTCAAGCAACTAGGATATATAATTTTTTTTTTTTCAAAATTCTAATTCAAAATGGCATTGTTGGCATGACAATACAATACTGCCAAATATTAGAATTTATAAAAACACAGAATAACAAGTGATAATAAAACATTCATCCTCTCAAACAGTATCATCTCATAATGCAGCAGGACTGGAAATAACAGTTTTAAAGTTCTCCAGAAAGCAGTGGTAGTGTGTGTGAAGGCTGAATGAGTGTGTGCAATGTGAGGCATTAGTTAGCCACTGGCTCACCTGCAGGGGCTTTATCTCCGTCCTTCTCTGTAATGTGAGATTGAATTAGATTATAAAGGGTCAGAATTACACAGTCAGAGAGCAGCACTGGACAAACCAGAGACAGAAACTTCATAGATAGTTTGCGTGCGTGAGAGAGAGTTTGCTTAGCTATACTGTGGGGATACATTTAAGTTAGTTAGGTCTGACAAAACGTCCATTCGGGGTCAAAATCACCCATAGATTTTTTTTTTAACAACACCTTTACAAATGAAGGTTTTAAAAGGAGGTTTTGGCAGTGATGGCATAGAAGAAGCATTTTTTGGTTTGCCAAAGAACCTTGCAGTTAAGATTTCATAAAATAACCCCCTTTTTCTAGGTGTATAGAACATTTTATGGAATGGAAAGGTTCCATGGATGTTAAAGGTTCTTGATGGAATCATCAATGTCAATAAAGAATCTTTATTGCCACTAATGTTCTAAACGACATCCCTCGTTGATCTCTGGAGAATCCCTCTTTGTCAAAAGAAACTGCGGAATCAAAACCATAGCGGAAAATATGAGGCTTACTTGCTCATGACGTTTTTCCTGATATACACTTTGTTGAATGTTCTTCTTACTGTCAGTGGGTCTTGGTGGAGCATGACAGATCCGCTCTGATGTGGTAACCACAGATTCAGACTCATCCTCACAGAAGCACACGACTTAAAAGAATTACTCTGTAAGTAATATGCAGTTTTACGTTTCAACCACAGAAGGCGATAGGGAGGCCAAGGTTCTGTAGTGCAGATTTATGTTTTCTTTTATTTCTGTGATAATATGAAGTCATCGTGATTAATTATCTTTATATAAAAAAACAATAAAATCAAAGCATTTGTCTAGCTAGTTAATGTGTGTGTGTTTAAGAAAGAAAGACAGAAGATAACAGTCTGTGCAGATGCAGCGACAGCCTTTGATATCCATTGATGGATATCAAAACACAAATCAGAAATAATATTGTATCATAATGTGAGAAAGTCTCATTACGAGACTGCAGGAGCCACTATGACCACACACACACATATTCCCATCACATCCAGCCCAGCTCTGAACAAATGGAAATACTTTCACAATTCACAGCAGAGTTGTGAAAAGTGATATTGAAGTTTGTAGTTTTATTTCAGGCCCAGATGCCAAAGTAAAGAGTGGGAGTGTTTGGGTTAAAGAGTTGAGCCAAAGCTGAGGGTCAGAGTGACTACAGTCTTCACCCAAACACTGATCATACAGCTGAGGAGCGAGATCATGAACATACACTGATCCTTGACTCTTAAACACACACTTAACTGACTCTCACAGCACAAAATATGCCTTCTGTTTGTGCATTTGTGTTGTTTGTTGTCGGTGCCAAACTCATCACCATGTTAGGATGGGGTAGGTGGTTATCAAGCCAATGTGATTTCTTGGCTGTTATGAGTGGTTGCCAGGGTGTTACGTTTGATAGTGTTTTAAATATGTTGCTATGCATCTATTAAGGTGTTATAAGTGTTTTTAGTTTCTTGCTCCATGTGGTTGCTAAGGTTCTGAGTGTTTTAAGTGATTTGGTTTGTGGTTTCTAGCTGCTCGATCTGGGTGATTGCTTGAGGACAACTGTAGGTACACTCTCAGAATAAAAGGTACAAAAGCTGCCACTGGAGCAGTACCTTTTCAAATGGTACAATTTTGTACTTTATTTACTCATAAAAGGGGGCATATTAGATAGATACAGATAGTTCATCCAAAAATGGAAAATATCCCATGATTCACTCACCCTCATGGCATCCTAGGAGTATATGCATTTCTTCATTCAGACAAATACAATCGGAATTATAGTAAATATTGTCCCCATTCACTGCCATTATAAAGCTTGGAAGAGGAAGGATATATATTTTTTAATATAACTCTGATTGCATTTGTCTGAAAGAAGAGAGTCATATACACCTATGACGGCTAAAGGGGGTGTAAATCATGGGGTAATTTTAATTTTGGGGTGAACTATCCCTTTAAAGATACATACTAGTACTTTAAAAGGTTATACTTTATATTGATAGTCCACTTTAGATATTCTACTAATTATAAGTAACTTGGCAACTACATGCCAACTAATTCTCATTCATTTGTAACTACATGTTAACTAACTCTCAGAGTAGACTGTTAGGGTAGGTTTGGGGTTAGTAGAATAAGTTGACGTATACTTGCAAAGTTTCTCATAGTCACTATGTTGTATGTTGTGGACCCATCAAAATAAATTGTTAGAAGATATTAAGCAGTCAGTCTACTAATACTCTAATGACTGCTAGTTGTAACAGAAGGACCAGGCTCCTCCCAGAGCCAGTTACCCCGATCCACTTCACCTGAGTTTTAATCACCTGCACCTGCACCTCATTATCACCAGCCACATATAAACTCAGTCACCAAAGTCACCAGTTGTCCGATCTCAGGATTACTCCATGGACCATCTCTGCTTCCCGATAAGTTGAGTATAACTACCTGCAGTTACTTACCTGTCCTTACTTACCTTCTGCCTTGTCCTCTTCCAGTCCTCCTCCTCGTCTGTTCCGGTGGCTTGGTCGGATCCTCGTATGTCTCTGCCGCTCTGCCGCTGCCAATCCCCAGGATCTGTCAAGACAGAGAGACTGATTGTGATTGACATTCCTATTACCTTAACCTCACGAAGTGACACTCACCAAGTCCGAAGAATCCGCACGATTGCTGTTTCACCCTGTAAATAAACACCTTGTGATTTCACTTACTTTCTGCGTCCGACCCGTTCCATTACAGAAGATCGGACCAAGACGGCTACACCATGAGTGTAAACGATCCATTTCAGGAACTGGTCGACACTTTGAAACGGGTATTAGCCCATCCGACTTCACCATCACCACCGGCCTCTGTTACCACACCCGTCACTTCCGCCTCCACCACTTCTTCGGCAGTAATGTACGCCAGTCCCATGGCCCGACCAGCGCCCTATTCAGGTGATCCAGAGGAGTGCAATGGCTTCCTTCTCCAATGTACCCTAACTATTGACTTACATCCTCAGATGTTCCTGTCCGATCAGGCAAAGATAGCGTTTGTGATCACGTCGCTCACAGGACCCGCATTGAGATGGGCGGAGACTATTTTAAGTCAAGCAGGACCCGCCACGCACTCTTTTGCCCAGTTTCTCGCCCATTTTAAAGAGGTGTTTAGCAGCTCTCCTGGTGATTCTTCAGTTGGAGAACAGTTATATAAGCTTCGATATTGGGTAATATGGGTAATATGACTATTCATCAATACGCCCTGAAGTTTCGCACCCTCGCGGCCGCGAGTGGATGGAACGAGCCTTCACTGATAACTGCTTTCCGGCAAGGCTTAAATACCCACCTGAAAATTCATCTGGCAGCCTACGATGACACCTTTGGGCTAGAGAAGTTTATTCAACTTGCCATCCGCTGCTCCAACCGGATGCGGGCCTGTACACTCCTCCGAGCCACCAGCCAGAGGTTAGACCCATATCTGAACCTATGCAGACTGACACTTTCCGTTTATCGCCAACAGAACTACAGAGGCGAATTGCCAATGGGTTGTGCCTGTATTGTGGAAGTTCTGACCATAGTATTCAATCCTGCACCCTTCGTCCGCCCAGGCTTTGGGTGAGTGGTATGCAACCTCACATACCCAAGATGAACCCCTTAACTACTTGTGCTAACATTGTCCTTGTAAATCACCTAATGCCAGTCACAGTCCTCTTGGACTCCGGCTCAGCGGGGAACTTCATCTCGGGGAAACTCAGCCGGCAACTCCACCTCACACCCATTGCAACCGAAACCACTTACCAGATCCAGGCCATAACAGGTACTCCACTCACCCGTCGCCTTGTGAAATTTTGTGTCGGTCCCCTAGTGCTGAGAATGGGGCAGCTCCATCAAGAGAGTATTCATTTACTAATTTTAGAGGAATCCACTGTAGACATTGTTTTGGGTCGACCCTGGCTGGTTAAGCACAATCCAGTTTTATCTTGGACCTCTGGAGATGTTTTGAAGTGGGGTACTAACTGTTTCCCGCAATGTTTCCGACATATGCCTAAGCCATCTCCACGTCCAGTTATTGAATTATCTGTGCAGGCCACGTCCATAGAGAGCCCTGTGGAGAAACAATCTGTGGAGGTTCCACCGGACTACGAGGCTTTCAGGGATGAGTTCTGTCCCAAAAGGGCATCTCGGCTACCACCTCATCGGCCATGGGACTGCGCAATCGACCTCGTTCCGGGTGAACCAGTACCACGGGGAAACATTTATCCCCTATCACTTCCCGAACAGAAAGCGATGGAGTATATTGAGGAGGCACTCAAACAGGGTTACATCGTCCCTTCCATCTCCCCTGCTGCTTCGAGTTTCTTCTTCATGGCCAAGAAGGACGGAGGGCTCCGTCCATGTATAGACTATCGTAAATTAAATCTCATCACGGTTAAATATCGCTATCCCCTTCCTCTTGTCCCTGCAGCGTTGGAACAACTTCGCAGTGCCACCATATTCACCAAACTGGACCTCCGCAGCGCGTACAACCTCATCCGCATCAGAGAGGGGGATGAGTGGAAGACCGCCTTTGTAACCCCTACTGGGCACTATGAGTACCGGGTCATGTCAACGCCCCATCTGTCTTCCAAAGTTTCATGCATGAGGTGCTCCGGGAGTTCCTTCATCGTTTTGTAATTGTCTACATTGATGACATTTTGATCTACTACCGGAGCCTGGCCGAACATCGCCACCACGTTGCGGAGGTCCTTCAGCAGTTGCGGAAACACCAGCTCTACCTCAAGGCAGAAAAATGTCTATTTCACCAACCATCCGTACACTTCCTTGGATATATCATCAGTCACGGTGGCATCCGCATGGACAAGGGGAAGGTGGAAGCCATCACATCCTGGCCCCGACCCACCACGATCAAGGAATTGCAGCGCTTCCTGGGTTTCTCAAACTTTTACAGAAGATTCGTTGCCAACTATAGTTCAATCACAAGCCCCCTCACTGATCTCCTACAAGGAGGTAAGAAGTCCCTTGCCTGGGATGTGAATGCCACCAATGCCTTCAACTGTCTCAAAGAAGCCTTCACTACCGCACCACTCCTCGTCCACCCCGATCCAGAACTGCCCTTCATCTTAGAGGTGGACGCATCAACAACTGGAGTAGGTGCAGTATTATCTCAGCAGCAGGGGAAGCCTCACAAACTCCATCCATGTGCTTTCTTCTCCAAGAAGCTCAGCACGGCGGAGAAAAACTACGACATCGGCAACAGGGAGCTTCTGGCCATCAAGCTTGCCCTGGAGGAGTGGAGACACTGGTTGGAGGGGGCGGCTCAACCATTTCTCGTGCTCACAGATCACAAGAACCTCGAATATCTACGAGACGCCAAAAGATTAAATCCACGCCAAGCAAGATGGGCATTGTTTTTCACCCGTTTCAATTTCCAAATCTCCTATCGTCCAGGATCCCGTAACGCCAAGGCAGACGCTTTATCTCGTCTTCACACCAAGGAGGATTCTCTCGAGGAGCCCGAAGGTATCTTGCCCTCCAACATCATCGTAAGTCCCATTTCCTGGTCCTCTCCTCCAGTGGTCTCCGACACTCCTCCTGCCAAACCGCCGGGCTGCCCACCGGGTCGTTAGTATGTTCCCAGGACACAACGCACTTCCCTCATCCACTCCTCTCACACTTCACTTGGTACTGGTCACCCAGGGGCCAACGCTACTCTCTCGCTGCTGAGCGATCGCTTCTGGTGGCCGAACATGGCCAGGGATGTGAGAAGGTTCGTTCAGGGCTGCCCAGACTGCGCCATATCCAAAAGTTCCCGTCATATCCCTTCAGGCAAGCTGGTGCCCTTACCCATTCCCAACCGCCCGTGGTCACACCTGGGAGTGGATTTCATAACTGATCTTCCACCCTCCGACCATAATACCTGCATCCTCGTCATCATCGACAGATTTTCCAAATTCACCCATCTCGTTCCTCTACCTGGACTCCCCACTGCCATGCAAACAGCAGAACTTTTATTCAATCATGTATTCCGTTACTACGGCCTCCCTGAAGATATAGTCTCGGACAGAGGTCCACAATTCATCTCCCGTGTATGGAAGGCCTTCTTCGCTCTCCTAGGTGTGACCATCAGTTTGACTTCAGGTTATCACCCTCAATCAAATGGGCAGACTGAACGCAAAATCCAGGAAATTGGGCGCTTCCTGAGAACCTTCTGCCATCGCCGCCAGAATTCTTGGAACCAGTTCCTAGGCTGGGCCGAGTACGCCCAGAACTCACTCCGTCAATCTTCTACTGGACTCTCTCCCTTCCAGTGCGTACTCGGTTTCCAGCCTCCATTGTTTCCCTGGTCCGGAGAACCTTCCGATGTGCCTGCGGTCGACCACTGGTTCCGAGAAAGCGAGGGAGTCTGGGACTCAGCACATCACCACCTGCAACGGGCAGTACGCAGGCAGAAGATCGCCGCCGATGCTCGTCGTTCAGTAACACCCACCTATCTGCCTGGACAGAAGGTATGGCTCTCCACACGAGACATTCGGCTACGCCTGCCCAGCCGTAAGCTGAGTCCCAGGTTCGTTGGCCCCTTCACCATTCTGGAACAGGTCAACCCGGTCACTTTCAAGCTTCAGCTCCCTGCACAATATAAAATTCACCCTACTTTTCACGTCTCCTTACTCAAACCATATTACCCTTCTGTTTCCCCAGAGCCTGGTCCGACCGAGGAACCCCCTCTCCCACTCATCATTGATGATGGAGCCATCTACAAGGTCCGAGACATCCTAAATTCCCGGCGTCGTGGTGGGAGACTAGAATACCTCGTGGACTGGGAGGGGTACGGTCCTGAGGAGCGCTCCTGGATCCCCAGAGATGATGTTCTCGATCCCAGCCTTCTGGATGATTTCCACGCCTCCTATCCGGATCGTCCTGCACCTCGAGGCCGAGGCAGACCACCACGACGCCGAGGTCGGCCCCCAGGAGTGGGCCGTGGAGGGGGGGGGGGGGTACTGTAACAGAAGGACCAGGCTCCTCCCAGAGCCAGTTACCCCGATCCACTTCACCTGAGTTTTACGCACCTGCACCTCATTATCACCAGCCACATATAAACTCAGTCACCAAAGTCACCAGTTGTCCGATCTCAGGATTACTCCATGGACCATCTCTGCTTCCCGATAAGCTGAGTATAACTACCTGCAGTTACTTACCTGTCCTTACTTACCTTCTGCCTTGTCCTCTTCCAGTCCTCCTCCTCGTCTGTTCCGGTGGCTTGGTCGGATCCTCGTATGTCTCTGCCGCTCTGCCGCTGCCAATCCCCAGGATCTGTCAAGACAGAGAGACTGATTGTGATTGACATTCCTATTACCTTAACCTCACGAAGTGACACTCACTAAGTCCGAAGAATCCGCACGATTGCTGTTTGCTGTTTCACCCTGTAAATAAACACCTTGTGATTTCACTTACCTTCTGCGTCCGACCCGTTCCATTACACTAGTTGACATGTAGTTGCAAAGTTACCTACTGTTAGTAGAATGTCTAAAGTGGACTATCAAAATAAAGTGTCACCCTTTAAAAAGTACGATAACACTTTAGAATAGGGAACACTTATTCACTATTAACTACGACTTTTCCCTCAATAAACTCCTAATTTGCTGCTTATTAATAGTTAGTAAGGTAGTTGTTAAGTTTAGGTATTGGGTAGGATTAGGGATGTAGAATAAGGCATTAATATGTGTTTAATTACTTCTAATAAATGGCTAATATTCTAGTAATATGCATGCTAATAAGCAACTAGTTAAGAGACCCTAAAATAAAGTGTTACCAAAAGTAAATATTAGTACTTCAATGGTACATATTTATACCTTTTTAAAAAAGGTACTGACTCGGTGACAGATTTTGTACCTTTTTTTCAAAGAGTGTAGTTTCTAGGTGTGTTGCTATGCCGATTCTTGGTTGTTGCAGGCTGTTGCTAGGACATTAATCCCCGGTTTTACAAACAAGGCTTAAGCCTAGTCCTAGACTAACATGTAAGTCTGAGCTGTTTCGACTGAAGAAACTTGTACTGACTGATCTTAAAATATATCAGTGCCTTTGTTTTGTCTTTAGATGCACACCAGTAATGCGTTTTTCTAAGGCACGTTTATAAAAATTACTTAAATGTCCTAATTGAACTATGGCCTAATCCTGGTTTAGTCTGAGCCCTGTCTGTGAAACCGGGCCTAGGTGTTCTGAGTGTTCTGAAAGTGTCAATATGCATTTGCCAGTGTGTTCTTGGTCTTTACTTGGAGAAAGTTTGTGCTTACTAGGAGTGTCTGTATAGTGTATCACCATGCAGTTGCTAGGGTGTTATTGGTTGTTGCTAAGTAAGAGATAATGTACATCTATTCATTGGCAGGGATCAAGACCTCGATCCCTGCCGAGGGGTCTTGCATCACACTAAAGTGGTTTAATCTACGATAACAATTGGCTGGATGTACATTATCCTGCCTATTACAGGACTACTTGCCACATAAGTAATTCATTAGACACAAAATAGTTTGAATTGAAATACTTTGCAGAAGTTTTGCATTTGAAGAGCTGATAAAGTAAAAGTTCAGAAGTTCCAAACTGCCTAAAAGTTCAGATGAGATGGATATTAAAAGCATAATGTACAGTCATGTCACTAATTACACAACGGTTTACCACGTTAATAAAGACAAGGACATACAATTTTATTTGAGAAGAAAAGAAAGATCTTACCCTATCTTAAATCCATTACAGTATACATAACAATTGTTCTGGCAACAAGATGAATGCTTTAACAATATTACCACAGACTGAAGTGTATATACTGAATAATACTGAAGTCCTCCAGTTTCATTTTACAGTAAAAACAGTCGAAACAATGAAACAAGAGAGCGTGGCAGTGTGATATGAGAGACCTCAAAATCCTGGATGAGCACTGTTATTCAGCATTGCTAATGATGATGGTTTTTTTGGAGAATAGCACACCTCAGAATGTCACGGCTGACCAATCAGAATCAAGTATTCCAGAGAGCTGTGTAATAATTCATTTATTTGATTGCTAAGGTGTTTTGAGTCACACTTTATTTTAAGGTTCAATTCTCGCTATTAACAAACCATTAACTATGGCATTTGCTTCAATAAACTCCTAATTTGCTGCTAATTTAAATTTAGTAAAGTAGTTGTTAAGTTTTGGTATTGAGTAGATTTAGGGATGGAGAATACGGTCATGCAGAATATGTGCTTTATAAGTACTAATAAACAACCAATATGGTAATAATAGGCATGCTATCAACTAGTTAATAGTGAGAATTGGTCCCTATACTAAAGTGTTATCATGTTTTATTGTGTGTTGCTAGGGTATTGTTATGCAGTTGATACAGTGCCCTGGGTGTTTTAAAACTGTTAAAGTGACAGCTCGTGGTTACTAAGAATGTCTTAAAGTGTGTCTCTGTGCAGTTGCTAGAATGTTGTAGGTGGTTGCTAGGTTGCTAGTTATTTGGTTGATAAAGTGTTTTGGGTGTGTAATAACATGTTGCTATGCAGTTTCCTAGGTGTTGTTATGCAGTTGCTTTGACTGCTCAGAGTGTTTTTTTATGTTGTTGCTGGGCGTTGCAAAGGTATTTGGAGTGTTTGGTTGTGTGTGTGAATTTTAAAAGGCAAAGTCATTATGAAAAATTATGTGTAAAAACAGCAGATGAGCAGACAAGTATTCCTGAGCAGAATTGCAGCGCTTCTTGGAATGCAGTTTATTTAACTGAAATATAAACAAGCCAATGTATTCAACAATGAATAGTTTAAGGAATTAGTTTATTTTGAATGCAGTCTGTGTAGATAGACTCGGGCAGAAATCTGCTCCAGTACAGCCATGTGTTTCACTTTAAACACAACCACAGAATCACACACGGCTCAAACAGGGAGTCATTTACAGAGTGCAGAGAACTTCCTGTAAAACTTGAACAGCATACATGGAGAGGCCATGGACGCTAGTGCAATGAATTAGCTGTGAGATGTGTCTATGGTGTAGAGTGAGACTGTACTACCATTGTCTTCCCTCTCTTTCTGCCTCTCACACACACACCTGAGGTTTTGGGATCTCTGCATCCCCAGTGTCATGCTGTAGTCGGTGTCTGGTCTCGGAGGAATATGAGGAATCGCTTGTATCGCTCCTGAAATCCCATGAATCACTGGGAGCAGCAGAATCGTGCTGAGGTCATGGTCCTCCAGCTTACAGGAAAGTTACATTTTATGGGCGCATTCTGAAGTCACCTGTGGAGACATCAGTGAGGGCTCGTGGGAGATGAAGTTTATGAGTTGTAAGGCTGCAACGCTGCTGATTTCACTAGACACGCTTTTTAAGCACTAAAAACATGCAAGCAGGTGGTCAGATCTGATTCTGAAGGTGGAAGCGAATGTCTTTATGGAAACGTTTCCTTAAAGGGATAGTTCACCGTTTCTTTCAATATTTATTCATCCTCATGTTGTTCCAACACACATGTTGTGTGATTTTCTTTCTTCTGTAGAAAACGAAATTGAAATGGATGAGATGGTAGAGTTCATTTTGGTTTGATATGCTGTTTACTGGTGGTCATATCTGATACTGGGATCATAACAAAGTAAGACGGACATTAGTCAGGGTCAACACAACATTTAATGTGATGCAAATGAAAATGAGGCTATGAAGTTTAAAATTATGTGCAAGCTATTCCAAAACCAAGTCGGCTGCCATGGAGGCAGTATTTTGATTGCAGAAAGCTTATGGCAGAATAAACATTAGCTTAGCAACATACAGTACTAATAAATTTTCAAGATAATCTAAAACGCTTTAAAAGAATGGGATCAATTTACTTGAGAAGCTATACTGCATTAACTACGCTAGATTCATTTTCAGGATTATTTTGCAGATTTTTCGCTTTTTTTTTTTTTATTGCAATACAATTATTTTTCTCAGTTGTTTTTAAATTAATAGTTCACCCCCAAAAAGATTCAGTCCTTATTTATTTACTTACCCTGGTGTTTTTGTAAGACTTTATTTTTCTGAACACAAATAGCAGGACACAATTGTAATGAAAACAAGTCTAATTATGTCATACAGTACTGCTTTAAAAAAAAGATGTATCTTGCCTTAAAGATTGTCAGATATTTTTTATTGGAAAAAAACTGTCATAATGTACATTGTTTACTTTTTTCGAAGAGAGGGATTAAAATAATTACAGTGTTGCATTCCTGGTTTTCTTCAGTTTCACAAGGCAACATTTAAAATGTGTTCTTGCAAGTCACATGTGCATAAATCTATGCTGTAACACTTTAGTATAGGGACCACTTCTCACTATTAACTAGTTGCTTATTAGTATGCCTATAATTATCATATTGGCTGTTTATAAGTACTTATAAAACACATATTCTGCATGACCATATTGTACATGAACAACTTGCTCAGGTAATCTTGGACAGTTTATTTTGATTTCAGTGTTCAAATATGCCTACACAAACCTAGAAGACATGTCAGGTTCTTAAACAAATGCTCCAAATGGGCCAGGTGTGAAAAGCCCTTTTTTTAAGTGTGGAGACTCCCGTGAGCACTACTTGTTTGCCACAGAGTTGCAGTTTATATAGAGCACTTCAAATGAGTCACTTGTGGCTTTTGGAATCCAGCTGCCTGCATGGACAAAAGGCAGTGAGGCCATTTACTTAAATTTGAACCTGTACTGTTTATTAAATGCGTTTAAATGCCCTTTGTCAGTGATTTGATTTTACTTTGGTACATAAATTCTCTCAAAGCCTTGTTTCCATTCTTGTCAAAGACCTCCACCCTGACTAAAGTCCACATGTTGGTGTCTGAGGCTTAGACTTGTACTGGGACCGGCTCCAGCATTGAGCGCGTTCAGAGAGAGTCTGCAGGTGAAAATGTGGCGAGTGCTGAAAAGTAGGAATCCCACACCATAAATAACAAACTACTTCAGTGCACTGACCTAATGAGACCATCTGCCCCCTGTCGCCTCACATTCCTCCTCACAAACGAACTCCATATTTCTGCCAAAGCCCATGAGAACCGAACCACCCTCCGACCCCAGACAGATCTCAGTTTTTGGGAATTCAGATGTAATATTAACCCTCGTTACATGACGGCAGAACCAGTGTTATTTGACCAGGTTTTCTAAACGATATTGGGTTTCTATTGTGTTTCTCTGCCTAGTTTAAGAACCTCATGTTGTCTCTCTCTCTCTGTGTGTGTGTGTTTGTTAGGCTATGGCTCAGGCTTATGGTTCTCTACATGAAGCGCTCTTAATAACTTCCTCCCATGAAGAAATTAACTATAGTTGAGGCCTAACTCTTAACCCTATCCCTCATTCTCTCGCTATTTTCTTTCTCCTGTTCTTGAAGTTCTTTCCCTCTATTGTGTTTATGTCTTTCTTGACATGGTACCATGTGGCTTCCTGTAGTCGAGTCATTTCTTCCCTTTTTCTGTTTTAAGTTGTGGTCAGTCTTAAAAAATGTCACATTTAAACATCTAAAATAAACAGTTCGTTCCCCTCTCCTTCTGTAGTTAATAAATCCATCATGGAAGTATTTGGGGAGCAAGTGTGGGTTTTATGGAGGCTACATTTTCTTGTGCAGTCCCCAAATTTAACCTCAGCCCCTCTTCCTGTTTCAAGCCCCTGGAAATGGTGCTTGTGGAACATAGAGACATGTACAAAGCTTTACTGCTGTGGCACTAGTGTATTAAGTTGTCATAGATAGTGAGTCATAGCCACCATCATAAACCAAAAAAAGAAGGGTCACTCCTATAATATATATATATATATATATATATATATATATATATATATACAGTGCCCTCCAAAAGTATTGGAACAGTAAAGACACAATGTCACGGTTCATAGAATCACTGTCTCATCCTTGCTTGTCTGTTGTGGTGTGTGGCGTGAGTGGGTGTGTCCAAGCTCGTGATCACGGGCTGAACTTCCCCAGCTGTGGCTCATTACTGGGTCTATTTAAGATCAGCTAACGTTCCTCTCATTGTCAGGTCCTCAGAGATTCTCGGTGTTCCTGTTCTGCCACTCGATCTGTTTTCTGGTCTCTGCCCTGGCTTCGGAGGATTCCACTGCTGGTCTTGGCTGCCCATTGCGTCCCTGCGCCCGGTTTCCATCCATGCTGTGCACGAGCTCCGCCCTTACTAGTGACTTTGTTTGTTCTTTCAATAAACTGTTGTATATCCGCAATTGAATCCTTCTCTTGATTTCATAACACACAATTGCTCTGTTGACTGTGGAGTCAATACATTTGCAAATATGATTAAAAGATGAATATGAGACAAAACTACAGAATGTCACATTTTATTATTGGGTGATTCAACACATAGATGTTTTACCAGCTAAGAAGATCAGCACTTTTAGAGTTTCATCCCTCTATCTGATGTGAGCATAAGTATTGGGACAGTTGCCTCACAGGTCTTTCTAAGTGATCAGCTGTCTCCTGTTACATTAATTCTTCAGATATTATTAGCAGGGAATCAGTTATATCCATTACTTCTGTATTCTGAATCTTGCATTCGATGATGACACACACAAACCAGGATGAAGATGAGGGAGCTGACTTTGAGAGAAAAGCAAGTGATTTGGATACTAAAAGAAAAAAGGAAGTCAAGTAGAGCTATAGCAAAAACAAAGGGCATGGAGAAATGCATGGAAACCACCAGCAACCAACAACGACCTGATCAGCTGAGAAAACAACAGTAGTTGATGACAGACAAATCATAAAAGCTGTGAAAATGAACCCTAAAAGACGTGTCTGTAAAATTACCAACAATTTCCAGAAAGCTGGGGTGATGCTCTGACAATCTACTGTCCTCAGGAGACTTTGAGTTTTGGAACTGAGTTTATGGACCGATGAGACAAAGATGAACCTTTATCTAAGTGATGGGAAAGCAAAAATCTGGAGAAAAAAAGGGAACTGCAAATGATCCCAAGCATACAGCCTCATCTGTAAAGCATGGTGGAGGTGGTGTCATGGCATGGGCATGCATGGCTGTCTCTGGAACAGGCCCTCTCAACTTTACTGATGACTTAATGTATGATGACAGTAGCAGAATGAATTTGGAAGGGTACAAAACTATCTTGCCTACCAATATTCAAGAAAATGCCTCCAGATTCATTGGGAAGTGCTTCATATTGCATGAGGACAATGAACAAAAACACTCTGCCAGTTCAGTCAAGGAATATATAAGGGCAAAGAAATGGAAAGTCTTAGATTGCCCAAGTCAATCTCCAGATTTAAATCTGATTGAACATGAATTTCAGCAGCTGAAGAGGAGAGTAAAGGCAGAAACTACCCAAAACAAGCAACAATTGGAATTGGCTGCATTAAAGGCTGGGAAAAGTATTTCAAAGGATGAGAGCAAGAGTCTGGTGATGTCTATGGGTCACAGACTCACTGCTGTGATTGTGTGCAAGGGATCTGCAACTAAATAATAGCTTTTAATCTTTTATATCTGCCTTATGTTCAACTGTCCCAATACTTTTGCTCACATCAATGAGTGGGATGAACTATGTCAATCTGTCAGTGTCAATCTGTCCCTCAATAGTGCTGTTCTTTTTATTTGGTAAAACATATGTGTTGAAACGGCTAATAATAAAATGTGACATTCTGTAGTTTTGTCTCATATTCATCTTTTAATCATATTTGCAAATGTCTTGACTCCACAGCCAGCAGAGCAATTGTGTCTTTACTGTTCCAATACTTTTGGAGGGCACTGTATATAAATGATTGTAAGTTTTACAGAAAAAAAAAAAAAAAAAAAAGTACAAATGCTGCAGTGAATAACTGTACTTGATTAAAGGTATGTTAGATTTCCATATATACTGTGATTTTTTTTTTAAATCATTTAACATCACATTACAGTATATTTTATTTCAGTTTAAAATACTGTAAACATTATTTTTGCACAAAGATTATTAAAATATAATTTACAGTGAAAAACAGTTTAAGGACAATCCCGATTTGAATTTTAAATCAATATAAGGTATTTCCTGTCTTTTTAATATAATTTTGCTTTTGAAATATCTCTTTAGCTAACAAAAAACAGGGTCTTATATATAAAATAGCACAAACATCAGTAAGGATTACTGTAGCAATAGATTTGATGAATTTTGAAATGTTTTGTGCTATTAGTTAATTTGTCTAAGACAAAAATGTATCATGCTGAAGAAAGCAGTATGATAAGATTACTATTTCAAAAGACGGTGAGAACCTTTTTACACCTGCTCACTTCATGCTTTTTCTCTGATCGGATAGCTATCCGATCATGAAAAGACCAGGTGTAAATGCTCTCCAAAACGCTTTCTTTAAATGTGATTGCTCAAACCACATTCCAGACAATACTGGACAAGTCTAAATGCATCAGGTTGTTGAAAGCACACATTAAAATTTTACTCCTACCAAAATGTTAAAATAATAAACGTTTGAGAGTGTTATAGGCTATATGACATGTCATAGCCAGATATGACAGAGCTAATGCAACACACATCGCTGCGGATGAGTACCGGAGAGTTCTCTGCGCTCTGCCGCAAATAAAACTATCCTTACCAAAAAGTAGTATACTTCAGGTTTATTTTATTAAGTATACGTAAGTAAAGTTCAAGTATATTTTAAGTATACTTTATGTAGTAAGTATACAAATATCAGTGTACTTGTAGTACTTGTAAATTCTGAGTATTGGTCATCATATGGCCACACACCATATGGTATTTGGCCACACACCACTTCCCCCTAGTATACTTGTAAGTGTACTTTTTCATAACTCCTTGGGACTAAATTGGCCCACTTTCTAATATATAAAATATACTTTTAAGTATAATTTAAGAATACCAGTAGTAAACTTTGACTACACAACCAGTTTACATCAAAGTTTTTAGCTTGTACTGCAACTAGAGTAAAAGTAAACTTATAGGTATACTGATAGTTTACTAGTAAAATACTTGTAGTAGCATTTTTAGAACACTTTGAAGTATAGTCTCAGTGAACTACTAGTTTAATAGTTTTATACTGCAAGTATAATCGTAAGTTTTCTTTAAGTGAACTTTACATCATACTTTAAGTATACTACTATGTCCATATTTAGGTATTAATTTGTATATATTTTGTTATATGAATATCTGAACATACAAAACATCAAAAGAAAGAACAGGGTATCTTCTTGTAAACAAACACATTTTATTCTAGCTTTATTTATAGCTTTAGCACAAGTATAGCTCAAATGTATCTTCTTCTGGTTAAAAATTATCCGAAATCAATATTTGAGCAAGTACATAACCAGCCAGTGTTCAAAACTTTCGCCTTACTTTAGCCGATTCACAGCGGTTAGCTTAAAATATTGTTTTCTAATTTGAGTGGTTACAGATAGCCTGGGATTACACAAGATTTGTATTTTAAAGAAAACCAGTTCGAAGGGAGCATAGTTTGCTTTTTGGGTTAAAATAATTTCTAAATATGAAATTTGAATGGCATGACAATTAGATTAGAATCTACACGCTAATACACACTATACTCATAATCACGCAACGCAGATGTTGTTAACATTAATCATTTGAGAATAAATTATAACAATAATAATTTGAAAGGTTAATTGTGATATGAGCTAACCAATGTTTAGATTAAATAACTATTGGTAGCGCAATTTATGGTAATGCTTTTTTCCTCAGTTGGTCAGAACAAACATGGCAGACTTGTTACTTACTTGTTCAGATGACAATAGTAAGTAAGTAAGTAAGTAAATTTTATTTATATAGCACATTTAAACATAGCAAAGCTATCCAAAGTGCTTAACAATGTAACAGAAATTAAAATGAAAAAAGAAAACAAAAAAGGAGCAAACAAGACAACCAATAAAACATCAATAAAATTGAAATTAAAATGCTAAGGAAAAAAGATATGTTTTCAATCTTGATTTAAAACTGGTAATGGAAGGTGCAAGGCGGCATTCTAGAGGTAACTGGTTCCATAGACGAGGGGCATTAACTGAAAAGGCTCTGTCACCCTTGGTTTTCAAACGGGAGCGAGGGACAGATAAAAGAGCCCTGTCAGTGGATCTTAAACGTCTGGTAGTTGACAAAGGGATAAGAAGAACTTTAAGATAAGACGGAGCTTGATTGTTAAGAGCTTTAAAAACAAACAGCAGAATCTTAAACTGAACTCTAAAATGGACAGGAAGCCAGTGTAGTGAAGCCAAAATTGGAGTGATGTGGTCATATTTCTTTGCCCCAGTCAGCAGCCTTGCAGCTGCATTTTGTACCAACTGGAGGCGTGAAAGCGATGACTGAGGAAGACCTGAGTACAGAGAATTACAGTAATCTAGACGTGAGGTAATAAAAGCATGAATAACCTTCTCCAAATCTTGAAAAGACAAAAATGATTTAAGTTTGGAAATGACCCGTAATTGATAAAAACTGCTCCTAACGACCGAATTAATTTGTTTGGATAAACATAATTCTGAGTCTATAATAACACCCAGGTTTCTAACTTGTGAGGAAATGGAGGGGAAATGGTTGCCCAGCTCCTCAATGATACTCATTCTCGTTTTTTGGGGACCAAAAACAATAATTTCTGTTTTATTCTCATTTAGTTGGAGAAAGTTATTTGACAACCATAATTTAATATCTGAGATACATTCCAGCAGTGGTTGAATGGACTCACCAACTTTTAGTGGGAGGTACAACTGTGTATCATCAGCATACAGATGAAAAGAAACATTGTGCTTTCTGATAATATCCCCCAGAGGGCGCATATATAGGTTAAAAAGAAGTGGTCCCAAAATAGAGCCCTGGGGTACTCCAGTAATAATTGGGGCAGATGATGAGGAGAATTTGCCTAGCTCTACAGAAAAAGACCTGTCTTTAAGATAAGAGTTGAACCATTGTAAAGCTGTACCCCTGATACCGATCAGATGTTCTAACCGCCCAATAAGAACATTATGATCCACGGTATCAAAGGCAGCTGTAAGATCGAGTAGAATCAGTACTGCATTTTTACCAGCATCAACTGCAACCAAAATATCATTGAACACTTTAAGCAAAGCAGACTCTGTACTGTGATAAGCAGTGAAACCAGATTGAAAAGGTTCAAATAAATTAGCAGTATTTAAGAATGTGATCAACTGTGATTGGACAACTTTTTCTAAAAGTTTTGACAAAAAGGATAATTTCGAAACAGGCCGAAAATTATTAAAACAACCTTCATCCAAACCTTGCCTCTTAAGCAACGGCTGAACAACCGCATGCTTAAAACAATTAGGAACCACACCAGTATCCAAAGATGAGTTAACCAACGCTTGGATACTGGGTCCAATTACTGGAAAGGCTGCTTTTATGATCTCAGGAGGAACAACATCTAGTGAAGAGTTAGTAGTCTTCATTTTGTTAACGAGATCAGAGAGTTCAGTTAAAGAGACATGTTGAAAATTACAAAATAAAAATGGACTAGCAGGCAAATTTAAAGACAGGTCTGAGAGCTGTGAAATAAAAGATAAGCGAATGTTACTCACTTTATCAACAAAAAATGTCAGAAATTTCTCACAGAGCCCTGCTGACAGTTCCCTAGAATACTGGGAATTTGGATTAATAACTGAATTTATCGTGGAGAATAAAATCTTAGGTCTATGACAGTGTGCCGAAATCAGCTCCGAAAAATATTTTGATCTGGCTGATTTAGCAGCGCTCTGAAACTTAACCAGACACTCTTTAAAAATCTCAAGAGACACAGTCAGCCGATCATGCTTCCATCTCCTCTCTGCTTTACGGCACGCCTGTCTAAGAGAGCGAGCGTTGTCATCCAACCAGTAATACGATTTTATCTTAGGTTGTTTCAATTTAAAAGGAGCAATCGAATCTAAAATATTAGTACAATCTGTGTAAAAGAGAGAAATCAAATCGTTAGGCCCATAGGATGTCATTGCAGAATGCAAGATAGATTCTTCAACAGCATTGGCTAGATAATGTTCACTGAACTGAGAAACAGTCAGTGAGTTTATAAAACGAGAATAAGAACCAACAGGCTTATTCACAGAAGCAGAGCTCACAACAGGAACCTTAAAAACAATGGGTTTATGATCGGAGAAGGAAGCATCATCAATAAAAACATCAACTACAGAGGAACCATATGACATAATAAGGTCAAGTGTGTGACCAAGGATATGAGTTGCTTGATTTATATGCTGAGAAAAACCAAACGAGTCCAATATATTACTAAACTCAGCAACCAAAGGACGCCCCGGGCAGCAAAGATGTATGTTAAAATCACCCAGTAGCAACATACGATCATACAACGGAGCAACAGAAGTTAAAAATTCTGAAAACTCACTTATAAAACTTCTATCAAAATTAGGAGGCCTATAGATGAGAGCACAAAACAGCGCGGATGAAGTAGACTGCAATGCCACACACTGTGCTTCAAAAGATGAAAAAGTCCGAGCAGAAACTGATTGAATTTTAAGTGATTGCTTAAAAACCATTGCAACCCCACCACCCCTACCAGCAGATCTTGGGGTACTTATAAAACGACAGTTCGATGGACAAAGTTCTTCAAAAACTGACAACTCACCAGCACCGGCCCAAGTCTCAGTCAAAAACAAAATGTCCAGATCCAAACGGGTGCAAAAGTCATGTAGAATGAAAGTTTTGTTGCATACAGACCTAGCGTTCACTAAGGCCATATTCAAAGGAGGCTGTGATGACAAGTCCAAATCCAGATGTTGATCAAAGTCCAGTTGGTGAAGATTTGAACAGTTCACTCCTCTTTGACGAATCCGTAAACGCGGAGGAGCAGAAAAAATAGATGAGTGACAATCCGGAAAAACCGGGAGATGAAAAACATATCTGTAATCCCATGAACGTCGCGATAATTGCAGACCCTCCAAGCACTTACTATCCAGAGGAAATTCAATCGAAGGCTGTATGGAAGAGGAAGCAATTGCCCTTCTGATTCTCACACGAACACCACCACGATTTCCTCTCTTCCTGCGTCGTTTCCTAGGAACACAGCACGGTAACCTGCGAACGCATTCCAGCGCGGGTTGGTTGAACGAGGATTGAGAATGAGAGTGCAGAAACGGGCACCATCCACAATAAAGTCCCATACCACTTTTGATATTCAGTAAAGCTTGGCGATCGTAGGTGAGCACTGAAACTGCATAGAACCAGTGCACAATAATGCAATAAACGAACAGCACAGATGACAGACGAACAGGTACCACAGGTACACCAAACTGAGACAGACGAGAGACAGAGAGACGGCAAGCCGGCAAGCCGGGTACACTGGCGCCACATATGCAGTTAAAATTCTTATTTGGGTCATATATTCCAAGACGTAGGCTAGAATCTGTGATTGCAAAGTACAGTAAATATCCACACCGGTGAGGTGACTGACTGACACACATACTCCTCAAAACATTACATTCATCCACAATAATTCCGCAATAAACTGCAATTCCAGGTTATCAAACAGAAATGTAATTTTAAGTATATTTCTGAGAAGTACATAAAACGTAGACTAAAAGTATACTTTCCTATTTTTTGTTTAAAATAAGTATACTAATAGCACACTTGAATAAACTTATTTTTCGTAAGGCTAAAAAGTGTCACAGATGCTCAACACACAATCATCTTCATTAAAAGTAGTATGACTAACTTAACTTTTCAGAACTGATGCCACTCTGTCTCCTGCTGCGGACTTTCATCTTGAAATTATAAAATGCAGTGCACAGCCTACCTATTGTTTTTGTTGACATGAGCTCCATTGAATTTGCATGTAGCACAGGAATTGAACATTGGATTTATATCCGGTTTGCAGGGACACATTTATGTGGCCAAAATGGAACCGTTTTAGCAAATCAGAGAAAATGCATGAAGTGACGAGTTCTAAATAGGCCCAAAATGAACCTCTAGTTGACACCCTCATGTAAACTGGTTGTGATTTCTCATCGAGCAATGGCTAAATTAGTTCCATCCTGTTAAATCTTTCTATTGTGTAAATTAGTTGTAATTTAATAACATTCCGTGATTAATAAAGTGCCTGAGCTTGACTAGAAGTCTATATTTTTCATATCTTTAGATTACAAGAGTGTAATCATTTTAAAACTATTATTTTAATTTTAGCTTTTGGAAATCGAGTCGTATAGATTTGATATTAATCTGATTAATTGATATTAATCAACACGTCCAGTTTATACCTTATCAACGATCGTCCAGCGACTCATTAAAATCAGTATCTCCTAGCAATTCTGTTTATTTTTTGGCCACGATAATAACACAGAATTGGTTGGGTAAATATATGAGCACAGGTAACGTGATCTTTGGCAAATAGTTTCAGACTTGAAAATCACATAGCACAAGACAAAAGATATCTTTATAAATTAATCAAAGTTTATTTGCTACTCTACGATAACATACTACACAAAGCACACATAGGAACGCGATTTGAAACAGTTAAAGGATAGCCCTATTTGCTATTTAAAAGGTCTAGGTGCAAGCCATGAACAGAGAACTTTATCTTTACTTTTAAAGGTGAACCTAACCCAGCTTTAGCAAACTCATGGAGAATCGTTTGATTACTTGCTTTCAAGTTGAGTCGACAGATCTGTTGTTTCCTTCTGATGGTTGAGGGAACCTCCGAGGCTGCTGATGACGTCGTTGCGTGACATCACTCGGGGAAACCCCTCTTGTAATTGGTTGGTTTCCTGGCAACGCGCAAGTGAAGCTTGAAGTTCTTTTAGAGTTCTTGCGCGGCTTCAGGCTTTGAAAGTTTCTCTTTATTTTCCCATTTCCGATCTTGGAAGAATTCTTTCATCAACATTTTCATCAGCTCTTGTGAGTCGAAACATGGTGGTGTCTTTTGTTCTTGCGTGGATTCAGTTTGAGCTCGGTCAGCTTGGAATCTTTGTGAATACTTTCGTCGATTCCTTGGGCTAGTCGCTCCAGGGTGTGTTTGTAATTTTCCCTTGGCGTTTCCATTGGATTCCCATGAGTTTTTTCCTCTCGAGTTTCCAAATGAGCTTGGTTGGTTCCGCGATCTTTCCCATTGACTCTCATGAGGCCTTGACTGGTCCCATGACTTCTCCCAGTGCCGTCCAGGTGAGTGTTGACATCCACGCGGTCCATCCCAGCGCTCATACCTCTGTTTAGATCGAGTACCAGCGTGGGAGTCTCGTTCTTTGTTGGACGAGGGTGCATTCCACTCTCTGGGTGGTGGCTTGGCATTGTCTTGGCGTTGGTGCCCTATAGAGTCAGCCCTTGACTTTGAGTGTTGAAGTCAAGAACTGCTGGGGTTTTGGCGCTCTTTTCTGAGGCCATCTTTTGTTTGCCGTAGCCTTTCTGCGCCAACTCTCGCAACTGCTGAGCATTCATTGTTCGTGGACATGCAAGAACGCCAAGATGGTGGCTTACGCCGTGATGAAGGTTCCTTAGAAAGAGAGTTTTGAAGTTCAATTCATCCTCCATGTCAGGTTCATTGCGAGTTCCGAAGTATGCTCGTCTGAGTCAGCTCTAGTAGGCTTGAGTAGGTTCGTGATGTCCTTGTCTTGTCTCCAGGGCAGCTACTAAGCCTTGTTCAGAGTCAGGATCGGAAAACTCTTTAATGAGGGCTTCTTGGAGCAGTTGGTAATCAGTCTTTGTGTGAGCAGGCTGCCGGTCCAGGAAGCTTCGAACTTCGGGACTGGATGTCGTTCAGAGTAAATAGAGTCTTTCTTTGTCCGTAACGTTAGGTCGCATTTCCAAATGGAAATCGATATCTTGGAGATAAGCTTGGACATTTTGGCTATTTGGCACGCTCGATGTGAATTTGCCAATGTTCCTGGCGAGCTTGTCAAGGTCCTTTAGGTCCAAGCTGTGCGATTTTTTATTATTTTTTTTGCAACTTTTTGCCCACTCCTTCTGAGCGCCACTTCTTGAGTTCAGTCTTTTAGTGAATCAAAATGGCAGAAAATCATTAAGTAGCTAAGTTAATGTTCTCAAAGCCGGGAGATTTATTAAACATAGGTGAATCTAGAAGTGGAACGCACCAACCAGATAACGCTATGAAGGCCTTATAGAGAGAGAAATCGATTTGGAAATCGAGTCATATAGATTCGATATTAATTTGATTAATTGATATTAATCAACACGTCCAAATTCTCCATGAATTTGCTAAAGCTGGGTTGCGTTCATCTTTAAAAGTAAAGATAAAGTTCTCTGTTCATGGCTTGCACCTAGACCTTTTAAATAGCAAATAGGGCTATCCTTTAACTGTTTCAAATCGCGTTCCTATGTGTGTTTTGTGTAGTATGTTATCGTAGAGTAGCAAATAAACTTTGATTCATTTATAAAGATATCTTTTGTCTTGTGCTATGTGATTTTCAAGTCTGAAACTATTTGCCAAAGATCACGTCACCTGTGCTCATATATTTACCCAACCAATTCTGTGTTATTATTGTGGCCACGAAATAAACAGAATTGCTAGGAGATACTGATTTTAACGAGTTGCTGGACGATCGTTGATAAGGTATAAACTGGACGTGTTGATTAATATCAATTAATCAGATTAATATTGAATCTATACGACTCGATTTCCAAAAGCTAAAATTAAAATAATAGTTTTAAAATTATTACAACAGAATAATTCCATTTGTAGCAGAGTTAAAAAATGAGAAGTGCAAAGGGAAAACATCTCCATGAGGTGGCAATTACAGTATACCTCCTCTCTTCACCCTCTCTGTCTCCTTCTCTAATTTGACACAATGTTGAGTGTTATGATGGGGGTAGAGAGAGCGGTAGGGGAGGAAGAGGGAGGCAGAGGGTTAGATGGATAAATGCAAACCGAGCATTAATCCTACAGGCGCATCGGGGAAGAAGACAAGGTCAGATTAACGCAGAGCAGCGCAGGCCAGCTCACGCAGGAAGCATGCCAAGACTTCTATTGCTGCTTCAGCGCCGAACATCCCCTCTCTCTCTCCACCACCCATCCATCAAACACTGCACTCCATCCATCAGCACGAGCTCTCTACACGGATATCACACAGCGGAAGATTCATCTGTGAATTCAAGCAGTGCTCTGAAATGGTTGAGTCATGGGCGGCTGTTTTGAGATTGCTTTTCGATCCCAGTTCGCATGCTTCTTATGTTATATTGTTTAGCATATTAGCATATATTCAGCTATATTACACTGAACAGTAGGCTACATCAAAACTGCCCAGACAGTGTAGAATTTATAAAAGCATTGATAACCTGTTTGATAAATTGGTAATATTGTGCTAATGTTATATAAAAGTAATATTTTGTCTGACTACATACTCTTTTGGACATATTTTCATATGTCCAATGTTTTCTCAACTGACAAACACCACTAGCGGAGGTAAGTAGTGGGTAACACTTTATTTTGATGGTCCCTTTTGAAGTAATGTTGCAACTACATGTCAACAAACTCTCATTAGAGTATTATTAGACTGTTTGCTTTATATCTGCTAACTCTTTATTGTGATTGTCTCCCAACAGACACTCTACTGACTGTAAGTAACTTTGCAAGTACATGTCAACTTAATCTAACCCTAACCCTACCAGTCTACTAATACACTTCTAACACTCTAATGAGAATTAACAGAGTGTGTTAAAGGGACCATCAAAAGAAAGTGAAACCAAGTAGTTTATAATTTCAGAGGAGTGAGGTGTGTCCATTTTAGAGAGCATTTTAGGTAACACTTTATTTTAAGGAGTCCATAATACAGAGTAATTACCTAATTAAGGACTTGTACTTCCATGAAACAAAATGTACTTACCATGTAACTAACACTGTATGAAATGCCTAATTTCCGGGATAAATCGGACAATGGAAATTTCAGTGAAACTTAAGATGTACGACCATGTGCGAAAATTTCCCAGGCTGAGTGTGCTGAGTCCCCACGTCCATGCACTTGAGATGCACTAAGATTTTCAGAGATTTCCAGTATACCAGCCCTTATAAATAACCTATGATTTCATTCTAGTAAAAGTGTATTTACCTTTTTGGCAGATTGATTGCCATATTTGTATATTTGTATAACCACAATTTTACTACAAATACATGTTTTTAACATATACAATACAATAACCATGTTTTTTGTTGTTGTTTTTTTATTTATGTACCATGGTTAATTGTCATAAGGAGCAAGCACAGTTGTGTTTTTTGGAGTGTTTATCGGTTAAAAATGAATCAACCAGTCATTTTTAAATCGGTAGGCACGTTTAAATGAATCCGAATTGAATGAATTTAAATTAGTCTTTTGACAGAATCACAAAATTTGAGTGAGATTAATAAAAATCCACACATTCGCGGGTAGTGTTGTATCTCGGGGTTTGTTATATAAGATATATAAGACTCGCAATTCTTGACGCCCGTGAATCGATTAGCTATTGGCTCTTTCATTCAGAAGGTGTGGCTTCCTGCATTTGAGCGGCCATATTAAGCGTTGCATTTTTCCCCATTCAAAACAATACGAGTGACATGTCTTGGGTATTCTATAGTCTTTGCCTTACCCCTCCCCCGCTGCCTCACTGCAGTTTTTGCACGCGCGTCTGGTATTTCATGAGAGATTTACCTTAGACAAAGGTAAGTATGAATATATAAAACAATTTTAAGTAACATGTTTACAAGAACATAACATTACAAGTTGTTCGATGTTGTAATATTTTTAAATTTATTTCTAGCATGATGTTGTTTTGAGTCATTTATGTGTAGTCAATTTTTCGAAACTAAGGTTTATACGTCATCTGAATGCTGAAGCTTTCCATTGATGTATGGTTTGTTATGATTGGACAATATTTGGCTGAGATACAACTATTTGAAAATCTGGAATCTGAGGGTGCAAAAAAATCTAAATATTGAGAAAATCGCCTTTAAAGTTGTTCAAATGAAGTTCTTAGCAATGCATATTACTAATAAAAGTAATTGATATATGTACAGTAGGAAATTTACTAAATATCTCCATGGAACATGATCTTTACTTAATATCCTATTGATTTTTGGCATAAAAGAAAAATCGAAAACTTTGACCCATACAATGTATTTTTGGCTATTGCAACAAATATACCCCGGGGGCGTATTACAGAAAGTTTCTTAATTTAAGATATGATGTCAAATTAGGATTTTGTGGGATTAGGATTAGGACGTATTACAGAAGCAAATCTTAATTTAATTTGGGATTCTTAGCCTATCTTAAAAAATAGTATCTTATCTCTAGTTAGGAAATCTTAAATGGCATAATCAAGCTCGGCAATCCACTGTCAGGTCTGTTACCAAGCAACCAACACTACTGATGAGAAGCTACTTCACTTTGAAAATCGCTTTTTGCAAAAAAACCTAAGGCATTAGTCACTCGCACTACAACCAATAATGCTTCGTGACTCTTTTGTTGGTCTCTATAATGCTGGTTGCAGTTCCTGTGCTAACTGTAGTATGTTGTGTAGCAGTCTGTAATTACTTATAAGTGTTTTGTCATTAAAATATAACACATCTTCAGGGTCCTCCAAGAGACTTTCTACCATCTTCGTTCTTCATTTTCAACTATTAATAAATGTAATACCATTGTCGGACAGCACAGTTGTAAGCGTTTTTCCGTTAGCTTTCAAATCATTTTGAAGTTAAGACAGCTGTGGGGTTGTCCTAAAGTTAAGACAGTTTTTAGGGTTTTTTGTCAAGTTAGGAGGTTTCTGTAATACCCCTTTCCTATCTGTAGTTAACATAAGATAACACACTTAGGAAATGCTGTTCTTTAGTAGCTTTTGTCCTAAATGTGGTCCTAACTGAAATTACCATTGTTACCAAACAGATAAGAAAAGATTTCTGTAATATGCCCCCAGCAACTTAAGATGGGTTTTGTGCTCCAGGGTCACATATTTCAGCTAATCAATAGACTATAATTATAAATACTGTAGTGTTTTGATGATGAATGAATCATTTGCGTAGTTTCATTGTAAATGAAAACACAGCACACTAATTTATCATCACGTACCGGAGTAAATATAATCATAAAGTCAAAACTTTATTGGCATAATTATCAGGCATTTACAGTTTTTGTACTGCTAGCATAATTATACAATACTAGCATAATTATACAGAACATTAATTAGGTAAAGTGATATTAATAATAATAATATACATTTAATACTACTAATAATATACAAATAAATATGTATTTAGAGAAAATGTGTTTTATTATATATATATATATATATATATATTTTTTTTTTTTTTTTTTTTTTTTTTTTTTTCACAGGATCCTCTGTTCCCAGACCCAACCATTCATCTGAAGGACTGTGAAAATGTGACAGAACCACCAGTGACAGTTTCCACAAAATAAATAGAAAGGACATGGCAGAGGATGATAGGGGTATTGATATTTCACCGAAACTAGCCTGCTGTACTCACTGTTTCACACATACATACGGTTGTGGTCAAAAGTTTACATCACATTGCAGAATATGCATAATGTTATTAAACAAAATAAGTGTTTTGTTTATTTATTATTATTTAGGACTGGCCTGATGAATGGTTCATGAGTGGTTCATGTTTGTTTTGGGATAGAGTTTCATGAGTCCTTTGTTTCTCCCGAGCAGTTCAACTGCCTGCTTTTCTTCAGAAAAATCCTCAAAGTCCTGCACATTCTCAGGTTTTCCAGCATCTTTTGCAGATTTGAACCCTTTCCAGCAGTGACTGTATGATTTCAGATCCATCTTTTCACACTGAGAACATTTGAGGGACTCATACATAACTATTACAAAAGGTAAACACATTTACTGATGCTCAAGAAAGCAACACAATGCATTAAGACGCAGGGTGTAAGCTATTTGAATAGGGTGATCAAGGTAAACTAATTATTTGGTCTGAAAAGTATAAAAAAATAAGTATTTTATGTCGCTTCTGAAAGGCAGTACTAAAAGAACAAATATGATTTACTCATCATTATCATCCTGTTCAAAAGTTTACACCCCCAGCTCCTAATGTATTGTTTCCTTCTGGAGCATCAGTGAATGTTTTCACCTTTTATAATAGTTGTGTATGAGTCCTTCAGTTTTCCTCAGAGTGAAAAGATGGATCTCAAAATCATAAGTCCTTGTTGAACAGGGGCCAAATATGCAGAAGATGCTGGAAAACCAAAGAATTGGCAGGACTTGAAGGATTTTCCTGAAGAATAGCAGGCAGTTGAACTACTCTGGGCTGCATTTCCTAAAATACTTTAAGTGTAAGTAGATTGTAGAAGCTGCAGTCCAGGACCATCAAGGGAACTGATTATCTGTGATATGAGATAAAACTATCACAAAACATAAATTCAAAACAGCTGTGGGTCATCCAGGTAATGACACAGTATTAAGAATCAAGTGTATGTAAACTTTTGAACATTTTTATAAATTATACATGTTAATTTTTATAAATTCAGTTGAATTTTTACAAATTCAGTATATGTAAATATCTAAAATTGCTTATTCAGGACAGTACTAAATAAAAATAGTATGAAATGTTTATGATCCCTCTTATTTTGTTATTTTATTCTTATTTTGATGATGCCATTAGAGTAGTAGAATATGTGTGTGTGACTGTCTGAGATGGAGCGGTAATTTGCCCTGAATTTGCAGTGTCCAATTCAAGTGTATTCATTATTGTGTTTGTTTTTGATTAGTATAATTTTTTTATTGTTTTTTTTTCCTTTAAATATTTTATTGTTTAATCAGTTTAATGATTCACTTGAAGTGTCTGTGTTTGCAAAATATTTTTCTCAATCTAAATGAGTAGTTAAATGTTGCAGTCCTGTTGTGTTTGTTGAATAATATTTGCAGTCCTGTTAATGTTTGCAGTCCTGCATTTGCAGAAAAATTAAATTGAGTTGTGCTGATACTTTGCTGTGTTTGCGGCTTTCTTTACTGTATATGCATATGGCGCATTTTTGTGTAGAGAGCCAGTAGCATTTTAAAATATATCAAGTGCACGGTAATTTACAGACCTTTACTGAGATATATGGTTGGCCGTTTACGGAGATGTAACTGCTTGTGAACAGGACGATACGTGGATTTACTGGCGAGTGCGTCAACATTTCCGTATGTGTCTGGGGGTTTATCGCGTTAGTGAGTGGACTAGAAAACTTCTCCGGTTACTATCGTAACCTCAGTTCCGAGAAGGAAAAGATTCTGACGTGATTGTCTCGGGCTCCGCATTTTATACTGCCTCTCGAGCTCGTCAATATTTGCATGCTTCGCGACAATTGGCCAGTCAATTGGACTGGCGTGAGCCAATAGGACTTCAGGAAAGGTTGGAGGGAAGGAGTTCCCATAACGGAGAATTTCTCCATGATGTCTCGTGAGAGCTCGAGAGGGAACTGCCACACACAAAAGAGTCCGTTTCTGTCCGTGTCAGGAAATCGCCAGGGCACTTACACTGAAACTGCCGTAAACGTGCGATTTACGGGTTTGTGCGCTCACGTGCATAGTGCGGAAACAAGCAATGTCACGCAGTGTAAGTTATGGAACAGCATGTACATACAGTTTGTAATTATGTGAATGTAATGGGCAACTACCATTACACATATGTAACAGACCGAGTCTTTTACACAGCTACTTGTGTAACCAAAAGATTGTTACATATGTGTTGCAGACTTTATACAACATAATTATAAATGTAAGTACATAGACATAAACGACTTAAAATAAAGTGTATCAAGATTGTACTTCATGTGTATCTATACTATACACCTTATCCAGCTGCACCTTAGTTTGATTTAACCCACCAGTACACAGCTAAAATGCATGCAATACATTTCTAATTACATTACAATAACATAATATTACACAAACATAAGCTACTTTAAAAAAGTGTATTAAGATTGCACTTAAGTGTACAAGTAGCTGTGTAACAGACTCGGTATGTAACATGCATATGTGTAACAGTAGCTGCCTATTACATCTACATAATTACAAACTGTAATTACAGGCTGTTCCATAACTTAGTTACATGGTAAGTAATTTTGTTTCATGTAAGTACAATGTTTATTACTAAGTACTTAATTAGGTAATTACTCTATATTAAGACACCTTGAAATAAAGTGTTACCGCATTTTATGTAGGCAGTGCCTATTTACACTAAGTCAAAATAGCAGTATTTTCTTAGCGATATGCTATTTAAACTAAGTGCAAATAGCTATAGATTCTATGTACACTTGGTTAAAATAGCAGGATTTTCTGTTATTTATTAAATAGTGGCAATTATCTGGATCTCAGTATTGTAGTACATTATAAAACTGAATGCAATAACATATTATTTAAAATTATAATCAAGTGTAAATTATAATTTTAATTCAAATTATTACATGGATGCCACCTTATTGTAACAATATAAGCCCTCCCTACACCTATCCTAACCCTACCCGATACTTTAAGTTCAAATTTTTGACTTGGTTCGATATCGCATCAAAAATGACAACAGTACACGCTGTACCATCTACACCACTGTACCTATTGATAGATGATTGTCTTTTCTAGTGTTGTCCAACCTAATCACAGGTTGGTGGGCAGAGTTGGTGTGAATATGTGTAAAATGAGCCATCTTTCCCAGAAGAGGAAGACTGTAAATAAAAACCTCAAACCAGACCAGCAAAAACTAGACTGCAGAAAAGCAGGGTTTTGTCAGTAGCTCAAGGCATTCTTGTAGCTCTAAAAGTGACAACTAGATCATGGTGTAAACAATGCACCATGGAATGCAAGAATTGAATAAATGTATACCTTAAATGCATTGTAAGTCATTTTGAAAAACATATCTCTGGTACTGTAAATGTAGAATGTGTTAACATTATTACAGATAGACTGATTAAAGCAGTACCAGAAAATGAAGACATTAACTCATGAGACTGTAAGTCTTGCAGGACCATTGTGGTAATGAGCTCTGAGCTCCCTGAAAAAGAACAGGGCTAGAAACCTCAAACATGAGGTCAATTCCTTTTAATACCCTTCAGATCTGCCACAGCAGACAGAGAGATGATGAAGTTTTTGGGATTGTTATGAGCTGAGACAGCAATAGAGAGAGAGAGGGATTATGAGATCAAGCAGAAGAAGAGCTAATCCTGCCTGTTATTAGCAATGATAGCGCTATAAGTGACAACACATGCAAAGTTCTGGTACTCCACGAACTCAGAGCAACTACCGCAGTGCGTGGGATGTCCAATCACAGTATCGCCTGCTCGAGATGGGGATTAGACCTACAGAGAAGGAGCTCTGATCCTACATCCTCTCTCTCTTCACTGTAAAGGGATGAAGTTAGCAGACCGCTAATCAGTGATGTGTGCAAGACCATGGTGCTGCAGTGATGTACCACTTATCGTAGTGTGTTACTGGGGCTCCCGTTTCACCATGATGATCAGTCCGATTATCATCGAGAACTCTGGAAGCTAATTTGGAGATAAGTGGGATGAATCCCTGCCTCAGGAAACAAGGCTTATTTTCCACTTCCAAGTGACCCACAAAAAAAAAATGGACAAGATCCTGGAAGCAGAATAGAAGCCAAAGGGAGGGAGGAATAGAAAGCTGATGATAGAAAAGAAGCGGACAAGTAACAAGGAAACATATGTATTAGCACCATATTAGAGAGGACAGCAAAAAAAAAAAAAAGAGATGGACACAATGATAACTTGTAATTATAAAGATTTCTGACTGTTGATGCTCACTCCTCAAGTTCCTATTCCTCTTTTGTTCTTCATACAACCCAGTGTTCCACCGATCTCTATAAATTTGTTATTTCTGGGAAGGGTGCCCACCATTTTCCCCAACCAAGCATTGGCCTCTCGTAACTCCCACTCTTGGAACATGTTGAATTCCTTCAGAGCGATGAAGTGTGTGAAACAAGATGAGAAGCACTGTGAAGATGACAAGGATAAGCCTCATTCCTGAACCCCTTCAACCCAACTCACCTTAGGTCATCATCAGCCCCCTCCACAACATCTTTTCTGATTAAAGTCCTCCTTACCTGCACATCTAAAATCAGTTTCTCTCATATTAAGTAGCCTGCTAAATAGATTTCTATGCTGGTTTGGTGCTGGTATACCAATATAGTTATGCAGTGAATCAACTAGTCTCGCGTAGCCAGAGCTTCAGACTTACGGCAGAAGGTCTGGCAACCTTGGCCACTTTGAAAGGCCAAGGACGGCCCAAGAGGCCATATGACTGAGAGGTAAAGCAACCAATCATGGTTTTTACACTGGAGTGTAAAACTCTTGGACATATTTTAAAGATACTATGCCGCAAAATTTAAAATTTTCACATACTTTTGAAAATCCAGCCTTTAGTTGATCCTGATAAGCACTCACAAATGTAAACACAACGGATTTCTTCTTTCGTGAAGGGGTTTGGCATCACAGCATCTTTGTTTCCAGGCAGAATGTTGAAGAATGCGACACACCCCTCTCCCAGAAATCCTGTAGAATTCAACCAATCAGATGACAACTTGGAAACCCCTGAAGTGTTTCCAATTTTGTGTCATATGCATCACACGTTCAGCAAATAGTCCATGTGCGTGACATCTGAGTCTGAGACTATTCATCAACAAAACTGGCGAAGGTGGTTGACCAAGAAAGTTATTTTGTTTTCTTTCTGGTTAAAATGGTAAAGGATTCTTGTGGGGATCGCAGGGGCTCTGTAACAACGTTGAAGGTTAGGATTCCAAGCGATCAGAGAGAGGGCCTGATGCAAACAAGGGAAGCGATTTGTACTGAGTGGGACATCTCACCCATACCACAACACTATTTTGCCCAATGGGGACCCAAATTAATATGCTTTTCATGTGTTCAGGGGGCCCAGAAACCAGAGCTACGGCCCCGGATACTTGCATCCCATAGTGGGGACTATCATTCAAATCAATACAATAATGCAGGGGTTTTAACCCACTGTCCTGAACAATTTAGTTCCAACCTGCTTCAACAGACCTGCTCGTAATCATGATATCCTTGATTAGTTGGATAGGGTGAGTTTTATTAGACTTGGAGCTAAGAAGCGGGGTTGAATGCCCATGCAATAATGGATTGAAGAGTTTCCCAACTCATTGCACTCCTGACCCTAGCGTGGTAATGGAGAATCATGTGACTGTGGATAGATGAGTAGCTTTCAGATGGTTCAGAGGCCTTTCGACTGTGTTTGGACTGGAAGCTTTGAAGTTTTTAGTGAGGAAAAAAGCAAGCTTCAGTTTGGGTCGAACTGTCTCTTGAATTAACCTAGCAGCTCTCAAAATGGCTCTGGTCTTAATTAAGAGATGGAAATGTTTTATCATGCCTTGCCTGAAGTGTGAGTAAATTCTAACTCAAACCAAATCCTAAAATTTTGAGCTCTAATCCAACCATAGTCCAATTTTACCCAGCAGACCAAACTGTGACCAAGAAGCTGTCTATACAAACTTTATCACGTAAAGCACTACTAGTACTGTTGCAGGTCATAGTAAAGCAAACATTATACAGTTTTTTAAACAAACTCTGAAGTGTTTGGATTTGAAACCAATCTTTATACATTCAACACATCAGATTGCAGTTTCCAAGGATGGTAGCTCTGTCATTCGCACCTCAACTCACCATGAAAGATCCATCTGGCATGACGCTGTAGATAAACCAAAAGCTGAAGTCATTCTCCAGCAGACGAAAGCAATGACATGCTAAAGATTTCTGCCGAACCCAGAGTGTAATGTCTTTTATTGGCCTTGTTTAACAAGCAGGGGAAGTGGTTTAACTCTACACGCTAGTCACCCACAAACCCCCAAATTCAGCCCGTGCCAGACATGGGATTTCCCTGAGTTCAACAGGAGCTTTATCAATCTTCTGCCGGTCCCTAAGGACATATGTTTATTCTATCCAGAGTGAGACATGGCTCTTATTTAGCACGTCACGCTTCCCTCCTTCCTGCACGCAACTTTAGCACAAACTCATCGGCCAAACCACACATGCAAGTTTCAAGAATGCCACCAGTACAATTTCCTCTAATTGATATTTTTGAGAGCGGGCCTTCACCCAAAAAAACTAATTCAATGTATCATGCATGCGACAGAACAGAGAGCCACAGAAGGGCTTTATATTCTCATGAAGACTTTGCCCAAAACGGACACACATGACAAACATCAAGCACTAGAGCATAAATCCATAATAAGGCACCCTTTTGATGCATATTACTATAGACACAATTAATATGTTCCACTCCCACAGCTTTAGAACCACACGATGTGTCTGGTAAACTATGGTAATCCCACTTGCGTGTGTATAATAAGGATTTACTCACAATTTCTGCATTGTGAAAAAAAATAATAACAATAAAGAGGTTTTACATTTTGATTGGCAAAGACGTGGTCTGTAAAATATAACACTACACAGAAGGGCACTGCTATTGCACAATGCTCGACTGTCAAGAGTGTATGAACTATTATCAAAGAGGCAAGGGAGCTTCCTGGAAGCTTTGTTTTTTTTTCAGCAAAACAGCTGGATAAAACAGGTGTATTCAATTTAATGTTTGTATGGGAGAGTGTGTGCTATGTGTGTGTAGTGTGGATTTGGTAAGTGCACATATATGTTTTCACCACTCATGGGTTCACAGGTTGTGTCACCTAAGCTAACCCTAAGCTTTTAGAGATTCAAATGGATCCACTTCCTGTTTTGAGTCAGATGGACCGGGAATATCCCAATTCTGAGCCATATTTTGTCTTCTTACTGACACTTTGCTCTGCTCTCCTGACTGTGTCACATCTTAAACCTCTTTTTATTTAGCTCACTCCTCTTATCTTCATAAAGAGGGCACCATTAAAGGTAACCCATCACATCCATTCCAGGCCTTCACAATGAAAACCTTTCCTGTGGGAAAATCCTCTCAAGTCACAGTGAATCTGCGTCTTCTGTTACATGATGGAATGCAACCTGTTTCTGGGTAAGAAAAGAAAAACTTGACTGGATAAATAAAGCAGAAAACAATGGAAAAAAGAAGAAATCCGACTGATTTATTTGAAATTTTCCATTTCTAAGAGTCTCACAAACCACATACATTCCAAATGAAAATAAACCCAACCCTTGAAATTGGTACATGCAATGAAACCAGAAATAATACCTAACATGCAAAACTACTCAACTTCAACTCTTGTGGGTTGGTTACTCAAATCGCATTGGTTAACTTAGGCAAACAACAGTCCTGATAAAATAGAATTAGATAAAACTACCAAACGCATGCACATCACTGGCAGATTTCTCAAAGTGGGAGCTTGGCCAAAAATAACTTTATAAAGAAAAATAATTGAAGTCAGCAGCACACCATGGCTGCAAAAAACATCTCAGCATCTCAGAATTTTGTGCACTTTGTGAGAGTCTGACATTGAGTTTATATATTTTTTGATGCCATGTGCGCTGACATTTTTCTGAATATGAAATAATGACTGAAATCATGATTTATAATCAAAATGTTGTCTGACAATATTCCCGAAGACATGAGATGAAGGCAATGGGTGTATTGTGATTTTGGCTATATTTACATGAAATGTGATCACTCAGAGACAAAGTTAGCAGCCTCAACTGCATGCGCTGCTCCTCTCAGCCACTCACTAAAAAGTGCAGACACAGAAATAGGTGTGCTTGTAGCAGAAAAGGCCTTGCGCTTGTGGGTCAGTACTGGTAAGCCTTGAAAAAACTTTTTTTCTCTACATATTGTTCTAAAAATGGCTAAATCTAGTGACAAATTTGCCAAGCTGCATACACAGATTCAGAATCTTTGATAAACAACTCAAAATAGCTCAGCAGATCTCTGGTCTTCAGGCATTTAGCTATATGTGTGTGAGATCTTTAAGTGTCTGTTCAAAGTATGACTCACAAGGGGTATTCCAGGAGGGGTCTCGCACCTGTCTCCTCCTGTTCTGACTTTCACCCTTGTCCCCCTGTTTGACCCCTAAAGTGTTAATCTCACTAATCCTAACCATTCCAATAAAACATCTGGCTTCATTCAAACCCCATTAGGAGTCATGGACAGGAGTTGGAACTGACAGAGCCATGTCCCTTCAACCTAACCCGCAGTCATAACCCCAATACCAACCCAGGTTCACCTCCCCATTGAGGCCTGCCTTGACTCTGACACTAACCCTAACCCTCTCTCCACAGAGCTCTGGTTCAGCCTCATCACGGCCTCGGTTGTGCCCGGAGTCAAGCTGATAAAACTGCCAGAGATCTCAATATGCTTGACAGGGCCATGTGGTTTGGGGTTGAGGGTTGCCGTACACATGCAGAGAGAGAATCAGTATTTTTCTCTTATTTTTTATTTGTTATGCATTTCTTTCCCCCAACGTTCATTTGTTCTCCATCAAAGCCACATTTAGGAGATGTGTGGTCAAATCTTAAGGAACATAAGTGCAACAGTAGGTTAACTGGTGTTTTTTTGTTAAATGGCAGATATTGGTAAGTAGGCCCTAGTCAAAGCATTAGCCATTACTACTTGTGCATTTATTTAGTCCAGGGGTGTCCAAACTTGCTCCTTGAAGGCCACAGTCCTGCAGAGTTTATCTCCAACCCTAATTAAACACATCTGAACCAGCTAATCAGAGGAGAGGAAGGGGGGCACAGTAATTATTTTGGAGGGCAAGGCCTGCGAATGCCTCCCCTTGGCACTGGCCCTGCTTCAGACTCACTAGAAACTTCCAGGCAAGTGTGTTAGAGCTTGACGAAGCTAAACTATGCAGGACATTGGCCCTCCAGGAGCAGGACTGGATACCCAGTCGTGGGGGGCAGTTGTGTCCTAATGGTTAGAGAGTTGGTCTTGTAACCCAAAAGTTGTGAGTTTGACTCTCGGTACCGACAGGGATTGTAGGTGGGGGGAGTGAATGACCAGAGCTTTCACCTTCAATACCACGACTAAGGTGAGACCCTTGAACAAGACACCGGACCCCTGGGCTCCCTGGGCACCGCAGCAAAAAATGGCTGCCCATTGCCCTGGGTGTGTGTTCACGGTGTGTGTATGTTCACTACTTGCTGTTGTGTGTGTGCACTTGGATGGGTTAAATGCAGAGTACAAATTCAGAGTATGGGACACCATACTCTGCTACATGTCACGCCACAGCCCTGATTTAGTCCTATGCCGATACTACTAATTGGGCTTCTACTTGATCATCATGTTGGGGGGAATTTCTATAGTTGTTGGTTTTGCCCCTGTAAATTATTGGTCTTACCTCGCTGAGGCCCTAACTGGCTGCTTAAGGCACACTAAAAAATATCCATTCAAGATGGTTTCACTCAGTGGTACCTTCAGCAGATCTCAAACAAAACAGCAGGACCATTTGAACTTGAACACCATTTATGAGGGAAGATGATAAAAAGCTGTCAGTTCCCATCCTTCCGGCCTTGACCTCGGAAAAAAATGGTCAACGGGGGAATAAAACGGTCTCTTAATGGGGAAGAGTGAAGGTGAAAGCCAAGTGGTTATACTGGATCTCATGGTGTTACACAGTAGGGCCGCAGACAGAATGGTGTACATGTACTGACCAGACAGCTATATAAAAACATACAGTCCATTAGCAATGGGGATCTTTCGATCTGAAGTTTCTGTTCATTTGTCAGAGTTGAGGTACATTGGACCGTACACAACCATAGAATCTGGAAGAGCTGTTGCTCAAGTCTGGCTTTACTCATGCCCTTCTACTATCCTATAATATAAAGGTTAAAATAATAATAATAATAATCAAATAAATATTTAAGTGAAGGGAGCAAATCTATAAATATAAAAATGTCAATAGTAGAGCCATGTAACCTTGATTTAAACTTACTTTAAAGAACAAAATTATTTTATGCAAATCATCATTATGCCACAAATGCTGCTGATTTAGCTTAAATTGTATTGATTCTGGGTTTGTGTGTGTGTAATTATATAAAAATGACTGAACTATCAGCTTACTCCAGACTCCAGGCCGCAGTGACATTAGACTTTCAGAGTTGAGCTCTGATACTCTGCTGTAGTAACTAGTGTCGGTAGCGTGAAAAAAGCACAGGAAGTCTCCTGGAGCCACCGTCACGCTGAGAGGCAAACTTCATGGGGGCAGAAAGAAAAAACAGCCCCGTCAATCCAACTACTGTTTTGATCACTCACCTAGATGCTAGCGGCTAACAGCACTAATACTTCAGGAAGAGAATTCATAAATAAAACCCCATGTACCAAATCTGTAATATCCGGTCATGTCTTTGCACGAGAGAGCAAGTGAGAAGTGTGAAGGGAAACATTAAAGAAGCCCCCGGAGGTCTCTCACTATGAAACGGTCAGATGGAGGAGGGAATTATTTTGCTTATATATCCTAAACAATGGCAGAGCCTAGTTCAGATTTTTGTCTTATTTCATCTCGGTCATCTCATATTCATGATGGATGATGTGATGAAATTTAAAACAAAGCATAAGATGTGATTGTTGGATTGTAATTATTGTTCATTTGACCATGATCTCAATCCTGAGGTCGTAGCTCAATTCCATGCCGAAACCCAAGAATATTGGGCCAAGTCCTCAAAGACACGAAACAGTGTGCAACCAACAGTCATTAAACTCTCTAAAAGTTGCTGTTGAAAATGTAGGGGGGTCATTCTACAGAAACGTCCACTTTTCTGTCCCTAGATTTTACAGAAATATTACAATTGAAAAACACATTAGGGATACAATTTTTTTACAATATGTTATTTGGACAATTACACCTTCCTGAGCCGTCAATGTGGCATTTAAAAAAAAAAAAAAAAATATCTGGTGTTACCGCTTAAGAAAAGTGTTTTATTTTGGAATAAAAAAATCACACTGATGACATCACTTGACTTCCTCCTTCCTACTTTCTAAACATCTATGGAAAAAGGCACATGTTTAGTCCACTGTTTCTTTTCAGTTATCAGAAATGTTCTCATTTATCTCATGATTTCATATGAAGCTTTTAGTTGATGTCACTGGTATGACCTATTTATTGTTAGGGAATTGTAAAAAAACAACAACAACTATAATACAAATGGTTTAAGCTAATTCTTTTATTGAGTATACCATGATTGACAACATGTGGTTTGATACCTTGCAGCAGACGTTTTGTAAAATGCATTTTTCATGAAAATTGTCTCTTGTATTACTGTCACTGGTTTTACCTTCCTTATGGATAACAACAGTGAAGATCAGTATATCAGGTCTTATGTATCTCACTGGTGATTCATTGTGTCACTGGTTTACTGTGCAGTGTAACTGTGTTACTGTACTGTTTTTGCCTGTCACATTAAATAAATAAAACATAATCTCCTTATTTCTTGCATTTTCATTATTTTTCTACTTTGTGCTGAAAAAAAAATTGAGAAACAATATTTCATAAAAACTTGTAATATTGCTAAAGAAGGTAACACCCGTGGCAACAAATGATCCATGTGGTCTTGAAATAATTGCACAAAAAATCTAAAAATAAATAAAAATAATAATAATTAAGCTGTCATTTATATGTATTCATAAAGTCAAAAGGTAATCTAATAATGTGGTCTAAGTTATGTTAAAAAAGAAATACATTTTAAGACATCTTGCCATACCAAAAGTGGACGTTTCTGTAAAATGACCCAAGGGTAAAAAGTGGTCAAAACAACTTAAACCAATAAGTTACTTAGTTTGCTAACAATGAACAAAGTATGGCAGAGATTTCTTCTTTAGCACTGAGGACAGTTGAGAAATGAAACACTCTTGGAAACTGTGGTTTTCTGTTTCTGATTTTATGAACAATTCAATATATTTTAATACATCACCATGGAGTGCAGCTCTGAGCAAGAGCCATTCAGATGATGAATAAGTCCGAGGTCAGTTTTCCAGGAATCAATACCCTCGTCTGGCATTGAAGGAAGGAGAATGAAGCATAATTCATAAATAGCATTTAGGAGATGATATGAGATATTAGCATCACATTTCCCCAGTTCTCTTTCTTCTCTTGGCCCTGTTAATGTTGAATTTAATATGTTAGATGGCAAAGGATGCAACTGGAAATTCTGCTTAGCACAACAAATGTTTTTAATAAAATCTATACCTTATTTGATCTCATTCAGAGGTTTAGCCCCCCCCCCCCCCCCCCCCCCCCCCACACACACACACAGTATATCTCTTTCTATATCTTTCCTTCTTGCTCCATGCATTAAATCTCTTTCCAAATTTCTGAAATATTGTTTTATCTTCCATATCTAGTTTAAGATGGTGGCTTGCCAAGTTAAAGTAGTTAAACCACAGTCAAGCTACCTTTCTGAAGAAGCAAATAGCTAAACTATACGCTACTAGCAAAAAGTAGCTAACCAACAAAACATTGCTTGTTGGAGAAAATTGCTTCTCACTGAACAAATACTATATTGTGCTACTGTCACATTATGGTAAAAAAATAAAATAAAATAGTGACTTCAGTACTTCTCAACACTGCTTGAGCATGAAATTGTGCAATAGGGGCTAGTCAAAATTGCTTTTACTCTAGTGAATCTACTTTTGAATGGCCGTCAATGGAAAAAGATGTTTTTTTACACACTGTGTAGTTACAGCATCAACCAGTCGCTAACTGGACCATGCTAACCAGCCAAACCTTGACCTCTTGCTCACAACCTCATGGTTAATGACATATAGCATTTGTGACAGCTCGCCCCAGTCTCTCTAATGTCATTTCTATATTATTTATCTGCAATCTTTCTGCGATCCATCCACTCTCTCTCTATCTCTTCCACTTTCTCTCTGTCTCTCTCTGCAGAAATAGCATTGCTGTTTCCTCATTGATTTTGGCTCTGACCTTCCTGTAACCTGCTGTAAATCAATCACCCTCTGTTCCGTGTGGCCTGAAGGCCTGCCGTGCGGATGGAAGAAATAAAACTAGGAAGGGAAAAATAAAGGAGTCGCTTATCCACTGACGTCCACGGGAACTGTTAACACAAGACAATGAGGTCACATGACCTCGCAAGGCAAAGGTTGAGCAGGTTTCCCATGGGTGAGGGTGTCCAAACAATGCCCAGTATATAAACACAGACCAGCTAACTGATGTAACCAATCTACGCCACGTCTCGGTCAAGATAACGTCAACCAATTGGATCCGTAAATATTGTGCGCATGACTTTCCCTCTCTTTCAGTATTGTTTGTGTGGTTCAGTGGTTTAGATTAGAGGTGTGTTTACTGAGTCTCTGATGGTGGTGTATAATCAGAGGTGCATTGTCCCTGCATGAGTCTTTATGAATGTTTCAGGTCTGAGCAGGTTATAGCATGTAGTATTTCATGCTGTAATGCAGTAATACTGCTCTATGTAAATATGTCATTCTGGGATCATTTTGAACGGAGTTATAATGGAAAGATTTCAAGCTCAGATTACATTTATCAGCGCATTCACTGAATTATCTTTCAGGACATCAGTGCAAGCATTTCCCCTGCTGATCTTTTTCTGGTGTCTTTTTTTCTTGTTTACTTATCAGGTCTAAAGGATAAAGTCAGCTAACGTAACCACAGACAGTAAGATGTTGCCTGTCTGTACAGCATTACCTGATGGTTGTCGAGGTATATTGAGGTATGATATTGCATTTCTCATTTGACTCATGATTGTCATCTTGTAGACAATAAAATGGTTGGACAAAATCCATTTGATTGAAACACTGAAAGAAACAACACAGGCTGACTGGAAAAAAAAAACATGCCTACATTTTTACCTACACCTATAAACAAGAACTTTTATTCCTTTTCACACAAAATATGATTACAGGGTCAGATTATCAATTAATAAAGACTTGTTTTGCACATTTCCTTGCACATCATTTTGTAAATTAATACACATAGGCCCGGTTTCACAGACAGGGCTTAGACTAAGCCAGGATTAGGCTATAGTTCAATTAGGACATTTAAGTAATTTTTATAAACATTCTTAGAAAAAAAACATTACTGGGGTGCATCTTGAGACAAAACAAAGGCACTGATATATTTTATGATCAGTCAATGCAAGTTTATTTCAGTTGAAACAGCTCAGACTTACAATTTAGTCTAGGACTAGGCTTAAGCCTTGTCTGTGAAACCGGGGGTTTGACGCATACATTACATTTACAGTAACCAGCTCCATATGTACATATTCTGATGTAGCAAACTTGTTTGGTAGCTCATCTGGTACAGCATTGTACTTGCAATGAGGCACTGTCACAAACTCGGTCTCTGTGGCCCTCCCTGAACACCACCAGAGGGCACCGTCACTGGAGTATTAACTTGAACTGCATTTCCCACAATGCCCTGTACCTGAGACTGATTGCGGCGCAGGTGTTTCCCATCTCTGTTTCCCCATATAAGCGGCACTCACCATTTACCCTTCGCAAAGTTGTGTATTGCCCTGGTTTACACTACTGAGTGGTTAGTCCATGTATATTGATCTCCTGTTATTGACCTTGGACTGTTTACCCGACTCTGTGATTCTCTGCTACCTGCCTTTGTGACCCGATCTTTGAACTGTTGTTTATTTCCCCCGTCTGCTGCCTGCCTCGATTCAAGCCTGGTTATCGTTTATGGATTCCGATCTTTCTCTGACACCCCTGTCGTTGTTGACTGATCCTTGCCTGTTTGACCCTGTCTCACTAATAAAACTGCAAATGGATCCCCATTCCTCAGACCCCTCATTACAGGCACGCTCAGTTACAAATCATATGAAGTCCTACGAGTCATGATGAAAAACTGAAAGAAGCAAACCAAAATCTCATGGTTGCTTCAGCTAATGCATTTTTACCTCAGTTTGCATTTGTTAACACTATAATTTTGGTATTAAAAAAATACCGGTAATTTTCTGTCAGGACATGATCCATTCATTTTACTGATATTTCCATTAATCCAAACCAATCTCATGACAATTAACAAATTTTTGGGCGAGTGAGACTGTACGAATTTGTACGCTTTGTAAAAAATTGAATGTATTTTATGTGGCATATTTTTAGGAATTTGTACAAATGGCCAACTCTTAACCCGGTCCGTAAACCTACCCCTTGCAGAATTTAAACAAAAATCGAATTCAAATGTGCATGAATTAGACACATTGTAAAATGCGTACGAACTGTGAAGAAGCAAATTTCAATTACGAGCAATGAAGAGCAATTCAAAATACAGGTAAAACACCTGTTTTCTGCATTGATTTTTCACAGATGTTTTATCTGTATTTTGAAATGCATGCTTAAGTGTTTAAGGAAATGTATGTAAACGTAACGAAAAAAGTACTAGTAATTTTATGCCAGGATATTATCTTTTTCTTTTTTCTTACAGTGGATTAACCTTTTAGCACCACCACTAGACACTCAATGCATGCATCAACCAACATAGTAAAACATTTCCATATTCATCTGTTTCGGATAAAACTGAATGTGCTTTTAACACAACTCACTAGACATTTCACTTTGAAAGTGTTGCGAAGACTTGTGATATAATTTCACATATGTCTTGACACTGTTTTGGAAATGTACAGAATATTACAGACTATTGCTATTACACTTTTTTGACTTTGACCAGTAGACAACCACCCAAGACCTTAGCAACTGCATAGCCTAAAATAAATAAATTCATAAAAACCTTAAAATACTTGGCAGTCTCCAAAGAATTATGCTTCAGTCATGCACCATTTATATTCCTTATTTCTAGTTAAAATTGTCATTACAATTTAATGTAATATTTACTTGACTGTATCAAAATAATAAATTAGATATGGTACATACTGACCTCAAAATCACATTTATTTGTGATACTCGTGAGGAGCTGAATTCACATGTGTGGCATTATACAAATCGTGCTGCCTGAAGAACGTCTCAAATCAGTTACTTATGAGCAGGTCCTCAAGAAACCTCAGCAGAAAGCTCTGCAGATTCATGCACTGAGAACATTTTCAAAATATTTTGTTACACAGGTTTGGAACAACATGAAGGTGAATAAATTGTGACATAATTTTCACTTGTACCCCAAGATTTGTATAGTGTGTTAAAATATTATGTGTGTTCTGTGGGAATTGAACCCACAAACTTGGTGTTGCTGGTAGAGAAAGCAAGACATACTCTACTGTATGAGGTAATATGACAGAGACACACAGGGATACATCGATTAAACTGTGATTAAAAACATGGAAAATTTGTGGCCTACATTTCTAACACACACACATCTGGTTTGCTGGTGTCTGGTTCTGGTGGTGCTGTGCCTCAGTGGGGCGCAGGCAGCGTGCTGCTCCTCTGTGCAGTGATGAATGAGTGGAGATTTGGAGAGCGCTTTGGAAAAGAGAGTAGGAGTCCTTTCACATCCACTCCAAACACTGAGAGAACAGCAGGAGCCCGTAGAGAGGTTACAGTCCAAAGAGATCTGCTCTGAGGAACCAACGAGAGACATCAAAAACAACATTTCTCCCGCCCTCTCTCGTACGTCTATGTCTGTGTTCTGTTTTCATCTGAGTGTGTTTTGAAGTTTTGTGTTTCATCAGTGTTTAAATGGAGTTTCCAGCAGAGAACGCCGGATTTTAAAACCCTCTCTCAGTGATTTAAACGTCAGTTTACCTCAGACTGATTGAGCTCATTTATATATTCATATAAAAGGAAAACAATATTTATTTTAGAGTGCAGCAGTTCAGAGCACCGTGTCCTGGAAACTTCCTTCTTAAGTCAGAAATGGATCTCATTGACTGGATGGTGAAAGTGACTGTTCCATACCGGATTCCAGTCAGACCTGAATGTGAGTTTAGAGTCTAAAGTTCAAGAGCATTTCCATGTATACCAGTGGTAATGCTTCACCAGTCTTTTTTTTATTATTATTATTATTGCCGCAAGCTTAATTGCAATACATGGCTTGTTTACTAACCCTCGTGTTGTTCCAAACCCAAAAGACTTTTGTTATTTTTTGAAAATCAAATAAAGATATTTTAATGAAAATGAGAGAGTGTCCCTCCACTGAAACTCCACCACAACTTCGATGCTTCATAAAGTTCATGAAGACATAGTAAAACTAATCCATCTCAATCAAGTGGTTTAATCCAAGTCTTCTGAAAATACTTTTTATTTATACAGTATTTAAACACTGATCAATGCACAAACATACAGCACATCAAACATCAGAATAAACCTTCCTTGCGCTTCTTGCACGCAAAAAAAATTGATTTTTAACCTTTAAAGGTGCAGTATGTCATTTTTTGACTGCACTAAAACATAATAATACTGTAACAGACTTTATTTGATTCTGTTATATTGCACTAATTCTGGATCTATGGGTGCTCCTTATGTGTGTGTGTGTGTAATGCATTTATCCCTCGGGGCTTGCCGTAGATAGGCAATGGGCATGCACACTTTCTGTTCTTTCTGTTCTCACACGTTTTTTATTGTTTTCTTAATCCTAAGTGTTTAGGCGAACCCTGCACGAATGCTCGGTTACAATACTATAATATGTTTGCAGATATTTAGGAAACACCCAAGTTCACATACTTGTTTCGCTGAAAAACAATGCTACAGCCAGTTATTTTGCTTTGAAACGTGTGTTCCGTGTCAGAATGTCTGTTTTTGGTTTGGACCGAGTGACTCCGTACACTGCCAATTTACACAATAGTATTTCGACACCCGGTTTGCCAGCTGGTGTAAAACACAGCGTATTGCAGCCATGGAAGCCAGCAAATGAACTGGGGAAGAGATTTCAGATTCTATCCGACCTAAAAAAGACCAGAGGGATGCTAACACACAGATAAATAAACTCATCAACGTAGATTGTAAGGCTTGTTGCTTTCCATTGTCAATTACACTAGTTTCTGTTGCGTGTTGCTCAATCTGGCAACCCATGTGATCGTCGAATCTGAGGAGAAGAGGGCAGGAGAAACAACTTTCTCCAATATTTTGAATTTGGACTGCAGTACCCATTTCAACCACTAGCAGAACATTTTTCATACTTCACCTTTAAAGTTCTTTACACCCTAAACCTTGTTTTAATCTCTCCATTTATTGACTGATTTTTAAGATTGTTTTAAATTGTATTTGTTTAAATAACAAATAGACATTAAATTCTACATATGTTAGACTTTTTTATACAAAGAGCTTTTGAAAAACCAGTCCTTAACCTAAAAACTCATCTTAACACAGACCTTTCAATTGCTGCTGCCTAGTTACCACTTTCACTTTCTTTCTGTGTTATTGAATAGCTGCGAATCCCACCAATAAAACATCTATAAATTGTGCTACTAGGGCAGTGTGCGAGCAGTTCAGAAAAGAAAAACTTTACCGTACATTTTTTAAAGACGCCTATGCAAACACACTCGTAAATACTTTGACATTGTAAGCTTATACGTCTGGCATATTACTCAATATGTCTGGAGTGACTGAACTCTTTATACCTGAAGATCTCTTGTGTATCTGTTACGCAACCATCACAAACATAGTTCAAGTTCAAGTTTATTTGTATAGCGCTTTTTACGATACAAATCGTTTCAAAGCAGCTCTACAGGAAATTAACTTTCCACAATATATTTATATATTGCAGAACCTTAATATATTTAACTTATGGCAAATTTGGTAATTCTGTATGTTGTCTGAGTGTTGGCATCCTCTGAGGTCCTCTGAGGGGTTGGCATCATCTTTTCTCAGGTGTTCGGTCATCTCAGATCATTTAAGGGTTGGATCCAGACTGAAGCTTCTGTAATTCCTAGTTACCACGGGATGTTAATCAGAAACAGAGAAACAAATAGAGACATAATTAGCGTAGCTGCTGTTCCATCTAAGCAAAAATGATTTGTTCAACCCAAGCTAAAGAATAATAATAATGTACATTTGATCAGACATAACTGCAGTACAAGATTATAAAATGCATTATGTGAATGCTTGGCTAAAGAGATGTGTCTTTAATCTAGATTTAAACAGAGAGAGTGTGTCTGATCCCCGAACGTTATCAGGAAGGCTATTCCAGAGTTTGGGAGCCAAATGTGAAAAAGCTCTACCTCCTTTAGTGGACTTTGCTATCCTAGGTACTACCAAAAGTCCAGAGTTTTGTGACCTTAGGGAGCGGGTTGGATTGTAACGTGGTAGAAGACAAGTTAGGTACGCAGGAGCTAAACCGTTTAGGGCAAGTAATAATATTTCGTAAATGATACGGAACCTAATAGGTAGCCAGTGCAGAGACTGTAAAATTGGGGTAATATGATCATATTTTCTTGACCTGGTAAGAACTCTAGCCGCTGCATGTTTGACTCTGGAATCTGTAGCTTGTTTATTGAAGATGCAGGACAACCAGCTAGCAGTGCATTACAATAGTCCAGTCTAGAGGTCATGAATGCATGAACTAGCTTTTCTGCATCAGAAACAGGTAGCATGTTTTGAAGCTTAGTAATGTTTCTAAGATGGAAGAATGCTGTTTTTGTAACATGGGAAATATGATTTGCAAAGGACAAGTTGCTGTCTAATATAACACCCAGATTTTTGACTTAAGAGGACGTGACAGTGCATCCATCTAGTTGCAAATTGTAATCCAAGAGATTCTGTGTACTGTTTTTTGGTCCAATAAGTAATATCTCTGTCTTATCTGAATTTAATAGGAGGAAATTATTGGTCATCCAATCTTTAAAATTTTTTACACAATCTATTAGCTTAGTTTAGAAGTTTCATCTGGTCTTGTTGAGATATATAGTTGAGTATCATCAGCATAACAATGAAAACTAATCCCGTATTTTCTAATAATATTACAAAGAGGCAACATGTATATTGAAAATAGCAGAGGACCTAGGACAGATCCTTGTGGTACTCCATACTTTACTGGTGATAATTGAGATAACTCCCCATTTAAATGAACAAAGTGGTAGCGATCGGACAGGTAGGATCTAAACCATCTTAAAGCCTGCCCTTGATTACCAGTATAGTTTTGTAATCGACCTATGAATATGTCATGGTCTATAGCGTCGAACGCAGCACTAAGATCAAATAATACTAGCAATGAGATGCAGCCTTGGTCTGAAGCAAGAAGCAAGTCATTTGTAATTTTAACAAGTGCAGTTTCTGTACTATGGTGAGGCCTGAAACCTGACTGAAATTCTTCATAGAGATAATTGTTTTGCAAGGAGTAGCACAATTGAGCAGACACAACTTTTTCTAAAATTTTAGACATAAACGGAAGATTTGAAATGGGTCTGTAATTTGCCAGTTCATTAGAATCTAGTTGTGGTTTCTTAATAAGAGGCTTAATAACCGCCACCTTGAATGGTTTTGGGACGTGACCTAAAGATAACGATGAGTTAATAATATTGAGAAGCGGTTCTTCTGCTACAGGTAACAACACTTTCAGTAGTTTAGTGGGTACAGGATCTAATAAACACGTTGTTGGTTTAGATGCACTGATAAGTTTATTTAGCTCTTCCTGTCCTATAGTTGTAAAGCACTGCAGTCTTTCTTTGGGTGCGATGAATGAAGCTGAAATACTAGACGCAGTAGAATCTACATTTGATATTGTATTTCTGATGTTATCTATTTTATCAGTAAAGAAATTCATAAAGTTATTACTATTAAACTGTGAGGGAATATTTAGATTGGGTGGCGTCTTTTTATTTGTTAATCTAGCCACTGTGCTAAATAAAAACCTTGGATTGTTTTGGTTATTATCTATGGTAAGATCAAGTCCATGCAATATAATTAAATCTAGAGTATGATTAAAACGATGAGTGGGCCCGGTGACATTTTGCTTGACTCCAAAAGAGTTTATTAGGTCAGTAAACGCAAGTCCTAACGCATCATTTGTATTATCAACGTGAATGTTAAAATCTCCGACAATTAGCACTTTATCAACATTAACCAATAGATCTGAGAGGAAATCTGCAAATTCTTTTAGGAAATCTGTATATGGCCCTGGCGGTCTATACACAGTAGCCAGAGCAAGAGACAGGAGAGATTTCTTTTGCATATCTAACAGTGTAACATTAAGCAGAAGTATTTCGAATGAGTTAAACCTCCTGTATCCTGTTTTCTGAGTAACATTGAGAATATCACTATATATTGTTGTAACACCGCAGCCACGACCAGTCTGACGGGGCTCATGTTTATAACAGTAGCTTGGTGGAGTAGACTCTTTTAGACCAGAATGTTCATTTGGTTTCAGCCAGGTTTCAGTCAGGCAGAGTACATCAAAATTATTATCTGTGATCATTTCATTTACAATAACTACTTTGGGTGCGAGGGATCTAATGTTTAGGAGCCCAAGCTTTAAAAAATGTTTTTGTTCATTTATTTGGCATTTTTCTGGTTTAATCACGATCAGATTTTTTCTAGATCCTGCATTAAATTTATATTTTGACCTCGCTAACATAGACTGCTGTAAGATAAGCTTTCTTCTCCCAAGATTAATAGATAAACATGTTCAAGTTATTACCTAGCTTCAAGTTTCTAGTTCATCCTGAGAATGAAACAACAAACAGATCTTCAACCACTAAAAGGGCAGTTTACCCAAAAACTTGGATGTTGTTATACTTTCCTTAAACATTTTTTTCTCCTCATCCACAATGTGTATGTGTTACCCTTTCCAGTGTCACAGTATGCATGCCCTGAATCCACACCGCCACTGTCAAACTAGATTGGTGTGACAGTGGACCTTCAGCGCAGATGCCTCACAGATATTAAATTACTCTGATTAATGGTGAGTGCTTGCCATTGATTTCTACACGGTGCTAAGGGTTTCACATCTCTCGTCTCCAGAGAGTAATAAAAATATCTCAAGTTTAAAATGCCATCCTGTGTGTGTCAATGGTCAATGAACCACAGTCTATAATGACCGCATTACTGGGCTTCACCCAAATCAAGGCAGGTATGTAGAATAAACGGATGAGCCACAAGGGGCCACGCATTACAGAGATTTACCACAGTTGCAAAAGCATGGTTTATTGCTTTTATAAAATGAGGGCAGTAGCATTATTCAATAAATAATTACATTGAAATATTTGATATTCTGGTCTATCTTCATTGTAAGTCTATGGGACTTACTTCAGCCAGAGTAATATAGTTTATTGGTCCCTCTTTATAGGCTCTACTCAAGTTAGATTCAGTACGTTAATAGATTCAACTAACATTATTTTTTATGGGCCTACTTATACTGACAGGCCTTTCACATTTTAATTTGATGTAATATTGCAATGTGGGAACATTTGAATGTTCTAGATTAAGAGAAAATATTTTCAATAATTCTGAATTCATTTCTCATGGGCAGCATGACTATCTCAAACCAGACTGTCAGAAACCCACATTTCCACATCAGAACTGGTGGACATCAAATAAACATCTCAAAGAGCAGCACATGTGCTTTTCTGCTGGAAGAAATTGGACCATTATGAAGTTTCTGGTCCAGAAATAGTCTTTCTTTGTCCTCATTGTAGAACCAAATAGGATTGACCACGAATAACATAACAGTCCAATATCTTCCAGACATTCCAGGATTAAAAGAACATATTAAAATGAAGAGATTTATTCCTGGGAATGTTAAAAATGGACGATCCCATCCCTCCTTTTCATGGTTAATTGATTTTCTTTGTCAAAAAAATAAAAAAGAATGCATGTGCCCACCCTGCATTTTTTTCATGAAGATCTGCCCTGTCATTTTCAAATTCCTACAGAATACACACACTTCATTACCCGTAGTTTTCTACCCATAAACCGATGCCTGCAATCTTTCCAGAGCATTCTTTAGTTCCTCTGCTATCTGGAATGCAGGGGTCCCTCAGGCAGAGAAACGGTAAACCGCAAGCATCCATTAAAGTACGTTAATCCACCCAGTGCCTATAAATAATCCCGACCTGTCATGAACGCAAGCCCTAGGAAAAGCATCTGCCAAAGTATGAAGAAGACTGTTAAACAAATCATCATGAAGCCTGTGATGGTATGAAAACATCTTCCGCGCTGTTATGCAGAGTTTCAGGGTTTCGGAGAGCTGTCAGATCCGTGGGCAGGTCCAAACTCTGGACTGTACTGAGGCTGTCCGCTCATTAGTGTCACGTCTCATCAATCACTCCACGAAAACACAGGACTTGCCATCACTAATTACAATCAACAAATTTATTTCAAAATCATCTGTGACTGTGCTCAGAGAGAGGACAAGAAAGAGAGCCAGAGGATTAATTAAAGGGTGCTGATTAAAGCCCCGCTGATGGATGTCCCTCCTGAAGCCATAAACACCACATACTACAACTAGAAACCTGACAAGGACACAAACTTTTACTAATAAAGACACCAGAGGAGAGAGGAGATGAGATGACACAAGAAACATAGACATTTGAGAAGAGAGGGCAAGAGGAAAGGAGAGACGAAGAGAAGGGTAAAATGAAAAGATGAGACAAGAAAGGTCAAGATAACACAAGAAAAGAGGAGAGATGTGAGAATATTAGAAGAGTACAAGAGATGAGATGAGATGAGATGAGATGAGATGAGAGAAGGATAAATGCAAGAAGAGAAGATAATGAGATGAGATGAGAGAAGGACAAATGCAAGAAGAGGAGATAATGAGAGGAGGAGACAAGAGAAGATAAAAGGACAGACAAGATGATGAGAAGAGAAGACAAAAGGAAAGCAGAGAATGAGATGAGACAGAGACAAGATGAAAGAAGAGACAAAATGTGATGAGAAGAGAAGATGCAAGGACAGGAAAAAATTACATGAGGCAAAAAGCGAGAAAACAAGAGGACAAACAAGATGAGATGAGGAGAACAGAAGATGCAAGACCAGAGACGGAGAGGAGAGGAGAGGAGAGGAGAGGAGAGGAGAGGAGAGGAGAGGGAACAAGATGTTCATAAAGAAGAGAAGACAAGAGGACAGACGAGACTAGATGAAGAGAGGAGGAGAATATGCCAGAATTGGAGAGGATGAGATGAGATGAGATGAGATGAGATGAGATGAGATGAGATGAGATGAGAGACAAAATGAGGAGAAGAGAAGATGAAAGGAGAGGAGAAGAGAAGAGTAGGTGATAAAAGATGAGTAAAACTGAGAGGAAAGAAGAGGTACAGTGAACATTGAAGGCCCCTTGGCATTCACTATTACTTTTCTTTTCTACGAACAGGACCTCTGTGAGGGGTGATGATTTGTGAAGCTGACTGTGAGGATTAAGGCTGGTACTATCTAATCTTTGCCAGTGAAGACACTGTTGAACATACTGCAGGTGTGTGTGCAACATGAAGGTATTCAGGAGTGCAAACACAGCTGTTCAAACCAATTGGTGCTCAGGAATGTCTTTGTGTGCAATGGTTCAGGGTCGCTGATACTAAGCTCATTGGTTCAGACAGAGTTAATTATTAAAGATGCTATTGGGTGAAATGTTCTCACCTGGGTGTATTGTCAGTGCAGCATCTGTTTATAACACAAACACACACATACAGACATGTTTAAATATAAAAGTTCAGCCTGTTCGTGACTATACGTCCCAATTCACATATGAGACTCTGGACCACAAAACCAGTCATAAGGGTCAATGTTTTTAAATTGAGATTTATACATTATCTGAAAGCGGAATAAATAAGATAAGAGATACAACTATTTAAAAAAAAAAAAAAATCTAAATATTGAGAAAATCACCTCCAAATTAAGTCCTTAGGAATGCATATAATAATCAAAAATTCAGTTTTGATATATTTACGCTACGAAATATACAAAATACAGTTGAAGTCAAAACTTTACATACACCTTTCAGAATCTGCAAAATGTTAATTATTTTACCAAAATAAGAGGAATCATGCTAAATGTATGTTATTGTTTATTTAGTACTGACCTGAATAAGATATTTCACATAAAAGATGTTTACATATAGTCCACAAGAGAAAATAATAGTTGAATTTATAAAAATTACCCCTTTCAAAAGTTTACATACACTTGATTCTTAATACTGTGTTGTGACCTGAACGATCCAAAGCTGTGTTTTTTTTTTTGTTTTTTTTGTTTAGTGATAGTTGTTCAAGAGTCCCTTGTTTGTCCTGAACAGTTAAACTGGCTGCTGTTCTTCAGAAAAATCCTTCAGGTCCCACAAACTCTTTGGTTTTTCAGCAGAGATTTTGTAATGCATCAAAACACAAGAAATTTGATGTTTGCCATGAGTTTTAAGGAATAATATTCTAAAGATCTACCAATAGGGTAATATGATATTACAGCTGTGGTTGCAATTATTTACAAGAACATAAAACCGAACAACTAGAAATCAGGCTTCATAGAAATCACATTTCCAGTGATACATTGTTTTTAACACCACGGATAATTTCATTGTGTGTTTCCATAATGGCTGCTTGTACACACAGGAGGGTCACTTGAGCCGTTATGGTGTGTTGTTTTAATTTTTAAAAGTGCCTCTTAGCAGAAATCTAACGTTTCAAGGGAAAACAGGAGCTGAGCGCAGGAATGATGACATCAGCAGTATAAACAACGATCGACGAGTGTCTCTCTCTCTCTCTCTCTCTGCAGGATGAGGTCTTGCAGTGGTATCAGCTAACATTAATGACATTCTTAATCATTTATATGGGGGAAGTGAGAGGTCACATCCACTAATGTGAGTGTTTGCCAGAGAAAAGAAAATGAAAGAGACAGAGCAAGATAAAGAAGAAAAGAGAGCGAGAGTAAGGGAACATAAGCTCTTAAAACAATATAAATACTGTATTGACCCGAATATAAGACAATGTTTTTTTCTTGGAAATGCATCTTAAAAAACGCAGTCATCTTATATTCAGGGTCTAGACTTTGACATGTCAATAATACACCCACAACAATAAGTGGCGCCAAACACGCATAAAACAAGTGTGCCATGAAATATGTCATATAATGTGTGTTGCAAAAATCGCGAGTGAAAACAAAAGAAAAAGAAAAACTGTTAGCCTGATGGGAACAAACTTCCTCTGTAAGTGATTTTAAAACATAAGACAGTAGCCAGATTTGAAGACTACAATAAGATTTCACTTCTACTGCTAATAAAATTTTGGTAGGATGCTATGAGATGGATGGCCTAGATGTTATATAATTCAGATGGGCTACCTGTTGTTTTTATGGTTTAACAAAAAGTGTATATTTTTAAATGTCATTGTTGGTACATTTTACCAGTATTTACCATACTTTCAAAACAAAAATTAAAATAGGAAGAATATGCGATATGAAAATAATTTAAGAAATAATGTGTTTTACAGAGAAAAAAACAAAAACAAAACAATATTTGGTTTTCAAAAAGCCTTTTTTCCAAGACTGCACCCTGACTGCACTTTGGCCCTCCAGGCCCATGTCTCCACCTCGGCCTGTCCGAAAAACGAGTCATTTGTGAGCTTGTCTGAATTTATTATGAAGTCTAAGACAAAAATAATGTTTTCGGACATGAAAGGATAGATGTCATAATTTTGTTTTGGTGTAAATTACTTACTAAACACTAAACTGCCAATAATTCAAGCCACAGGGAGATTGTAGATGGCTGTGATTCATTGTATTGAATTAACAGAAAGCCAAATAATATACAGATTTATAATACAAAGTATTTTTCCAAAACTAAGTTTTATTAGTGTTTTTGTGCCTTGATGGTGAGGGTGGGAACATATGTGACGTAGCCACGCGCACTTCCGTTTGAGAAACACCCATACTCTAGATTCTGTTCTACTATTTGTTGATTATTATTTGGTGTTATGTGTTGTAGCAGATCTGCGTTCTCAGTAAAGTCTTCTTTGAAATATAATTCCACGTTTATAAGCCTTATTCCACTGCAACATGTGACACCAAAATTAATAAGAGTAAAAATTGCCCATTACAAATACGTAAACATTGGTTGCATGAACCAAAGAATACCATTTTCATGACATTAGACCAACAAAAGCCCAAATTATAAGCATTTTTAACAATTTTGCTACATATTTGGACCATTAGGGGCTTGATACATTCACTCGCATAAATCACAGATGCATTAACCAATAATTTGCACAACCTTTGTTGCTAAATTATAGCATTTTGTGGCACAATTCAAAATGGCAGATGGATTTTATTTCATTCTAGCATTAAATTTACAATGATAGCTGGTCAAACGTGTCTATTTTGATATAGTTGCGTGACTAGTATGTGAAGAATTCCCAAGCCAACATCTCCATTAGCTCCTGCATTTAGAGCAGCCCAGAGCGTCTCTCTGCTTCAATCTCACCACATCTCTGGATCTACAGGAGTGGAAACCCGGGTTTGTGTGCCAGATTTCTCCTCAGCGCTGCACGTCTGCTAATTGAGTGGGTTAGTCGTGGCTAAGGGTCTCTCTGCGCTGAGGCAAGAGCTCATAAAGACGGGTGCGGGTGGCCCGGGCCAAGCCAGCAGAAATCCAATGTGCGTCTTCCAGGCAGAGGAGAGCTGCTGAGCTCAGGTTGCATGGAGATGGGCCAGAACCTGCACACACGCCCAGAGAGACCCGATAACTCACCGCACTGCGTTCCGACGCACTGGCCTCATGGAAGAAAAGCTTATTAAAATTGGAACATGCATGTTTTTGTTTCAAAGTGAGAATTCAAAGAAAGCCATGTAAATGCCATCATGGTTCATGTGTTTCTTTGTGATGGTTTTACGTATTTTCCTAGTCCTTCAACATAGTCAAACAATGAAATAGCACTCTACTGATCTTTAGATGGTATTTGAACTTGAAAATGTATTCATATTAAAATTACTATCAACAGAAATGTATTTATATATCAAATAGTTTTACAAACAGTATGTAAATTGTATAACATTTCACCAAATGGCCATTGGTGTCAACTGTCATTGCCACGTACACACTACAATTTTCAGGACTGACAACCGCATTTAAATGTCCCGTAAATTATCGTTCCATGTGTGTACTGAACAGCACTCACTCCCGCATTTGTAACCATAGCAACATTATGTCGTCTTGCGGGAGTGAGTAAAAGTTTAGCCTTTTGTTATGTGCCATTTTTTGACAAAAGACCCTTTGTCCGTTGATTTTAACTAAACTACCGCTGATAGACGTGTAGCGTTGTGTTTATGCTCGGGAGGCTGCTTTAGAGAGAGCTGTCTTTGCAGTGTTCCCATGTCCTCATATTTACAAGCTGTTGGATATGAGAGTTTTTTGTTTGTTAGTGTTATAAAACAAAGCATTTGGGTGTCTTAGTGTTTTTTTGTGGTTGTCCTTGTTTGCTGTTGTTTTTTTCTATGAAGATCTGGCAACACTGACACTTTACCGCAGGGCTCATGAGCGCAGATAGCCCCGTGCTAAGTTAAGACTTCTTTCATTGTTATTTTCTTGCATCTCACATACAGACGAAGACACTGATGCACGTTCAAATACGTCATTAACAATTAGTTGTCCAGTTCAGTTCCGTACACACTGCGTAGAATTTCGGTAAATGCGGTTGTCCCTACCTGTATTTTTCGGCAGATAATGCGGTTGTAGAATGTGGTTGTCACTCCCATATTTTAGTGAATTATGCGTGTACAGAACGCGATTAAGGAGAAAAAGGTTAACTGACAACCGTATTTAGCTGCAGTGTTCAGTTCAGTTCTGTACACACTGCGTAGAATTTCGGTAAATGCGGTTGTCACTACCTGTATTTTTCGGCAGTTAATGCGGTTGTAGAATGTGGTTGTCACTCCCGTATTTTAGTGACTTATGTGTGTACAGAACGCGATTAAGGAGTAAAAGGTGAACTGACAACCGCATTTAGCTGCAGTGTTAAGTTCAGTTCTGTACACAATGCGTAGAATTTCTGTAAATGCGGGAGTGAGTCCCGTAAATTATCGTTCCATGTGTGTACGTAACAGAACTCACTCCCGCATTTGTAACCATAGCAACATTCTATCATCTTGTGGGAGTGAATAAAAGTTTAGCCATTTGTTATGTGCCATTTTTTGACTAAAGACTCTTTTTGTCCGCCGATTTTAACTGTCTTGCAGTGTTGCCATGTCTTTATATTTACAAGCACTTTTAGGCTTGTTGTTTGGTCTTATCTCATAAAGATAGGCACTTTATGAAGTTAATAAAGTGGTCTGTTGTGGATATGAGATATATATATATTATAGCGGGCTGAAGAATCACAGGTTGCAGTGCAAGTTAAAGCCCCGGAGGGTGTGTTTTATTGGTGAATAGAACAAACAGTGAAGGTGCCAAATGTGTCTGGTGCTCGTCCTCGGTGCTTCGTGAACCTGTTCGCCGGCCGGCTGAGTGCAAGGGATTCGGCGTCCTGTGCTCGATATATATATTTTTTTTTTGGGGGGGGGGGGGGGGGGGGGGTGTTATAAAACAAAGCATTTGGGTGTTTTAGTGTTTTTTGAGCTTGTGGTTTTTTTTTTCTAAGAAGACCTGGCAACTCTGACACTTTACCGCAGGGATCATGAGCGCAGCGTGGCTGTATTTTTTGGGAGTTAATGCGGTTGTCGAATGCGGTTGTCACTCCTGTATTTTAGTGAATTATGTGTGTACAGAACGCGATTAAGGAGTAAAAGGTGAACTGACAACCGAATTTAGCTGCAGTGTGTACGTGGCCAATGCATGTATGACTGTATGATCTGTCTCCTGGTCAATTTTGATGGAAATATTCAACAGTTTTTATATAAACATTATGCCTGTCAATTTTAACACATTAATGTAATAAATTGCCCCACCCCAGACCTACATAGGTCATATTACATTTCATACAGTTGACTGGTGACACGATATTGTCTGTTTTTGAATGAAAATATTACCTCATCAGACCTGTTGTGCATATCCAAGCGACACACATGGTGTTTCGTTTCTGAATGAATCTGCATTTGAAATGAATGGAGTGAGTTAATGATTCAATGGCCCATTCACAAAGAGTGTAATTTACTTCATTCCTGAATTGTGAATGTTTTTTTAATATCTTAGACAGTGTTGCCATGGCGATTTATTAAAGCAACTGCAAAAAAGAAAACACGAATTGTCTTATTGTCTTTATCGTACAGATAAGAATAGGGGATTGTTTGAAACTGCAAAGGGTCTACTTTTATTTGTGTGCAGTCATAATAACAACAAAACAAAGTGCAATACCCAAACTCCTCAAAACTTATAACTTTATATAGCCCAGGGGTGTCAAACTGAATTTGTGGAGGGCCATAGCCCAGCAGAGTTTAAATTCAACCCTAATTAAACGCACCTGATCCAGCTAATCACGTCCTTCAGGCTTACGGTATTTGAAAACTACATGGTATGTGTGTTGGAGCAGGGTCAGAACAAAACCCTGCAGGGCTGTGGCCCTCCAGGAACTGACTTTGATGTCTGTGATGTCCTATTAATCTTGAAAACATATTGGTCAAGTTGCCAGATATATTTAAATATGTTGCTGTCCATTGAAAATGAAAAGACAATTTTATTTGTGAATAATGAATGATATTTTGAATGATATTTTGTAAAATGTTTCCATAAAGACACCCTATTTGTGGGAAGTCATGGCCTAATGGTTAGAGAGTCGGACTTGTAATCCAAAGGTTGCGGGTTCGAGTCTCGGGCCGGCAGGGATTGTAGGTGGGGGGAGTGAATGTCCAGCGTTCTCTCCACCCTCAATACCACGTGTGTTCACTGTTGTGTGTGTGCATGTTGGATGGGTTAGATGCAGAGCACGAATTCCGAGTATGGGTCAGCATACTTGGCAGTATGTCACTTCACTATTTAATTATAATTAAATTACAGACAGCACAATATCAAATAACCTCACACCAGCTCAAAAGCACCCGCAGTCCAAAATGAGGGTTAAATGCATGTGCCAGCTGTGCACTGATTTCCTGATTCCAGCAGGGTAGCTGTGCCACCAGGTCTTGGGCCCATCATTGCTGCTTGCAGCTATATTTTTTACACTGACGTATAATTTTAAGCCTTGGCACAGAAATTAAGAAACAGCACAAGTTTTAACACCAACAAACGCTAATTGAGGTCAGGCTGTTAGAATACCAGTGTCAGTAAAGAAGCAGGCCATATCTCAGGAACCAAAGATTCGACCCATCATTTTCACCTGGTGGTCAGTCCCTGTGCAGAATCTGTCCCTTTATCTACCAATTTCTTTCTTTCACACGCTGTAAAGACGTTTTGGGAATTCTCACGTCTATTCATTTGGAGAAATTAACATGAGCTTTGATAGGGGTTTCAGTATGGCCCTAAAGGATGAGGAAACGGCCATGTTGGCTCTTTGTAAGGGGGGTAAATGCAGCTCTGTCTGCGAGACTCCACCAGCATTCAGAGCTCCGCACAAAACCCTCTGACCTCTTTTGTCTACCCGGGACTACCAAGCCCATTTGATTAGGGCCTTTTCTCTTCCTGCTCTGTTGTTTTTTCTTGTTTTAATTGACCGGTGGGACCAAGAGTAAGAAAAGGGCGTCAGGGTGTCAACCTTAGTCGCCTCGTTTCCAGTCAGCGTTTTCTTTTCTCTCTTTCTCTGGTGGGAATGCAACGCCCGCTTGCTCTGGTGGCTCTATTCCAATGGGAATCCCAGCTATAGCACGCAGGGTTTAATAGATGTCAGACCCGCTTCGATCAAACCCCCCGCTCAGACTGTAACAATTAAACTCATTAGAGAGAAAAGCAGAACAGAGTCACTGGCCATTTGATGAAGGTCAGCATATGCAGTGAAATGGTTTTGGAGTTAATCACTTAACAATTGAACTGTTCTTAATTCATACAGATGCATATTTTATTGCGTATTGCATCTTCAGCAATTTTTGGTATACAAATGAATAGGATTCATTTTATAAATGCTATTTAAGTTACATTTATTAATATAGGACTTATGTGATTTCATGATGGGATGTGATCTGTAGGTATTGTTGACTGTCTTTTGTCTGAATGTTGGTTTTACTGAAGGTAATATGAACTCTTATTGGGCTCTCCTAACTGAGCTAATTTTATTTTTATGTTGGATGGATATTTGAACCACAAACTGTTATATTACTCATTTGACATATGACATTTAAGCAGAAAGGTCAACATTATGAAGGGACAATTAGCTTTAGTTAAAGTATTCAACAAAAGTATTTGGAAAAAGTGTTATAGAAAAAATACATATAATACCAAAATGGCATGAATGGAGGATCCTTAGCTTAAAAAAAGTTGGTAATTTGCTATGTCATTTTCCCCTCCAAATAGAGATCTTATCAACATTAGTGTTTTACTCAATTAAAGTGCATGCGTGTAAAATTATACTTATCCTAGTTTCTTTATTCAAAGAAAACAATTTCCAACTTTTATGTTAAAGATAAACTTTGAATTGTGGAAATAAGAAGCAATTTTATATTCCTGTGCCAAGCTTTGCATGTGCAAAATTTCAAACTGGTCTTTTCAGGAACTTGATTATCTCTCCCTGAGTTTATATTAAACATTCCTCACCCAGTAAATCAAACCTTACTGGATAATTAAATCCATCTTTTCTACAGAAGTTGGGAGTTGATTCTGTCCTGACGGCACTTGACATGTCCAGATCGCAACATGACAAATGTTCAATCAGATGTTCTTTAACTTTTCTTTCAAGCCTGCCAGCTCAAGCTTGGCAGTTCTTTCAGGATTATGCTGAACCAGAGAGGCAGACTTCTTTCCAACTTGGTCAACCAAAAATAATAAATCATATTATACATAGAAATACATATATTATATATATTCACATAATGCCATAATTTTATCCCACTGCCACATCCAAACTCACAAGCCAGCAGATCTTTTTAAATAATGCTGTAATACATCATATGCACACACCATATTCAGATTAGTATGTTCTGCCGAAGTGTCCTGTATTCTTTAGTATTCAGCCAACAAGAACCGCAGTGTTTTATTTATTAAATCATTTGAGGGGAAAAGGATAATGTACTTTTATAGGACGTTGCGACCACGTCATTCTAATGTGCTGTAATTCTTCTTTAATGTGCTCTTAAAGTGTTTTTTTTTTCTTATTAATAATTAATCACTAGAAAACTGTTTTGTAATATCAGAATCAGTTCCATGACACATGCTGTGCAGTAAAGGCACCTGACTGCTGCCTCTGCCCGCCTGAGCGTGGTAATAGATGGCGTAAGTATTTATGCATGGCAGTAAATGGCTTTAAGTGACTCTGTGCATCAGGGGGCATAGCTGGCTCTGTCTGTGGTCGTTTACGTGCATTTTAACGAGGCATTCACTGCCCCTCAGAGACCGACCTGATGGAGAAAGGCCTGAACAGGACCATTGACTACGCCAACTGCAGCTCAGACTAAAATCAACAGCAGAATTACATGCTTTAGTGAGCGAGCCCCCAATAAAACAGCCCTTAGAGACTGCCGGCCTGGCCCTCCTCCCTGTGTCCCTCCGACAGGGAAAAAGAGCCCAGTGTTGAATTCGGTTTCTTCTTTGCATTCCTTTACTCTGAAACCATGGCAATGCAGCCATCATAACCTTGACCATCCAAAGAAAACAAAAGTCCGCTCCAGTCAGAGAAACATAAAAATGCAATGTTTGCAGGAATAAGTCTCAATTAATGCTTCAAATTAATAGTTTATTATCCCTGTTCGTTGAACGGGAAGTCAATTAATAGAAGTTGGACCATGCTTGAGTGGAGCAAGTCCACTGAGACCCACCAGTTCAAAACTCCTACTCTTTCTTCTTTGCTTACAGGTCCTTGTTAGGAACCTTGACCGATTCCTTTGGGAACATGTCCATTCTCCCTGATTAGGGTCCCTAACTATTCACGTATGGGTCTTATTTCATTTATAAGTGCGGTCCATTGTTCTCTCGGATGCCTTTCCCGTAGCGAGGACTAATTTCACTGTTCCATTTGAGTCTTGTACACTTGCCTTTGAACCCCTTCGTGGTGTCTTTAGGGGCCCTATTAAAGGCCCAAGTCATACCGTATCTAGGGTGATCGAAAAAATCTGGACCAATTACCTGTGACCCACCATACAAAACGAGAAAGAGGAACAAAAAGACATAAAAGAAGATACAGAGAGTGTGAAAGAGAGAGTTAATATAAAGCATTTAAAACACCACCAGAGGCTTTCATGATGAAATATGACTCTTGAGTCGAGGTGCTGGGAACTTTGTCTCTGCCTCCCGTGAATGGATAGATGAATTATGTGGTCAGCACTGCATTAAGACTCGATCCAGAGAGAGAAAGTGTGAGGAAAAGAGCACAGTCCTCAGAAAGGATCCCCTGGTTTCCTAGTTTTCAAACCCAGCAGTACAGTAATTGGCAGAGTTTGGTGCTGTTTTTCTGGTCCACCGGGACACCCTAAAACTGCGATGCAATTGTGATCACTGAACCTAGCTGCACCAGGAGACATTTTGAGCCGCCCATTGGACAAGTCCACTTGCAAGCCTATAACTGATATTGTCTTTGACTGCAACATTGTTTTGCAGTCTTGGCTTCAACAGGAGACTCATTGTGTTGAGGATTTGGGATCCCCATGAGACTTGGTGAAATAATAGTCTAGCTTCACCAGGGGGGGAATTACAAGGACCCCTGACACACCAATAGTATCCTTTATCTAGCATCAGTGAAACAAACCACCCAGGCTCCTTGGAAATATATGCCTCCAACTACATTTCTGCAAAACTCAAAAAAACTTACCTATACATACGAATCACTGCAGGCCTAATTTTCGCACAATTCCTTGCACAGATATGTTATGACTTCAAAACAATTTAAACATGCTGCGAGACTGAAAACTGATACTTTTGAACAGGGCCGTAGCTGGGGTTTGCGGGCCCCGGTGCAGGTTGTAGCAGTGGGCCCTGTTTGAAATTGTTTAATTTGTATGTTCATTGTTTTTATTTATTTGTGCTATTTACACAATGTTTACGTTTTTTCAAGATTGTAGGTGTCCAGGTACAGAAACCGAATAATCAAATGTAAAATAGCACTGCATAGTCATTACTGTAAAAATTTAATACAAAGTCAAAACAAAATTTATTCAGACACCTTCAACATTTCTCACATTATCACAGTTTATTTGCTATAGTTTAAAAAATGGTAATAAAAGATGTCAAGAGTGTTAAACTGTGTCAGAACAAATTAATCTTGATAATGTCAGATAACTTTGATAGAAAGGTATGTAATAGATTACAATCAAACAAACATTCAGAGAACTGTATGACAATATTTACACAACTATCAATACTTTGTTGTCCAATTACCAAGCAATGCTTAATTTAGTTCAGTCTGTGGTGTAAAAATTAGCAATTAAAGAAAAACACTTAAGCAAAACATGGTCAGTTCAAAGTGTCTGAATAATTTTTGGTCTCAAATTTATAAATTTTAATGGTAGTCCACTGTATGAATAATTTTGGGGTATAATATGTCACAGTTCACTTTATTTAGCTATGCTCATTTACATAAATGAACTATAGTGTCCTGCACCAACTAAAAAGAAAATATAAAAAATTATATCTGGTGTCTGAATAATTTTTGGTTTGACTGTGGATTCATTTTTGTCAAAATTACAGAAGTAATTCAGTCAAGAGCAGTGAGTGATTTTCTTTTTTTCATTTTCTTGGATTAACATTAAGGACACCTACAGAAGCTAGTAAATTAGGCACGGTCACTTTAAGAGACAATGCATCCAATATAATAATGCACATCCTATTTCTTTCTTAACTGTTTACTTTCACTTAAAGACATAACCAACAGTTTTTTCGAGGATACTCTCCAAGACGGGTATTTTGACATCATTTTGTTTGTATTTGGTGGTACAAGAGCAAGAAGAGGCAAATTCTGTGTTCAAGCACTTTGAGACACGTTGTATTTGATTAACGTAATATAAACGTGTCTCAGTTATGTATTGAATGTGCATTTTAGCACCACTCATTGGACTTTGAAATTGCTACGAAACATGCAGTAAGGTACGAAATATCAGTGTTACCGAAAGTTCACCACAATCTCATATTTCCAATGAACCTGGGTTGGAAACAAAAGCAAGTGGCCCACAAGTAATTGGAACGTATCTTAATTTACATAATCATTCAAAAAATCAAGGGAGTTGGTTTGTCTTAATGAAAGGATAAAATATAAACAAAATAATTAAAAAAAAAACTTTTTCCATTGTGAGGGCATGCAAGTCCACATATCTCAAACATCAAATGCTTTTGTTGATTGACTGGCATCATCTTCTTCAATTAGTTTCTAACATCAACTGGTCCAAATGTCCAGTCAATTTCAGGCACAAGCACAGAAGATGAGTTTAGACATGGAAGTCACCATGCATATACTTCTCAGGAGATGCAGTGTTAAACAGGCAACTGGCATATCACTTTGCTATAAACATAAACTCAAAAAGTTTTGCTGTTCCTTGAGCTAAGATGAAAGATTTGAATTATCTATTTCCAGGGAGGTCTTGGCAGTTCAGCAACTGTGCAACTGTATTGAGATGAATGGAAATGTAGAAAGATACCAGACCTTCTTGGTCCTTCTAGCAAGCCTCGTGTTTAAGAGGACGTCTTCCTTTTCCTCAGCCCTGCTAGAATCCTTTCCGTGAAACATTCCCAATCCAAACACTCTTGAACTCCAGCAAACCATCTCATTCTGAACGGCAACTCTCGCCGCAAGCACCGTGCCATGACAAACACTCGTTTAATACACAGTCACTCCCACCAGCGTCAGCGGGAGCCGAGAGGCATTCTTCAAGATGAGGGAAACACATCCCTGGCGTTTGTGAGTGCAGCCGGGTCCAGGAACAGAGCTCCGGATGGTTCTGGCTCATATGTGGTTTCTTTATGGAGAGCGGCTCATCTGCCAGGCCTCTCTGTCCGATCCTACACCAGCATTATGTGTTCATTAGGGAGCTGTCTCAAAGCCAAACGGCTCCTTCCAGGACCACGTGACGCATTGTGCATCTGGCGAGGGGATCATCGCCTAGATTTAACAGCTTTCATATGAATATATTAATTGTGAAAACCCAGTGGTGGGATTATACATTACAATATTGCATAACTTCTGGCAAACAGAGAGAAAGAGGAACCTAACAAGGGATCTAAAGAGGCTTATAAAGGCAAGATCACTGCGGCTTGTTTGATGGGTGCCGTTTGTGGGGCGGAATCGAGGGGATGCATGATGTTATGTCTATTATTAGGTGAGAGAAATCTGAAACAGATTTTATGAAACAAAGTTGTGTGATGAGGCATGTCAGTGTGCATGTAGCAGAACATGATGCAAATTAAGTCATTGGCCCACTCCATAAAAACACACACATACACACACTCCTTAAGAAGACAAATGCGCTCTGATGAAGGAGAATGTTTTTTATGACACTCTGGGATAAAACCTGGAATTGTTTCTGCTCAGGTTGAGTTGCTCTATTGAAAACAGTTTAAAGCAGACGTTATAAAGTTATCCAAAAATAAAAACATTATTTACTCACCCACATGTTGTTCTAAACCCATTTCACATTTTTTTATTTCATGGAACACAAAAGGAGATGTTTTGAAGATGTTCCCCTCTGCTCTTTTAAAGGGATAGTTCATACAACAATTTAAATTTGATGTTTATCTGCTTATCCCAAGGACATCCAATTGACACTCTATCTACAATCTCAATTGGGAGTGTCAATGGTCCATTTGAGAGATAGGTGGCGATAATGCACTTATAAGTCTGCGATCCGCAATAAAGCAAGAAAAAGATACGTCACGCGCCGGCTGTTGTGACCGCGCTCAGGACTGCTGGACCGTGCGACGGATCAGAGGTAAAAAACAACATAAATACTGTTCAGTTTCTTGCACAGACCGATAGTTTTGTGTCTTTAGACCTCAATGTATCGCCATGAGCCGCAGGGTTTAATTTGGTTTTATCTGTGTATGATTTTTTTTTCCTCTCAAAGCCGTGGGTACCATTGACTGCCATTATATGACTGACAGACTGCCACGGTTTGAGTTAAAAATCTTTGTTTGTGTTCTACTGAAGAAACTAAGTCACATACATCTTGGATTCCCTTGGGGTGAGCAGATAAACACCAAATTTTAATTTTTAGGTGAACTATCCCTTTAACAAAGAAAGTAAATGGGACAGAAAATCCAGTGGGATCTAAAAGTGTGAGGAAAAAAGATAGACAGACAGACAGACAAACAGACAGACAGACAGACAGACAGACAGACAGACAGACAGACAGACAGACAGACAGACAGACAGATAGATAGATAGATAGATAGATAGATAGATAGATAGATAGATAGATAGATAGATAGATAGATAGATAGATAGATAGATAGATGTGTGAGAAAGTTATAAAAGAGAGTGTGTGTGTGTTGATGGGGTCTTTACCCTCCCCCTCAAACCCCATATCAGCCATAATAAACCTTTATACACTGTGACACTTTAGGCATGGAGATTATGACCCCCATAATTAAGAAGCAATGGGGGAGGTACATACACTCCCTCTCTCTCACACACAACCAAACTTGAGTCAATTTGTGGAAAGATTAATGGTATGAATGATCTGCAAATCAAATCAGAAGATGTGAGCTTCTCTACAGGATTTATGTTTGTCTGCATTATAAATGTAAATGTCTTAAATATGTCTGTGAGTGTATGAAGGTGTCAGGAAGATGAGATTCCCAGAGTAAAATCATGCTTGCTTCATTAACCACCACTATAAAAGTGTGTTTACAAGTCTGCCATGTCAGTCACCCGTGTCCACGAGTCTCTCTGATCCGAAACAACATCTCTGACCTGCTCTCGGCATTCCTGGTCCGTTCCCAGTCGCCCTCCTAAGACATGAATATTGAGTTAGGATCTCACCTTCCTACACAAACTTACGACTTACAACATCTAGGCCTGTATTTCACAAGTCTCTCAGAGATGCCCAATGCACGGCACTATATTTAACCCAACAGCTGGGACTGGAGCGTCACTTTTCACCTATGAGCTCATTTCAGTCTCTCATTCCTCTCAAATGTTCCTTTCGCCACTCTAATCCTCCCGGGGCTGCTAGGGCTGATCTCAGATCAGTTTTGAAGAGATTTTACGCCTGTAAATGAGAAGTAAAGCTTACAGAGATCAGTGAGATTGTTTTGGGAAAGGGTTCTGGGGTGAAGAGCAGACCAGCTCACATAATTTCTTATTATAAAATCCACCATGTGTTCTCTGAGACGCTTGATACGTCTGTGTTAATACAGAGCAATAATCAGCTAATTATACATATAATTAGACTAGAGATGTTAGTTGTAAGTGTATGTTTACTAGAGGACATTAATCTTTTTGAAGAACATGTTTCCTTTAAAAGAGTTTCCATCTTACATTAAAAAGTTTCAATACACGTCTATGTTGGATATTTTTTTTCTTACTGCTCCTAAACAAAGGAGTAGCTAACCACAAGTAGAAATGCTACACAGAAAACAAATATTCTCATTATCATATCTCCAAGTAAAAGTTTTTGCAATAGATTTCCAGTAAAACCGTTTTTTGTCTTTTTGTAACGAGTAGTGGTGTTGTGTTAATACAGATAGTGTTGGAAAGTACAAGGGAATCAGTTCATTTGAAACCATCAAAGAAAGAAAATGAATGATAGAGTCCATTCACAAAAGTTATTTTTGACTGCTATTTATTTGGTGAATTTTGTGAACATTTAAAACAGTTTATGCATCTTAATAGTAATTGAGATGCTAATTATTTTTGTGGCAATAAATAAATAAATACCTACATAGACAGATAAATAAATAAACAACCAAACAGTACTTTTCAGATTTTTTTATAGGTTGGTACGATTTTTTTGTATATTTTGAAAGACATGTTCATGTCTTTTATGTTCACAAAGGCTACAATTATTTGCTACAAAAATACTGTTTATCAGGTGTCAAAATTTTATGTCAAAATAAAAATACAGTATAAAAACAACTGTTTTATATTTTCATATATTTTAAAATGTACCTTATTCCTGTGATGCAAAGCTGAATTTGCATCATCACTACTCCAGTTTTGTTTTTCTCAGGATTCTTTGAAGAATAGAACAACAGTTTTAATTTAAAATGTCACTTCTAAACAATTTAATGTATCCTTGTTGAATAAAATTATCAATTTCTTTAAATGAAAATATTACTGAATCCAAGCATTGTGTATAATTTTTTTGAAATTTTAAAAATCGCTGTTCATGGGAATGGTACGAAACTTGATGACTTTTATGGCAGTCACTATGTGACCAATAAAAAAAAAGAATGGACTTGATTCGAAAAAGCTAAATGGACGTAAAAAAAATAAAAATAGTCACACTTGTGTTGCTCGTGGTCAAAAATGACTGCTATTGGAAATGAATGGGAAATACAGAAAAAAATACAAATAATTTTTTGGCTGTACAATTTAAAAATCTCAAGAAGTCTCAGATAAGAGGTTGAAATCAGAGTGTCATTCTTGTTCCTTTTTTTTTTTTTTTTTTTTTACTTTTGTCACTAATCTTGACTTCAAAAAATTTATTTTAAAGGCATTGTCTCTATTTTAACATGAAAGACTGCCATAATTGAAAAGTAAAAGAAAAATATTCTAAAAAAATTTATTGTTTTATTATATAAAATATAATAATTATTGCATAAATATTAATTATTACAATAAAATGATCTGAAATTACAAAAGAAAAAGAAAAAATATATATTTTACATTAAGTTACATTTCAGGTGTCCGGTCACTTTTGACTGCGAACACCACAAGTGTGAATCCCAAATCAACAATACCAGAGGGTTAAATTGATAAAAGTTATCAAATCATTTCTTTTTATAGTATTCTACATCATGGAAGTAATTGTTGTACTATATTTAATTTATACTGATTAAAAAAAAAACTTTAATACAGTATAAAATAATGCAGTATTGAGAATCATCAAGAATGAATATTAAATTAAAAAAAAATATTAATAAATAAATAAAAATAAGACACTGGAAAACACATTGTTAAATAAAATCACACAAACTTACATGTTTCCTTTGTTCCATGCAAAACAAATGATTAGATACTTTTTTATTAATAACTTAAAAATATATAAATATATATCTTTCCTCAGCTCACCTCGCACAATGTCTCCTGTTCTCTAATGCTGTCTGATATATTAAGTGAAGCTCTGTAATAGCCTGCTAATGGTCGAGTTGACCTCTGACCCCGCTCCCCTTGTCAGGGCATGGCTGGGTGTCGGACAGGGCATATAATGGCTTCCATGAAGGATCTGGGAGGCCCCGGCGGCGTGCCTGATGGCCTTGCTCAGAGCAGGATGTTCATTTGGTGAATGGGAGGCTAATGGCCTCCTGTCACTTGTCGTCAGGTTTGATTAGGAGTGTGGGCTGCCGTGTTGTCCCCGTTTATTCGTTTACAGAGTGATGAAATGGTCTGTGTTTCATTATTAAGGCTTTGGAAGAGATCCGCACGGCAATTTAGGGATGGCTTACTCAGATGTGCACGCATACACTGGCATATGAATGCAGATATATACAAAAAGTTAAGTGCCGGCAAATGTATGAAGATATTTCACTGAAAACAAGAACGACTTGTTTCTGGATTCAATCCACAGTGGTGTATATGTAACACGCTCTAAAGATCTGCCTCTGGAAGCAATCCTGGGTAATTTAGGTGTATCTTACAAGAACATGAAAACCAGGCCTAGCATTGGAGAGGCCATGTCTCATCACGGTCCTCTGTAAGTGCTGAGAACATCTATCGTGTCAAAGAACCAAGCTTCTCAAACCTCAACAGAAGGCAAAACAATCCAAGATGATGGTGAAAACTTGAGAGTTTTGGCTTGTTTTTCCATCTTGGGCCTCTTGTCTGTGAAATCCGAAGGTCAGATTTTCAGTTGTGCAAACACAATGGTGTCGGATACGCAATAATTTCTCAAAGCTGTCTGGGAAAAAGAGCAGTATGTGGTTTTGGGTTCCGGTACCCAATAAACTTGATCTTCACCACACAATGAGGAGTGGATGCAAGGTCAAGTCAAGCCAATTATATTTATATGGCGCTTCGTAGGCCGTCGTGGGTTACAAACACACAATATGTAAGAGGTCACAGACCAGCGACAACTTTAGGTCATGAACTAGGGTTAAAAACCTGACAGAACAGCTGAAACATAAACAAGAGGAGACCTTCAGGTCACAGTCAGTGACAAATGTGAGAACAGCGAGAGACGACAATGTTTTAACGCTCTCCAAAGCGTTCAGGGCATGCAACACTGTAATAATTCAGCTTGGCAATAAAAGGGAATTCACACGGACAGCAATATGCAGTGACAAAACAACTGGATAACATTTACAATGAGAGTTGACTATTTAAATTAACTTAATGTAAAGAAGCAGCAATGTAATGTGGCAACTGCCAATGAGAGACAGTGGAGCTCATGTGATCTGCTGCCTGATATACAACTGGATACAGTAATTACATATGAGCAGCTGGCAAATGGAAGCATCTAGGATAAAGAAAAGGACTGCATACTTTCCTTATTATATGTGCGCATACATATTACATACACACTGACACAAACATTTAATTGCTAACTAGATATCTGTTTTTGGATATTTGTTGTTGTAATGATTATACTGTTTTTATTAGTTTGATGTAGTCATGCACTGAATTTCTGTGTTATTTATTTTCTATACTTTTGTGAAAATGTAATGTTGTTTAAGTGGAGGCTTATAGCCCATACAAGCCCTTATGTTTTTTTGTATTTTTTTGCATTCCTGCTTGTTGATGTATATATTCTACATATTGCAACAACAAACTATACTAAAACTAAAATATATTACATATTTATGATATATAGGCTACAACTTAATCATTGTTTTCACTGTCAAAAACATTTATAAATATATATATTCAGAGATAAGAAGGTTTTATAATTAATCAATAAGTTTTTTTTTGCTTGTTTTTTTCACACCACATGACATTTTATAACCTTAACTAACCATGCCTTGTTGGAAAAAGGTGAAATTATATGATATTCCAAGAGACTTGTTAACATTGTCTCAGTCAGGAGTGTTTAAGGGGGTATTGTCTATGATATGATTTACTGTTTTATTCTCTTTTATTTCATATTTTTTCCCTATATTTACTCAGACAGTGACAACTATTAAACTGCGTCAATACACTTCAAGATCTTATAGGCATAAATAGACCTGTCACACCAGAGGGACCAAATTTTGGCCATTTTGCTCAGGAGAAAAACTCTTAAGCAACCTTATTTAACCTATAGCTCGATTTAGACTGTGTCATTTCAGGTTTTCCAACATTTAAGTTTTTATATCACAATAAGTTACAGCAAGTCAAGTTCAGGCAAAGTGATTCATGATGGGATAATAATGTGCCCTCTGCTGGTTAGATGAGGTACCACTGCTCCTTTAAGAACCTGAGAAAAAAACAAGAGATGAGAGTGAGAATACAACATTGATTCCGATTCCGATATTCATCAATTATTTGCATATGTTTATCAAAGATGTTGCATAATTCTCATCCAACTGTCTAAACTCTTCAGGAGATCATGGCTCATGAAATTTGACAAGGTCAGTTTGTTTTCTTTTTATGGGAAAAAAACAACCAATTTCTAATGAAATCTTGCTGCTCTGGACAACACTAAATCCAGTGTGACTTAATATGTGACCTAAAGACAAAATATATAAACAACTTTTGAAGTCCATGTGTCTGCATCTGTTACGTCTGTGTGTCCCCAGTTTAAGGGCTTTGTTTATCTGTGTCAAACATGGACCAGATTCTGTCCAAGACAAATTCATTAGTGCGGGAGATGACATCAGACCGTCAGCCTTATGGACTTACTTAGCCAACACATTGATGGGACTGGAGAGTGTTTTTTAAGACGAATGAATCTGTGTGATGTCTGCGGCCTGTATGAGGCAAACCACTGTGAAGAGAGGGACCTAGCCTGAAGAAACTTGTTTCCTTCTTCCAGACTTTTCACAAATTAACCCTTAATCACAAACAAACCGGGTCTTATTCCAGCCTTCCTGCATGTTGCGCAGGATTTCATGCATTTAAAGCAGTGACGGAGATGAAACACACAGGGACATTTGCTTGTTTAGCCTGCAGCGATGAATCTGATTTGGGGGTCATCCTGTGTTGCATTGGTTTGTAAGCGATGGGTTTGGTAAAGGAACAGACCACCGATATTCCTACAGGATTGTGTTCGGAATGGAACACCAGCTTATTAAACAATGAATACTGCACTATATGCACTGTACACTGCAACTCCTTCTCACTGGAAGATGTGTCTGTGGCCACATTTCTGTAAAATGATATATTGTTGCTTCTTGAACATTTTGCAACACTTTCAATATATGAAATGTCCAGTGAGTGGTGTAAAAAGTGTGTGAACGTGAATGTGGCAATGCTTTGTTGCTTTGGTTATTGTACATAAGCCTATTGATAAAGTTTGGAAAAACCTACCACTTACGCTAAAACAAACCGACAGTGTTAATAACAGCAAATGTGATATGAAAACACATTTGCTGAAGCAACAGTGTAATTTTAACTTTTTTATCAAGTGTTGTGTCAAGCATCTCACGAGACTCATACTCAAGTGCTGCATATCGCAAGTGCAACACTGTACCAGGTGCGCTACAGAGCAAGTTTACTATGTCAGAAAAGCCATACATATGGAGAGGATTATGTGATGCAGGCATCAAAATGTAATCAGTTACAAATCTTACACTATAGAGTAAAAGTGTGGTTATAGTTCTCTGCAAGAAACCACACAAAAATAAGTCTTATTAATCAATAATCTGCCCCGACATCATAATTTGTGAAAATAAATACATGTTGTTGGTGTTTTAGTGCCACTAGTGTTCATTTCAGCTGGAAACTGCAATTAATTGTAAAGGTACGAAAAGGTTTTGCAAAAATGTAGTTGGAGGCATGATTTTCTAATGATCCTACAATATGCAACAATGTCAAGTCAAGTCAAGTCAAGTCACCTTTATTTATATAGCGCTTTTAACAATGTAAATTGTGTCAAAGCAACTGCACAATATCAAAAAAGAAAATAGTGTGTCAATAATGTAAAATTAAAAGATTCAAAAAAGATTTTCAGTTAAAGGCATTTCATTATTGAATTCAGTGATGTCATCAACCAGCTCAGTTCAGTTTAAATAGTGTCTTTGCAATCAGGTCGACGATATCGCTGGAAATGAAGTGTCCCCAACTAAGCAAGCCAGAGGCGACAGCGGCAAGGAGAATTTAGAAATAAACCTTGGGAGAAACCAGGCTCAGTCGGGGGGCCAGTTCTCCTCTGGCCAAACGAACCAGCAGTTCAATTCCAACTGCAGCAAAGTCAGATTGTAAGGGCTCAACTGGTTACAGTGGTCTTTCCCGATGGCTGTCTAAGTGGCGGGGTCCTCACTGGGGATCTGTCTCTGGCACTCATGTCCTGGTCTCCGCTGACGTTCAGGGCTGTAGAGGTCATCTCTGGGTGCTGATCCACCATCTAATCTGGATACGGACTGGATCTGGTGACTGCAGTGACCATCTGGGCAGGATACGGACTGGATCGGGTGGCTACGGTGACTGGGGATATGTCCCCGGGGCTCATCCAGGTGTCCGGCCTCCGCCGATGATCAGGGCCACATACATCATCTCCCGGCACCGATCCACCATCTTATCCGGACATGGACTGAGAAACAGAATAGAAACAGACAAATATTAGCGTAGATGCCATTCTTCTTATGATGTAACGAGTACATCATGTGTTATGGGGAGTGTTCCTGGTTCCGGTTGATCTAATTAATGCAGCCTAACAATCCTTTAACGGATTTGAATAATAGAAGTGTATTAGTGTTTTATGTGTAAGCCAGGTTAAAGAAATGCGTCTTTAATCTAGATTTAAACTGACAGAGTGTGTCTGCCTCCTGAACAGTGTTAGGTAGATTGTCCCAGAGTTTGGGTGCTAAATAGGAAAAGGATCTGCCGCCCGCAGTCGATTTTGATATTCTAGGTATTATCAAATGGCCAGAGTTTTGAGAACGCAGCAGACGTGGAGGACTATAATGTGATAAGAGTTCACTCAAGTACTGAGGAGCTAAACCATTCAGGGCTTTATAAGTAATTAACAAGATTTTAAAATCTATACAATGTTTAATGGGGAGCCAATGCAGTGTTGACAGAACCGGGCTAATATGGTTGTACTTCCTGGTTCTGGTAAGGACTCTAGCTGCTGCATTTTGGACCAACTGTAATTTGTTGATCAAGCGTGCAGAACAACCACCCAATAAAGCATTACAATAGTCTAACCTTGAGGTCATAAACGCATGAATTAGTATTTCTGCATTTGACGTTGAGAGCATAGGTCGCAATTTAGATATGTTTTTGAGATCGAAAAACGCAGTTTTACAGATGCTAGAAACATGGCTTTCAAATGAAAAATTGCTATCAAACAACACACCCCTTGGTTCCTAACTGATGAAGAAGAATTGACAGAGCAGCTGTCAAGTGTTAGATAGTGTTCTAGGTTATTACATGTGGGGTTTTTAGGTCTGATAATTATCACCTCTGTTTTTTCAGAATTTAGCAGTAAGAAGTTACTCGTCATCCAGTTTTTTATATCGACTATGCATTCTGTTAGTTTCTCAATTTGGTGTGTTTCACTGGGCTGCGAAGAAATATAGAGCTGAGTATCATCAGCATAACAGTGAAAGCTAACACCATGTCTCCTGATAATATCTCCCAAGGGTAACATGTAAAGCATGGAAAGTAACGGCCATAGTACTGAGCCTTGAGGTACTCCGTACTGCACTTGTGATTGACATGATACCTCTTCATTCACTGCTACGAACTGATGGCGTTCAGATAAGTGCGATTTGAACCATGCTAATGCACTTCCACCAACTAAGTGTTCTAGTCTATTTAAAAGAATGTTGTGGTCGATAGTGTCGAACGCAGCGCTAAGATCCAGTAGCACTAATAAAGAGATACAAGTGCGAGTGTGCTCATTATACCACGGAGTCGGACTGTTTTCTTTGATCTTCCTTAAGCGTACAGGAGCAACTGTATCTAAAGTGCTAGAAAAGAGAGAGTCCATAGTTTATGTTACATCAAGTTTTTCTGTGCTGTTGGATATGCTGAGGAATTGAGATAAATCAGGAAGATTACTTACAAGTATGGTAGAGCCATCACCTCTACCACAAAAGACTGCTTTGTAACAAGGAGTAGAATTTACAGTTTTAGCTATATGGAGTTTACACAAGACTAGATAATGATCTGAGATATCATCGCTTTGCTGCAGAATTTCAACACCACTAACATCAATTCCATGTGACAGTATTAAATCTAGAGTATGATTTCGACAATGAGTAGGTCCAGAAACGTGTTGTCTAACCTCAATAGAGTTCAGAATGTCTATGAATGCTGATCCTAATGCATCTTTTTCATTATCGATATGGATATTAAAATCGCCAACAATTAAGACTTTTTCTGCAGCTAGTACTAACTCAGATAGAAAATCAGCAAATTCTTTAATAAAGTCTGTGTGGTGCCCTGGTGGCCTGTATACAGTAGCCAGTACAAACATCACAGGGGATTTATCACTAACATGTGTTTCTCTAGATAATGTTATATGCAGCACCATAACTTCAAACGAGTTATGCTTAAAGCCTGCCCTCCGAGAAATACTGAGAATATTGCTATAAATTGTAGCAACACCTCCCCCTTTACCTTTTGGACGTGGCTCATTTTCATAGCAGTAATCTTGGGGGGTAGACTCATTTAAAGTAATGTATTCATCTGGTTTTAGCCATGTTTCTGTCAAACAGAGCAAATCTAGATTATTATCATTGATCAAATAATTTACAATAAGTGCTTTTGTAGAAAGGGACCTGATATTCAGTAAGCCAAGCTTTATCAATTGATACTCTCTGTATTGTAAACATTTTTTATTTGTTGAACATCAATTAAATAGTTACTCTTAATTTGGTTTGGACGTTTTCTGTATTTTCTAGTTCGGGGAACAGACACAGTCTCTATAGTGTGATATCTGGGTGAAGGAGTCTCTATGTGCTGAGAATTAACTGACTTCTGTGACGTGAGGTGGCTAGCAGATGGTCGGTTTAGCCAGTCTGTCTGCTTCCTGACCTGGGCCCCAGTTAGTCAAGTACGAACTCTAAGACTATGTGCTATATTTCTAGAGAGAAGAGTGGCACCACCCCAGGAGGGATGAACACCATCTCTTTTCAACAGGTCAGGTCTGCCCCAAAAACTCGTCCAATTGTCTATAAAGTCTATGCTATTCTGCGGGCACCACTTAGACATCCAGCCATTGAGTGACGACTATCTACTATGAATCTCATCGCCACGGTAAGCAGGGAGCGGCCCAGAGCATATTACAGTGTCTGACATCGTACTTGCAAGTTCACACAGCTCTTTAACATTATTTTTAGTGATCTCCGACTGGCAAAGTCGAACATCATTAGCGCCGACGTGGATAACAATCTTACTGAATTTGCGTTTAGCATTAGCCAGCACTTTTAAATTTGCCAAGATGTCAGGTGCTCTAGCTCCCGGTAAACATTGGACTATGGTGGCTGGTGTCTCTATTTTCACGTTCCGTACAATAGAATCGCCAATTAATAGAGCACTTTCATCAGGTTTCTCAGTGGGTTTGTCACTGAGTGGGGAGAACCTGTTTGATGTACTGATCGGAACGGAAGAGTGGTGTTTTGACCCGCGACTAGGCCGCCTCACAGTCACCCAGCTGCCCTGCTGCACGGGCTCTACCGGAACCGAACAATGTTCAGGACTCACTGAGCTAGTCGCATGCAAAGCAGTATCTACAGACCTCACATTCTTACTATCCTCAACTAAAGTTTGGATGCGTGTCTCTAATTCTGAAACCTTCTCTGTCAGCCTAACTATTTCCCTGCATTTATCACATGTGAATCCCTCATCGCCGACAGAGAGAGAGAAACTATACATGTGACATGAAGTGCAAACAACAATAGCAGGAGAAGAAGCCATTACTCACCGTGACTGATGAATGATACCAACTTAACTTACCATTTACCACTGTTGTTTGATGAACTCGTGATAAACGGAGCGAGAGAGAAATGAAAACGGAGCGAGAAAAAAAGAAAACAATAATATGTGCGAATAGAAACGCGAGTAACAAGCTAACCAGCTGATAAACTGCACTCGCGGTTTTAAAAAGCAAACAATCAAATTAGTTAGATTAGTTTGATAGATAATACCAGAAATATGGTGGGAATTAAGTTATATATTATCACTTTAAACAACAGAGACTGAAAGTAAGGTAAAGTGTCAATAAAAAAGTAGAGCAGCACAACAGACAGGGACAGACTGAAGCAATCGATCCCCAATATATGTTGGTATACCAACCTTTTTTTTTTTTTTATCACTAGACATTATTGGTCATTTTTAAAGATTTTTCTAGGTCATTTCACAATTTTGCATTTACTTTATAAATCCTGTATTAAAAAAAAAAACAACAACAACAAAAAACTGTCCAACTAATGAGTCAAAATAAAGACTAAAAATCATGAATGATATTAATTCCAATACATTTGTTACACTGAAAATGGAAGGCCATATCAGGAAGATTGCATTGTTGGATACAACAATGTGCTTAGTGTGCTATTTTGGCAAAATGGGATATTCTATGCACACAGAAAACAAGCATTATGCACAGTATAGTAGATCTGATATATTGCAGAAACAATAGTTATGTTAGCATGCTTTTCTGAAATTTGCATCTGTATTTAGCACATGTGCTCCATAATGACCTGCTACTGCCATCTAATGGATTACAAAATAACTGCATGATGCTCCTCATGGATTAAGAGTGTTAATTGCTACTTTAACTGATAATAAACACAACAGGGAACGTTCTATGTATGAATGATTGTTTCAGTGAATTATTAGAGCTCTGTAGGACACACTGGCTACAGCCTACACCCGAACTGCTCATGCATCATCATAAAAACACCATCCAAGCAGCAGAGCAGCAGTCTGTCATTTGCTCTGTAAACAATACAACCCGACCCAGATGGCCAAACCCAACAGCAGTCTTCAGCGAGGCATCAGACAAGAGTTTGTCACAGTCACTGCAAAGTTCGTGCATGAATGGAAGATTTAGACACCCTCGATAAACAGGCAAAATAAACAGGGTTTATTTTGACCGCAGTGGCTGACACTGCCATGCGAATGTTACCGATGCATCTTTCTCAGATTCCATGGGCTATAAATTGGAATATAAAAACTTCTGTTTTGGTTCCACCCTTGTAAAACACGGCCGGGTAATTCATCGCTGACGTGTTGTGCCTGTCATCAGCCAATCACACTGAGCGAGGCCCAGTGCTTTCACAGGCCAATTAAAAGTCGGCAGGTATAATTTTCAAAGTGAGCGGGCTCATGGGTCCTTTCTGCAGCAGCTGGTCATAAAGGACATGGAGCAAGGGAAGACTAGCCAAACAGCTACATAGACCAGCTTTGGAAACTTGCTGTGCACCTACAGCACTGTTCCAAAAGCTAGTGAGCTGCCCTGCTGTCAGCTATTTACATAGGCAGCTGCCTGCTAAGGCAGCATCATAACTGCACTGGAGACTCAATTTATAAATCAATTAGCACCTTGCTAAGCTAATCACACAAATCTCAAATAAGCATAAAATACATAGCACACACAAATTTTGGATTAAATAGCCCATTGACTGATTGATACTTCTAGGTCCTGAATGAAATCGAATCTGTTTATAATATTAAAAAAAAGAAAGTCAAAGAAAATGTTTATCTAAAATTGTGAATGGTAGCATACACCTGAAATTCAATAGATAAAATATAATAAATACTGCACGTTTTACCCAAAGTTCATGTTAGCCATGTATTTTTATATTCATTGGGATATTTATTGAATGTCACATGACCAAATAAAATTTTTAACAGCAGTATGAACTAACAGTGATATTTATGTTTTTTAAGGCAATAACCTAAACTACAAAGTAATTTTTGTTGTTGCTCTTTTATTTGATTTTAATATACAAATATTAGTGAGAAGGAGAAAAATAAAAACTTGGATATCAGTCTGCATATGCAATGGGCAACTGTTATGATCATTTTTGATAGCTCCACTAAAGGCATCATATAACCCCCATACTTTTCTGCAGATTCTCTCTCATTGTCCATACTGAAAGCACTATTTGAAGTTGCTATTTATATGCATGTATATGATTCCAAATTAACCAATAACAAGGTATACAGTATATAATAATTACATATTATAAGTCAGCTGTCTATGTGAAGCAGCTCACTAGCTTTGGAACCGAGCTTATGGTGTTTCTATAAGCCAAACACCTATCCTCAGCTGGATGAGATCTGATTCATACTAAACGAAACCTGAAAAAAGCAGAAAATCATGGAAAATTTGATGTCAATCTAGAAATCATCATTCCCATAAATTGAAGGCCTTGGCCATGGCATGTCATTCCTCATAGCTTCTATCATAGGCCTCTGGGAGAACCGTCACCATGCATCCGTACAAACAGAGAGGCACACAGTGAAATTTCCCTGGAAATGTTCTCTGCACAAACACTGCGCAATTACACAGACAACACTGAATTCTGCACCTGCTCCGGGCAATCGGAAATCGGACAGGCCCACACCTCTCTCGGCAGGCAAATGTCCTGCATAAACTTCACACCCAAGAAAAGTTTCGAAATAAGATTTGCAGATGGTCCAGATCCAATTATGAAATGAGAAGGGGCAGAGCATCCGCCCCTGTGGGACTGTTCGCTGGATAACCTCATCCGAGTCTGATGAAAACGAAGCAGGCGTTTCGATGAGACCACAGGATGGTGATCAGCCAACCAGAGCACGGCATTCCTCCTTTTCATCAACATAGATTTATATCACAACCAATCATCTCACTGGGCTCTGTTTGACATGAGTGGTCCCGGGAACCAGACAACCAAAACATTTGATCTTCTCTGAGTGTTGAATACACACTGAAATCACTAGCACATGGTTCAAAGAAACACACACAGGGTCTACAGTATTTCACAAATCAAGAGCAACACACACTCATGACCCCGCTGACACTGGACCACTCAAAGAAGGAGTATATAAATAAATAAACTGAAACCTGAGAGGGACTTTGTTCTCAAAGGTACAACAAGAAATTGGTCACTCTACAAAATGGATGTCCCATTCATGTCCTTCATATAGATGTGTAAAAAAAACATTAACAATGAATAGCTGATGCCAACTTTTACTATGGGGTTAATATATACACATTTATAACAAGTCAAAAAAATATGTTTTATTATACAATTTATTATAATGATGCCTTTTATTTTACACAGTCTCCACGCCATTTTTAATCTCTCCTTGCTGTATTAGCTGTGTTAAATAATTAAAAATATACACTCACTGGCTACTTTATTAGGTACACCTTGCTAGTACCGGGTTAGACCCCCTTTTGTTTTCAGTATCTGCCTTAATTCTTCATGGCATAGATTCAACAAGGTGTTGGAAACATTCCTCAGAGATTTTGGTCCATGTTGACATGATAGCATCACACAGTTGCTGCAGACTTGTCGGCTGCACATCCATGATGCGAATCTCCTGTTCCACCACATCCCAAATGTGCTCTATTGGATTGAGATCTGGTGACTGTGGAGGTCATTTGAATAAAGTGATCTCATCGTCATGTTCAAGAAACCAGTCTGAGATGATTTGAGCTTTGTGACATGGTGCATTATCCTGCTGGAAGTAGCCATCAGAAGATGGGTACACTGTAGTCATAAAGGGATGGACATGGTCAGCAACAATACTCAGGTAGGCTGTGGCGTTTAAACGATGCTCAATTGGCACTCAGGGGCCCAAAGTGTGCCAAGAAAATATCCCCCACACCATTACACCAGCACCACCAGCCTGAATCGTTGAGACAAGGCAGAATGGATCCATGCTTTCATGTTCTTTACGCCAAATTCTGACCTTACCATCTGAATGTCGCAGCAGAAATCGAGACTCATCAGACCAGGCAACATTTTTCCAATCTTCTATTGTCCAATTTTGGTGCAAATTGTACCCTCCGTTTCCTGTTCTTAGCTGATAGGAGCGGCACCCGGTGTGGTCTTCTGCTGCTGTACCCCATCTGCTTCAGGGTTTGATTGTGCGTTCAGAGATGGTATTCTGCATACCTTGGTTGTAACGAGTGGTTATTTGAGTTACTGTTGCCTTTCTATCATCTCTAACCAGTCTGCCCATTCTCCTCTGACCTCTGACCACACAACTGCCGCTCACTGGATATTTTCTCTTTTTCTGACCATTCTCTGTAAACCCTAGAGATGGTTCTGCGTGAAAATCCCAGTAGATCAGCAGTTTTTGAAATACTCAGGGTGGGTTGCACCAACAAGGATTAAATTGAGCAAAGTTTAGAGCTAATCAAGGATTTGTTGATCTGGGTTTTATTTTAAATCGAGTTGTGTTGCACCACTTAATTTTAAACTGAGATTAACAAATGGAGGATTAGAATTCTAACCTGCGATTAAAATCTCCATCTATGATTAATTTTCTCTGCCATGATGCATTCGTCATGTAATTAATCAGCAACAATGTTAATATTCCTTATTCTTTGTCTCTGACGTTAATTGCTTTTGTCGATAAAGGAAATAAACTTGTAAAAGGTCCGCCGTCTTTATAAAACGTTATGTAGACCGTTGATCAAATGGCCGATCAAGCAAGCAATAAAACTGAGGCAGTGCATACGGATTTTATAATCTTGGAAATATGTTTTTTGTATCAATTAATGGAGTATACCTTATGACAAAACAACCAAGAAAGTATGATGGCATGATTCATGGAATGACTACCTCCGCTCGTGACAGCGGCGCCCCGTCCATTTGATCGCCGTCCAGCACGCGTGGAGCAGCCGACAGAAACGAGAGGCCTGGCTGCGATCCTGTCTTCTTTTCTTTGTTGTACGCCGAGATGCACCGAGATAAGTGATGGATTCACATCACAGACTCAGCAGACACGAGTTTACTACAGGCTGCCACAACCCTCACAATCTTCGGGCTCAGTGCGCTTTAATTTTAATTTTTATTTATAATAAACACCTCTCTGAGACCTGACGACACACCCACTGTTTCTGTCTTTGTTCAATCAGCCACATACTGTAACTGTAAGTGTACGTTATTGTATTTAAACCTCCTCACCTGTAAATTTAAAGTTAATCCTTAATTGAGATTTAAATCTGAGTTTAAAGTTATGGAGCAACAGGATTAAAGTTAATCTATCTAAACAAGGTTTAAAGTTTGGTGCAACAGAATTATTAGATAAACCTTGATTTAATCTAGATTTAAGATTAATCCTTGTTGGTGCAACCCACCCTCAGATCAGCCGGTCTGGCACCAACAACCATTCCACATTCAAAGTCACCTAAATCCCCTTTCTTCCCCATTCTGATGCTCGGTTTGAACTTCAAGTCGTCTTCATCACATCTCGATGCCTAAATGCATTGAAGTGCTGCCATGTGATTGGCTGACCAGCTTTTTTTTTTACAATGCATCTATAATGCATATATATATAGTCACCGACCACTTTATTAGTTACACCTGTTCAATTGCTAAATTGCTAATCAGCCAATCACATGGCAGCAGCTCAATGCATTTAGGCATCTAGATATGGTGAAGACGACTTGCTGAAATTCAAACCAAGCATCAGAACATGAAAGCATGGATCCATCCTGTCTCGTCTCAATGGTTCAGGCTGGTGGTGGTGATGTAATGGTGTGAGGGATACATTCTTGGCACACTTTGGGCCCCTTACTGCCAATTGAGCATCGTTTAAACGCCACAGCCTACCTGAGTATTGTTGCTGACCATGTCCATTCCTTTATGACTACAGTGTTCCCATCTTCTGATGGTTACTTCCAGCAGAGAAATGCACCATGTCACAAAGCTCAAATCATCTCAGACTGGTTTCTTGAACATGGCAATGAGTTCACTTTACTCAAATGGCCTCCGCAGTCTTGACTAACAGGGGCCCAGGTCAGGAAGCAGACAGACTGGCTAAACCAACCGTCTGCTAGCCGCCTCACACCACAGAAGTCACTTAATTCTCAGCAGATAGAGACTCTTTCACCTTGATATCACACTATAGAGACTGTGTCTGCTCCCCGAACTAGAAAATACAAAAAACGTCCAAACCAATTTATAACAATTAGTAACAATTTAATTGATGTTCAACAAATGAAAAAAATATATAACACATAGAAACAAATGATAAAGCTTGGCTTATTGAATATCAGGTCCCTTTCTACGAAAGCACTTTTTGTAAATGATATGATCACTAATCATAATTTAGATTTGCTCTGTTTGACAGAAACCTGGCTAAAACCAGATGAATACATTATTTTAAACGAGTCTACCCCCCAAGACTACTTTTATAAAAATGAGCCACGTCCAAAAGGTAAAGGGGAGGTGTTGCTACAATTTATAGCAATATTTTCAGTATTTCACAGAAGACAGGCTTTAAGTATAACGTCTCGTTACGTATGTAACCCTCGTTCCCTGAAGGAGGGAACGGAGATGTCACATCGGATGACCGACGAAATTGGGATCTCGCCAGAGAGACCAATCCCCTTCGAGTGTAACTAAAGCCAATGGACATTGGCATGCGATCATTGCATCCAGCTGCCGCTGATCACATGCGTGGGCATAAGAGGCAGCAGGTGCACCGCATTAATTCGTGCTTTCGCTGAGGACCCGGCAGCTCAGCGGTGGTACAGCGACTGTGGCGACGGGACGTGACTTCTCCGTTCCCTCCTTCAGGGAACGAGGGTTACATACGTAACCCAGACGTTCCCTTTCAGTCGGTCACTCCGAGTCATGTCGGATGACCGACAAAATTGGGATCCCTACCAAAGCGCCACAGAAGCTGCCCCTTCCAGTGCCCTGTGTAGGCCTCCTGATCCTTCCTACAAGGCAGACGATAGGACTGGGCTCTACACAGAGAAGGTCAACTACTGTTATTCCTTGAGCAACCCACCAGTAGAACTTGGATAACACTGGGAAGCGTGCCCTTCCGCTTGGAAGAGGCACACTGCGGAGTCACCTCCTCCCAGAGGGGGTTAAGTGACATTTAGACAAGTATTTGCTAGAGAGAGTTTAAAGCTTACAGGCTTCCGTACACTGGCTGCCTGCAGCGTTTCCTTCTTGGATTTCTAACTGTTCGATTCTCTCAAGTCTGCACTCGATGCATCCTCGATTTCAAGAACACATTCGGGCACTTTCATGCGTCCTCTGTACTTGCGTTCTTGAGAATTGGAACTGAACTTCGATGGTTAATAATGACGTAGAATGAGAACACAAGGACTCAAGATCGCTGAAGAACGCATATTGAGAAACAGCCAAGAATAATGATTATAACATAACACAAAGCCAAACACCAAAAAACAACTACATGTGTGTAAATACGACCACACACATACACATTTATAAATTCAATATTATTTAATTTCCATGTAGTTTGTTGAAGTACTAAAATAACTCAAATTACATAAAAGCTAAAATGTAATAAATTAAAAAAACTAAACAGACATAATAAAAAACTAATAAAATGGCAAACATTACTCCAACTTTAAAATTAAAATAGATAATCAAACTACATTAGTTTAACAGTAATCCTGAAAAATAACACTGAGCCAAACACACATGCTAAAAAAACAACAACTTGCTTACACATAGTAAGACATGGTTATAAAAACTGAAACAGAAGTGAAACAAGTAGTAGGAAGGGGAGAAATAAAAAGCGATACTTATATCCTTTGTCCTTTATCCTTTGTCCCTGCCCGGTGGAGTCGCATGGTAGAGTCAATGTTCTTTACACTCTTCGGTCTTCACACGAGGGCTGCCGTGGTAAACTAACCTTATTTATACCCGTCTAACAAAATACTAATTGAATTCAGCTAAACTCACTTTCCTTTTTATCACAACAAAACAAATGGCCAAGCAAGTGCAGACACTGCCAAGGTACGCGATAAAGTACAAGACCAAACGCGATTTCAGCACGTCTCCACACAGTAAACAAAACAAGCTTTTCCTAGCAACGACAACTGTGCTAAACACTATACACTAGGGGTGACCCCGAATAGTCAACGAGTTGATGCTTCGATAGCAGGAACCTGATACACATATGGGATCCCGACAAGGTCTCTCACATGGGCACTAGCCTCACACCGGATTTCAAGAATTAATTGGCTGAAAGGCCTGGCGCCGGACGCTCCGCCAAGTCCGGACGCCGGAGTGCTGGAGGACTCGACAGGGTTTACCTGGTTAAGGAACTCTCTGGAGAATTAGGCGTAAGGACGCCGCAAGCCGACTCTGAGCCGGGCCTCTCAGTGCCACTACCCGTTTGAGGTGAGAACACAGGAGGAAACCGGTTCGACACGTAGGCTATAAAACCTAGCGGACATGTTGGGAGTAGCCCAACCCGCAGCTCTACAGATGTCTGCTAGAGAGGCACCACGAGCCAGCGCCCAGGACGATGCGACACCCCTAGTGGAGTGAGCCTGAGCGGGCAGGGCACAATAGGCCTTGTGCTTAATAGGCCAAGGTGATGGCATCCACTATCCAGTGGGCCATCCTCTGCTTGGAGACAGTCTTCCCCTTCTGCTGTCCTCCGTAACAAAGAGCTGTTCTGAGGTCCTAAGCTCTGAGTTCTATCCACATACTGTCGCAGTGCGCATACAGGACAGAGCAAATCTAGGGCTGGGTCTGCCTCCTCCAGGGGCAGCGCTTGCAAGTTCACTACCTGGTCCCTGAAGTGAATGGTAGGAACCTTGGGCACATAGCCGGGCCGGGGCCTCAGTGTTGCACTGGAGTCAGCCGGCCCAAACTCAAGGCACGATTCGTCGACCGAAAATGCCTGCAGGTCCCCCACCCTCTTGATCGAGGCCAACGCAGTCAGGAGTAGGGTTTTCATAGAGAGAAACTTCAACTCGACTGACAAAGGGGGCAGTTTGTAGGGCTCTTTGCACCAATGCCAAATCCCAAGAGGGTAGGCAGGGAGGCCTAGAAGGGTTTAACCTCCTGGCCCCCCTAAAAATCTGACAACCAGATCGTGCTTCCCCACCAACCTCCCCTCCACGGGGTCGTGGTGAGCGGAAATGGCAGCAACATAAACCTTATGGGTGGAGGGGGACAGCCTATGCTCCAACCCTTGTTGCAAAAAGGAATTCACGGCTCTGATCGAACATCTCCGGGGGTCCTCATGGTGAGAGGAACACCAATCGACGAACAGGTTCCATTTCAGAGCAGAGGCCCGTCTTGTGGACGGTGCACGTGCTGAAGCGATAGTGAGTGCTACCTCCTGGGGTAGGTCACCTAGAACCTCCGCGTCCCATCCAGGGACTATATGTGGAGTTTCCACGGGTGCCAGAGGGTGCCCCGTCTCTGAGAAAGCAGATCCTTCCTCAGAGGAATCGGCCAGGGAGGGGCTGTCGCGAGGAGCATGAGTTCCGGGAACCAGGTACTGTTGGGCCAATATGGAGCCACTAACAAGACCTGCTCCTCATCCTCCCTGAACTTGCACAGTGTCTGTGCTAGTAGGCTCACTGGGGGGAACGCATATTTGCGCAGGCCCTGGGGCCAGCTGTGTGCCAGTGCATCCGTGCCGAGCGTTGCCTCGGTTAGGGAGTAGAACCACTGGCAGTGGGTGGTTTCCGGAGATGCAAACAGGTCTACCTGAGCAACTCCGAACCGACTCCAAATCAGCTGGACCACCTGAGGATGGAGTCTCCACTCCCCTGGAAGTACTGCTCGAGACAGCTCGTCGGCTGCCCGATTGAACACTCCTGGGATGTGGATGGCACGAAGGGACCTATGCGGACCGAGCGGAACTATGGCCGCAGCTGCAGCCATAAAGAGTTTGCTCTTTTACCAAATGACCCGAAGGCCCAACTGGCTGAGGTGCCTGAGCACCAGTGCACACAACTGCTCTCGAGACTGTGCAAGTATGAGCCAGTCATCGAGATAGTTGAGAATGCGCACACCCCGTTCTCTCAGGGGAACAAGCCAGGAATTACAGAACTTCAGTCTGGATCTAACCATTACATGATCTGAGATGACCGAACACCTGAGATGGAGGATCAGCGCCGGGAGATGACGTATGTGTCCCTGATCGTAGGCAGAGGCCAAACACCTGGATGAACGCCAGAGACAGATCCCCATTGAGAACCCCGCCCCTTAGACAGCCATCGGAAAAGACCACTGGAACCAGCTGAGCCCATTCAATCTGACTTGCTGCAGTTTGGAACTGAACTGCTGGTTTGTTTGGCCAGAGGAGAATTGGCCCCCCGACTGAGCCTGGTTTCTCCCAAGGTTTTTTGTCCATTCTGTCACCGATGGAGTTTTGGTTCCTTGCCGCTGTCGCCTCTGGCTTGCTTAGTTGGGGACGCTTCATTTCCAGTGATATCGCCGACCTTATTGCAAAGACACTATTCAAACTTATTGACACTTTATTTTCCTTTTTTTTGATATTGTGCAGTGCTTTGACACAATTTGCATTGTAAAAAGCGCTATATAAGTAAAGGTGACTTGACTTGACTTGACAAGGGCCTCTACGACTTTGGTGAATACGCGAGGCGAAAGGGACAGCCCGAAGGCCAGGACCTTGTACTGATATGCCCGACCCTCGAACACGAACCGCAGGAATGGCTTGTGTCGCGGGAGAATCGAGACATGAAAGTACGCGTCCTTCAGGTTGATCGCTGCAAACCAATCTAGGGGACGGATGCACCCGAAAATGCGTTTCTGCATCAACATCTTGAATGGCATCTTGTGAAGTGCACAGTTCAAAACTCGCAGATCCAAGATCGGTCGTAACCCACCGCTTTTCTTGGGCACAATGAAGTAAGTGCTGTAAAACCCTGACCTCATATCGGCTGGAGGGACCGGCTCTGTCATAACTTATTATAGATATTACTTTCATATAATTGTATTATGTTTTATTTTACATATGTTTAACTGTTAAGATTCATTTTAATATGCCAATAAAAATGCAGACTTTCTCCGGGTCTTATAACTTTGTTAAAATTAAGCAAACCAAAACGATAAATGTTAACGTTCAACTTCAAGAGCCGTCAAGTATTTGCTAGAGCGAGTTTAAAGCTTACAGGCTTCCGTACACCGGCTGCCTGCAGCGTCTTCTTGGATTTCTAACTGTTCGATTCTCTCAAGTCTGCACTCGATGCATCCTCGATTTCAAGAACACATCCGGGCACTTTCATGCGTCCTCTGTACTTGCGTTCTTGAGAATTGGAACTGAACTTCGATGGTTAATAATGACGTAGAATGAGAACACAAGGACTCAAGATCGCTGAAGAACGCATATTGAGAAACAGCCAAGAATAATGATTATAACATAACAAAGCCAAACACCAAAAAACAACTACATGTGTGTAAATACGACCACACACATACACATTTATAAATTCAATATTATTTCATTTCCATGTAGTTTGTTGAAGTACTAAAATAACTCAAATTACATAAAAGCTAAAATGTAATAAATTAAAAAAACTAAACAGACATAATAAAAAACTAATAAAATGACAAACATTACTCCAACTTTAACTAAAATTAAAATAGATAACAAATAAAAATCAAACTACATTAGTTTAACAGTAATCCTGAAAAATGACACTGAGCCAAACACACATGCTAAAAAAACAACAACTTGCTTACACATAGTAAGACATGGTTATAAAAACTGAAACAGAAGTGAAACAAGTAGTAGGAAGGGGAGAAATAAAAAGCGATACTTATATCCTTTGTCCTTTATCCTTTGTCCCTGCCCGGTAGAGTCGCATGGTAGAGTCAATGTTCTTTACACTCTTCGGTCTTCACACGAGGGCTGCCATGGTAAACTAACCTTATTTATACCCGTCTAACAAAATACTAATTGAATTCAGCTAAACTCACTTTCCTTTTTATCACAACAAAACAAATGGCCAAGCAAGCGCAGACACTGACAAGGTACGCGATAAAGTACAAGACCAAACGCAATTTTGAACAAAAAGAAAATGGCGCCGCTGATGGCAGCTATTGTGCGTTGCTCCTCAGTGTTTGTATTGTTTTTGTTTGTTTTTCCTGTTTTTTGTTTTTCAAATAAGATCAGCTTTACCAGGGATGATCTGCTGAACATTCGGCAGAACACACCACAAAATCTTCTACCGGTTTTTGATTTTTCGGACGTTTTGCTGGACATTGTAGTTGGTGGAGCCATAGCTCTGGTCAAACGCTACAGGAGGCGCAGACGGGGAAAGCGAGCCGGCGCGCTCGTGAAACTTCGTCAGCGCGGATTTAGAACGGCGTTGCCTAGCATCCATCTGGCGAATCTCCGCTCTCTACCCAACAAAACGGACGAACTCCTTCTGCTCTCCCGGACAAACAAGGACTTTTCTAACTCTGCTGCTCTATGTTTCACGGAAACCTGGTTGAATGGCGACATACCGGACAGCGCGATCCATCTGCCTAATTACCAGCTGATAAGAGCAGATCGGGACACAGAATCAACGGGGAAATCGCGCGGCGGCGGGACATGCTTTTACATCAATGAGAGGTGGTGTACAGATGTAACTGTGTTAAAGAAGATGTGCTGTTCAGATCTAGAAACGCTCTTCATTAACTGCAAGCCGTTCTACTCGCCGCGGGAGTTCTGCTCGTTCATTCTCGTGAGTGTTTACATTCCACCGCAAGCGCACGTGAGCACAGCTCTACAGAAACTCGCTGATCTGATCACAGAGAGTGAACAACAACACCCGGACTCTGTTTTAATCATTCTCGGGGACTTTAATAAAGCAAATCTCTCCCGTGAACTGCCAAAATACAGACAGCATGTTACATGTCCCACCAGAGACAGTAATATATTGGATCACTGTTACACAACAATAAAGGACGCATATCACTCGGTTCCACGAGCAGCTTTAGGACTCTCTGATCACTGTTTGGTTCATCTTATTCCATCCTACAGGCAGAAACTTAAGTCTGCGAAGCCTGTATTAAGATCTGTTAAAAGATGGACTAACGAAACAGAGCGGGATTTACAAGCCTGTTTCGACCTGACTGATTGGACTGTTTTTGAAGCTGCGGCAAATGACCTGGACGAGCTCACAGAGACTGTAACATCTTATATCAGTTTCTGTGAGGACATGTGCATTCCTACCAGGACTCATCTATTCTACAACAATGACAAACCATGGTTCACTGCCAAACTCAGACAGCTCCGTCAGGCCAAAGAAGATGCTCACAGAAAGGGGGATAAAGTCTTGTACAAACAGGCCAAATACACACTGGAAAAGGAGATCAGAGTGGCAAAGAGGAATTATTCTGACAAGCTCAGGAACAAATTCTCTTCCAGCGATCCGGCTTCAGTGTGGCTAGGATTAAAGGACATCACCAGCTACAAAACACCACCCCCCAGCACTCTGGAGAATCAACACCTGGCAGACGACTTAAACGAGTTCTTTTGTCGTTTTGAACGATCACCCCACACCCGCCCAGAACACCCCTCCACACAACCATTCACACCTCCAGCAACCCCTCTCTCCCCCACACCTACAATTCAAATCAGCGAAGACGATGTGTGCCAGGTCTTCAGGAAGAACAAAAGAAGGAAAGCACCTGGTCCAGATGGTGTGTCACCAGCCTGCCTAAAAATATGTGCTGAGCAGCTGGCCCCCATCTTCACACAGATCTTCAATAGATCACTGGAGCTGTGTGAAGTCCCCTCATGCTTCAAACGCTCCACCATCATCCCCGTCCCAAAGAAACACAAAATTACTGGACTTAATGACTACAGACCTGTGGCACTAACGTCTGTAGCCATGAAATCATTCGAAAGACTGGTTCTGGCTCATCTGAAGGACATCACTGGACCCTTACTGGACCCCCTGCAGTTTGCCTACAGAGCAAACAGGTCTGTGGATGATGCAGTCAACATGGGACTGCACTTCATCCTGCAGCATCTGGACAGACCAGGGACTTATGTGAGGATCCTGTTTGTGGACTTCAGCTCTGCTTTTAACACCATTATCCCGGAAACCCTTCAAAATAAACTAACTCAGCTCTCCGTCCCCACCTCCGTCTGCCAGTGGATCAACAGCTTCCTGACAGACAGACAGCAGTTAGTAAAGCTTGGCAAATTCACATCCAGCACTCGAACCATCAGCACTGGAGCTCCTCAGGGCTGCGTACTCTCCCCACTGCTCTTCTCCCTCTACACCAACGACTGCACATCTAAAGACCCCTCTGTCAAGCTCCTGAAGTTCGCAGACGACACCACACTGATCGGCCTCATCCAGGACGGTGACGAGTCTGCTTACAGACAGGAGGTTAAGGAGCTGGCTGTCTGGTGCAGTCTCAACAACCTGAAGCTTAACACGCTCAAAACGGTGGAGATGATCGTGGACTTCAGGAGAAACCCCCCTGCTCTCCCCCCACTCACCATCATGAACAGCACCGTGACTGCAGTGGAGTCATTCAGATTCCTGGGCACCACCATCTCTCAGGACCTGAAGTGGGATATTCACATTGACTCCATTGTCAGGAAGGCCCAGCAGAGGTTGTACTTTCTTCGCCAGCTGAGGAAATTCAACCTGCCACAGGACTTACTGAAACAGTTCTACTCTGCCATCATTGAATCCATCCTCTGCACCTCAATAACTGTCTGGTTCAGCTCAGCTACCAAATCTGACCTCAGAAGACTACGGAGGGTAGTCCGGACTGCTGAGCGAATCATTGGTACAACCCTCCCCACTCTCCAAGAACTGTACTTATCCAGAGTGAGCAAAAAGGCTGGTAAAATCACTCTGGACCCCTCACACCCAGCACACAACCTCTTTGAACTGTTACCATCTGGTCGACGCTACAGAGCTCTGAGCACCAGAACGACCAGACACAGGAACAGTTTCTTCCCTCAGTCAATACATCTCATGAACACTCAATAAATAAACGTAGAACACACAACTAATACATTATCCATTCACCACACTCACTTATTTTATTTTCTCATTTCTAATTTGCACATACTTGACCTGTACATACATAGTCGCCTATATTATATATTGTATATTTTGTTTTTTGCTGCTTTGTACATTGGTCATTGGCTATTTCCTGTTATTTTGTTTCATTACCTGTGTCCTGTCCTGTTACTGTCCTTCTGTTGCACTGTGGAGCTTCTGTCACTACAACAAATTCCTTGTATGTGTAAACATACTTGGCCAATAAAGCTCATTCTGATTCTGATTCTGATTCTGAATTTCAGCACGTCTCCACACAGTAAACAAAACAAGCTTTTCCTAGCAACGACAACTGTGCTAAACACTATACACTAGGGGTGACCCCGAATAGTCAACGATTGGATGCTTCGATAGCAGGAACCTGATTCGACTCCCAATCTCACAGTCGAGTATTCGCGGTGTGTTATGATCATGCCATTTTGGCTATATGGAGGTGCTCAAATGTCTGATTTCACATAGAAATACCGGTTTTCTCCAAATAAGTTAATATACAGCCAGTGGCAGACTGGCCCTCTGGAGCGCCAGGAGTTTTCCCGGTGGGCCTCTGTACAATGTGGGCCAGCCCTTTGTGTAATATATAAAAAATGGATTGTAGTAAATACGTATCCTTCCATCAGCCAAGATGAGTGGCCCGGGCCGCGCGGCCCACTTCATTAAAAAAATTGTAATTAATTGCCATTATTCGAGTCGTCACAATGTAGGCTACATAATGCAGTTTTCAGCAGACATGAGATAAGAGTTAATGTAAATCTGATTTCTTCCATGATTTCCCGTGTCTAAGAAAATGTTTAAAAATCTATAAAAATCGTTCTCAATCTTACTCTAGAACATTGTAAATCTGAAGACTTTTGCTTTCGAGTGCTGTGCATAGGAAAGTGATTTATATTATAGGCATAATAAACATATAATTTGCTTATTAATTCACATGCATTAGCCTGTTTTATATACACACTGGTGGTTAAAAGTTTAAAATAATGAAGGCTTTTTATTTATTTATTTATTTGAAAGATTGAGTTTATTTGATCAAAAATACAGTAAATCAATAGCCTAATATTATGAAATATTACACTTAAAATAGTGGTTTTTCTATTTAGGATGTTTTAAACTGTAATTTATTTCTGTGATCAAAGCTGAATTTTCAGCATCATTACTCCAGTCTTCAATGTCCCTTCAGAAATCATTCTAATGCTGCCCAATTTGTTACTTAGCCTAATTATCAGTTATTATTTGTGATCAATTATAAATAATGGTTTTATTATTGGTATAATGGTTCTAAGTTAAAGCATTTATTTGAAATATAAGTACTTTGTAATAAGTGCAAATATCTTTACTGTCACTTAAATCAATTTAATCAAAGTCCCTTTTTGTATTCTGTTATCTTTGATTCACTGAATCAAAGATAACAAAGATTCACTGTTATCTTTGATTCATTGACAGTTCACTATATAGTCGCATAGAAAGACAGCTATTTTTAAATTGTAACGTTATACTGTTTACTGTATTTTTCACCATCAAAATAATTTGTATACTCTTCCACAACTGCAGCTCTATTCCTTAAAATGATAGATGTCAAGCTCCTGCAAAAGGACAAATACTGTATATGACCAATAGAAAGGCACCATAACAGTCCGTATTCTGCACTATTCAAGTCTTCTAGACGATACCAGAGCATTGTGTCATATGGACTTATAATACTGGTATTTAACTTTAGTGATATTAAACTGTCCCTCGTAAAAAATCTTTACAATTATTTGCCATATTACACCAGAAAAGACAAATTATATTGTCAAGAATATGCCAGTCATTTATGGTGTGGTGCGGTGTGTTGCGGACTGGGTTTGGTGGGCCGCTCTGTGCCAAAAAGTCCAGGGCCACTTTTTGGCCCCAGTCCATCCCTGTATACAGCCTATTATGATAATGCTGTAAATAAGAATCTGAAAAGAAAGAAGCTTTAAATAAATATTTTAACATGAGTGAATAAATCCAACCATCCCTATAGATTTAAGTTTCATCTTGGTGGCATGGATTTAAAAATTTAGCAAGACTCAAACTGACACAGGCAGAGTGAAAGACTGATTTTTTTCGATCAAGGGTACAAGTGATTTCAAAACATTTCAGCCGGTTTATATATATTGTGTATATATTATTTATCTCGTATAAGGTGCATTTGGTTGAGTTAAGCTGCAGTAAAGCGCTTCATTGTAGTACTACTGTGATCTCTCAGCGTGCAGCCCGAGCTGGACAAACAACAATGCAGAATATTAATGACTATGACTGGGACTTTTTAAAAACGGCTAATAATAAAATGTGACATTCTGTAGTTCTGTCTCATATTCATCTTTTAATCATATTTGCCAATGTCTTGACTCCTCAGCCAACAGAGCAATTTTGTCTTTACTGTTCCAATACTTTTGGAGGGCACTGTGTGTATATATATCTGAATCATTCAGCTGTGCCCTCAGGTGAAGACGTCTGAGGGGAGCGTCTTTCAATGCTAGCCACCCACATAAGGAGCAGGACGCAATTATTGCCAAGTGTGGTGGCTGCGATGTACCCTATCGTTTAAAGACACATATATATATATATATATATATATTTTTTTTTTTTTTTTTTTATTATTATTGTTAAAATAACTTGACACTGCAGGTCACTGTCTTTTATTTTATACAGTATATGAATTACAGTATATGAACTACAAAGCTTAAATATATGAATACCTAAAAAAAAAACACTACTTGGTGTGATATTTTGTCATCTAATCCAATGATTTTAAGACATTTGTGGTTTAAGTGTCCAAATTCTTCTTGAGATCACTGTACGTGTTCACTTTCAAAGTTTCCAAGTGCTGAAGCATTGGTAGCAAGCGTTTTGGTCTCTGGTGAAGTGATTATATGAGTCATGGACGTGAGGGGAAGTGGACTGCCCTCTGCGCTCTGGGGGCGTGATGTGGTGGTATTAGTGCCATGAGGGAGTGATTTACACTGTCCTCCTGCTGCAGTTTATTAAATCCGTCCCGCCTGCCAATTTGCAGGGTGTTGCAGGTGTCAGAGGAAAGTGTGAGGTGGAGGGCCTCAATGGTCCCATTATGAAATGAACACGTGCAGCATAAGGGACAAACATCCTGAGCAGACACATACACACACACACACACACACACGTATAGTATAGCATTTCACACTCAGACAGCCATCTAAAATCAACTAATGAAAGTTATAAACAAACTGTCACACACACTCACATTCACAGTAACAATGTAGAAATATTGTAATAATTAGGACCATGTGCTCGGAGCTTGACAGTATTAAAATATAAAGGTTTTCACACATTTTTGCATTTCACTCACACACAGTACCAAATGAGGCGTTACCCGCACAAACCGACATTATTACCCACAATCCAACACATAGCTGGATGAGGCCATGTTTAGTCAGGTGCTGATTTAATGTATACAGAATGATGCTTTAGTATTCTCCACATACATTAATAACAACTGCATTTTGCTTTCCAAATATTTAGAGTGAGTTTTTGTTGGCTAGGTTTGGGTGTCAGAGACTGTAGTGATGGTAATAAAACTCACACACATCTGCATTTGCATTATGATCTTGGCACTGTCTTACCAAAGCTACACAACAACAACAAAGTTTAAACTGGGCCTCGGTCATGAAACACGAGCAGAACGAATCTGCGTGCAAATCGTTCGAAATACCATTCTTGGGTAAACCACCTCATTTAACTCTGTGCAACAAATTACATAAGAAACGATTTCCACAGATATTTGTTCTGCTTGTTTTATGAATGAGGTGCATTGTGTTTATGACATATGTATGAGCAGGTAGCTAAAGTGACATACCTTGAGTTTTAATAAAAAATGCTATAGAATCAAATCACTGAGGGTGCTTCTTAAATTATTGAGGGTGCTTTAGCCCTATATATATATATATATATATAAGGTTATACTACGGGGCCATTGAATGCTTGAATTTGATTGGCTGACGAACGTTCTAAGGTGTGCAATTATTTTTCAGGGAAATGCATGGCGAACGTGAAGAAAGTTAACTTTAAGTTTCATTATAACTAACGTTAGAGACATTGCTGCCGAACACATTTGAGAGACGCACAGACTCACAGATGCAATCTCTCTCTCTCTCTCTCTCTCTCTCTCTCTCTCTCTCTCTCTCTCTCTCTCTCTCTCTCTCATAACTTAGTTATTAACTGTATTAACTGCATTAGTCTGCTATCAACTGCTCAAGCCTCCGTTACGGTTTAAAATGACGTTTTGGAATTAGCCAGGGAGGCGTTGGATGAGATGCGGAAGAAATAATCCTACTCACAATAACGATTTAAGTAGAAAAACTGGATGAATGCCTTGAAATATATAATCTGATCAATGTCTTGAGGTGTGGCAACCATAGTATAAGTGGAATAATTGACTTCGGTCCGTTGAATTATTAGAAAAATAATGACCACCTCGGGTGTGCATTATTTTTCTAATAATTCAACGGCCTGTCGTCAATTATTTCTTACTTACAGAACCCTCACTAATTTAAGAATAATATATTATTTGTGCCGTCCATTGCTATGGTGCAAATAACACTTCCTTTATAATCAGTAAAAAGCGGCAGCTCACGAAGTTACGTGATAATTCATTAAATTCTCTACACTGCAAAATGAATTTCTTATTTACATCGTGTCTAATTATAATGAAATGATTCGTGCTGAACAGAACACCTGAACAAAAACTGAGTTCAAGTTATTGGAGCGATGAGGGAATTCTAATTTAAATGGTAGGCAAATTCTAACTGAACCGCTGTTGCGTTCAAGAAATAAGCAGATATGTCTGTGATTAGCAACATTGCTCAATTCTGCAAATAAACAGAGACCGATTTCCCAGAGCGCAAACCATAACGCACTGGATAGTTTGCCAAATCTGCAATGAAATTCCATTATTACAGCTTTAACTGAGGGTGCTATTGATTTTGTTTAAGGGTGCTTAGCACCTCCATAGATCTGGGCCTGGTGCTGATTCGTCATTTTGTTCATGCTACAATGATCCGCAGATCTGATAGACAGCAGCTCCTGAGTGTTTCTTTGTGAGCGCTCGGTGAAGAGTGTGAAGCGATGACCATTAAAGCCAATCACAGTCATATCTGTTGAGCGCATGGACACAATGACCAATCAGATATGTTTAAGAATCTGCTCAACAGCACTTAAAATGGAAGCGGAAAATGGAAGTTTTTAAAATTTCAGGACCGAATGGTATCGCGGTCGGTACTTTTGACAACACTTCTACCACTGAATAAAAAACAAAAAGTTGTGACTTTTTATTTCACAATTCTGACATATAAACTCGCAGTTTGCAAGGGGAAAAAATCTTGATCTGTCAAGTTCACAATCTACTTCTCTCGGTGATCAACATGATTGCCATGTAGAGGGCTTCAATTCTGCATTTAAAGCAGGTGAAATGTCTACTGTAATCTAACCAGTATGCTGTCATTCTCCTGTAATAATGAAAGACAAAGAGTGTAAAAGTTGTCAAAGCCTACCTAAGCACTGCTAAAGTTTCGGGTGCTTTTCAAACTACAGTAAGGCTCCCCCGTCTAAAAATCTGGAAAACTCAGCACATACTGTAGGAAACCACTGCTGCCAAACATTTCGAGACATGTCTCATGTTTGCCTATGTCTGGATGTTCTACAACATTTCAGGGAAACTATTCTGTGTACAGTTGAGACAAAACTTGTTCAGAGAAAAAAAACACAAATACCAAAACCTGATCTCTACTATGAAGCACTGTGGACAGAGTATCATGGCTCACAGCGGTTTTGCTGCCTTTGGGTCTGAACAGTTTGCAGTCACTGAAGGAACAATGAATCCAAATTTGTAAAGGGAAAGGGAAGTGGTGTGTGGTGACCCATACTTTGTGCTCTGCATTTAACCCATCCACAGTAGTGAGCATACACCCGGAGCAGTGGGCAGCCCGGGGAGCAGTTGGGGGTTTGGTGCCTTGCTCAAGGGTCTCACCTCAGTCGTGGTATTGAGGGTGGAGAGAGTGTTGGAGAGAGTGTTGGTTATTCACTCCCCCACCTACAATCCCTGCCGGACCTGAGACTCGAACCCACAACCTTCAGGTTACAAGTCCAACTCTCTATCCATTAGGCCACGACTGCCCCCAAAAATAAAGTACTTCTCTACAGGTACTCAAGATTAAAATGAGAGTGGGTGAAACTGTGTGTGCTATGCCCCCTTTAAATTTATACGGATTTGAATTAGAAAACAACATTATCCCAGCGGAAAAGTCAAAAGTGTACAAAAACAGTTAAGTGGATTTTTAACTGTTAAACCAGTAAGAAAGTAGATTTATGTAAGTTGGCTAGTGACTCCTGTTTGTATCCAATCAGATCCATTTAAACACCTATCAGATGGGGAAAGAAATGAGGAAAGACAGCGACAAGATGGAATACATCTTTCTGAGAATATCTCAGCAGCTGAGCAGTTATAAATCAAACTCAAGGATCGACCAGCAGGGACCCTGAGACTGTGCTCTCGTTTGAAGAGACAAATGGATGGAAGCACAGATAAAGATGGATTGTGGGAAGGATAGATGGGTAGACAGAGGAGAGAGGCAATGGCCTTGGTGAGCAAAGCTAGTACATCATGTCTACATCAAGTGTCCTACCATGCTGATGGCGACTGTGGCATTCAGAATGCAATCCATTTGAAAACAGGACCATAGTTTAGACATGGTTTGTTTACCTCAAAAAGAGTTTCTATCACAGCATCATGGGAAGCTATCTGAGATGGCCCTGTCTCATCTACTACCAAGATGGATGAATCTGTATCTATCTCACTTTTATCTAAGCCATATTTCTCATTAAGGCCTCCGCTGTATTAAGTAGAGGGAATACAACTGGGTGCTCATTCATGCGTGTTCATTTTCCTTTATATTTTATTTGTTAGGGTAAGTTTACACAACCATGATTCTACTATAAATGGAAACGTTTTATCTCTTTCGGTTTTGTTGGGTAAACACCCCCGTAGTCCCATTTTTTTAGACAAGCATTGCTATTACTTATACTGTATTTAACAGATTAGAGGTCTGAAAATTCCTTAAATACTAAGCAGACCTGCCAGCCTTGGAAATGTTTTGTGAGTACCATCATGGCCGGGGGTTCAATAAATAGAGACAAATCATACCAGCGTACTTTGAGGTCAAAATGCATATCCACTATGCAAAATGTGTACAGGTTGGCAGGTCTGCACTAAGCAGAGGCGGACAAAGTACACAACTCCATTACTTGAGTGAAAGTAGAGATACTGCTGGTCAAATATTACTCCATTACAAGTAAAATTTGTAATGACAGATTTTTACTTAAAGGTGCTTTATGTAGGATTGACACCTAGCAGTTGAACTAGGTATTGCAGTGGAAATTCAAAATATTGGAGAGGGCTTTTTATCACCCGGCCCCTCCTCCTCAGACTTGATGCACAAGCAGGTTGCCAGATTAACGACACCAACAGGAACGAGCGTACATAACGATGAATAACATGAAATACGCTGTGTTTTCCACAAACTGGCAACCCGGGGGGCCGAAATACAATTAGGTAAACTCGCAGTGGGTGGGTTTCACAAACCAAAACAGAGAGCGACATTCCGGCCCGGAATGCACATTTTCAAAGGAGAATAACTGACTGTAGCATTGTTTTTCAGATAAACAAGTGTTAATTTAACATGTTTCTTAAATATTTGCAAACATATTATGGTATTTTTATGCTTTAGTAGAGTCAAAAACGTTTACTGTAACGGTTTGTGTGGTTGTGGATAAATGAAGAGCGCTCGACGATCTTTTTAATCGGCTTCAACTCACTTTCACCACTAAACAACATAATCTCAGACAAAGACTAGGGGAGAACTCAGGACTTTTAAAGGGATCATCCAAACGAGGAAAGAAGATAATTAACTCAAGACAGGTGAACAGGATGAACGATGATTAATGACAGGAAAAACCAAATAAGGACAAAACAGAACTAAAAGGAAACAGACACGTGACACATACAGCACCTTTGAGTAAAAGTATAGAAGTACTTGCTTTTAAAAGTATAATACTGAACCAACTTACAATACATTACACCTACTGAATACACTGACTAGCTTGTAGTATCTTTGGAATAAAGAACTTTTAGCATGTTAAAAACCTATGGGGAAAAAAAATGTACAACCCTCCCACCCCAACAAAAGCAGGGTGGTACAGTTCTCACACCGCTCTGACAGTAAGTGCACACATCTATGTGTAGCCATTCATCCATATTTGAACAGAGTGAACAGTGAAATTGCAGTAAATACAGAGTGATAAGGAAAAAAAAAATATATATATATATAAAACCTGCTTTAAAACCCAGCAACACAACTGTAGCTGTATACCTTTACAACAGCAACACTACTTTCACCCAAAAAAACAAAACAAAACAAAAAAACAGCAAGACTTATTTGATATCAAAACAAAAATTAAAAAAATTAGCTCTCACTGTACTTTTGTCACACACAGAACGGTCTGTGCAGTGCTGCTTCAAGTCCAACACCTATTTAGTGTTTTATTAGGAGACGCACAACAGTTCTCCTATGGCTTTATAGGTAATATTTTCACTTACACAATTTAGCAAAATCAGACAATATTGTGTCTAATATATACCACAATGTTAACTTCTTATTATTGAATTGTTGTAAATAAATATCACATTTGCATTTGCAACTGGTCAATGTTCAAAAAAACGCTGGGAAATCACTTCATGTAGCCCTACAAGACTGTCTGAAGAAAAAAAAAAAAAAAAGTCACATTTTAAAAAAATCACCCACCGACTTTCAAAGCTGCTACATAGCAATGACTTTCTACTTCGAGGACCTTGATAGAAATGTTGTAGAGGGAAAAGTACAGTATTTGTCTTTCAAATTTACTGAAGTTAATCTATGTGTAAGTTTCCAGAAAAAAAATTATACTCAAGTAAAGTACAGATTCTCAAAAAGTATACTTAAGTACAATACTCAAGTAAATGTACTTAGTTACTGTCCGCCTCTGGCACTAAGTAGTAAATTTTATTGTATGAAACTTTTGTGGCTCACTGACATAATAGTGAGCTATTATTTTTCTATGCAATAGAATCAACAGGACCTGGTGGACAATAAAAAATGTAAATACATCTTAAAGTAGTTATATCTAAAGGCCAAAATCACTCTAGATAACACTCTCGCTCTAGATAACTAGCGAGATGTTTTTCGTGTCACTCTTGCGAGTAACAAAAACAATAAAAACAGTTTTTTGATACAGACTGGAAAGTGTCAATAAGCTCTTCTATGATTGGCTTGCGCAACAAGGCGAACTGCAAATTTTCCGCCCGAGTTGATCATTTTCAGTATGCAAAGAAGTCGCAATTGAGGCAAATATCACACGTTCGCAGCAAACACATCGCCCAATTTGCATCATTCGCATCGCCCGGCATGAGAGGTAATTGTATGTAATTGTACGTCTTTGAGCTGAAACATGAGTGCTACATCACAAGATTACATACAAAGAAAAACCCAGACCAAACTGTTTTGTAAGATTTTTATTTTATTAGTTTTACTCAAGAGGCAGTCACATTATGACTATAAGATGACTATATGTTACCCTGAAGGGGAGGAGTTGGTCCATTAAGAATGTTTAGGCCTAAATTTCATGAATGGTTATATGTTTGATGATTTCAAAGTAATAATATAACTTGTTAGAGGTGATTATTATTAAGGTACTGTCTGTAAGCTTATAAATCCCCTGTAACGTCTATAATGTACAGGCCTGCGTTCAGCCCCGACAAAACGGTGCAAAACGTTTATTAAACGGAAACGGTGGTGCGTTGAACACCCTGTTCTGATGATGCAAGAGTTGCAACTATGGCAGCTGAGAAGGCCATTCTATGTGTTCTTTTTGAAGAATTTTTCAGAGCCTGATGAAATTGGTGTAAATACATGTTTAATATTGCACAATACATTGGATGTTACAGTCACTGCCCTTGCCGTCCAGAAGAGAGCATCCCAATCGAGTGAAGGGATTTGTGGAAACTGTGGTTCCTAATTATTGTGATCCAACATTTGCCTCGCATTTCAGGCTGAAAAGACTAGCATTTCAGGTGAAGGATAATCCACTTCTTACCTCCGAGACTGTGTAATGATCTATATGACCTTATTATTTTTATTGTGAGTATTAGGCTTATCATTATTGCTGATCACTGTTGTTGTGGTATGCTACTGTAATATTTACCATTATACTGTATAATAAGAGGAGCATAGAAAGGTTTATTAAAGTGTCACTCCACAATACAACAGAAAAATATATAAATATGTGTAGTATTTGTATGTTACATTAATCAGTGTCTAGCACACCTTCCTAAAGGATATGGACCAGAAGACATTGTAATTACTACATGATATTTCGACAGACTTAAAGAAGTTCCAGATCTATACTGCTCTTATTATTTCAGTTATTTTGCCTTTAATGTAAATATGCAAACAATATACTTGCTCTTGTGAATTTATTTTGATGTTAATTACATTTATTTACAAATTCATCATCATCATGTTGTTATGCTATGTTACTATAAAACTCTTACGACAAACGTGTCTTCTAATATCTTCAGTTGTTGCGTACACCGAGCTGCAGCGGACACATTTGTAAATGACTTCCTTTGGACCCACTGTGCGAGCTGTATCTTTAATACTGCGTGGTTTATATAGACGTTGCTGCTGATTGGACTGACATTTTTGACACACCCACCAAACAAGAGAAAATGTATCTCAAATCCCCTGGCACACCGTTTTCAGGAAACATGTCATTCAACCCAGAAACCGTAGCAAAACGTTGTGCTTGAACTGATGAGGGGTTACAAAAAAAAGAGATGTTTGGAAGAAAAAAATGGTGTTTGTTGGATCAGTAACCAACTGTGTATCCTATTTTTGTTATGTATTGAGTTGTATTAGAACAGTTTCTTTTTCTTTTTTTTTTTTTTTTGCTCTTGTTCCCCCCTGAGTAAATTCTTTATTTACAATGGACATTTTGCTATGGTCCTTGTTACACCTTTTTGGAATTTGTGACACATGGACTTAAAAACAATTTTCCATGGACATTTCTGGAGTTTTTGACTTTTTTGCTGTTTGTTTAGCCACTGCACTGACCATCTTACCACAAATCTGCCAGCGCAAATAATTTGATTCGCTTTTGGTGTGCACACACCATTAGACTTGGACTTACAAACATTCTAGCAATATGCTAAAAAAACACTAAAAATAACTTATCGATCCAAAGTAAATTCTTAGCATAGAAATCCAACCAAAAAAAAACACTAACGTGAAAACAAAAAAAACTTTTTTGCAACTGCAAAGTTACACCCTGCTAGCCACCCAAAACAACCTAGCAACTACATAGCAACATGCTAAAAAACAGTGCTGCGTGGGTAAGCTACTTACAAATTGTAGTCCATTTCTGATTACAAATTACATAACAGAAATTGTTGTTAGTAACAATCAGTTGGATTACACACAGGTAACATATCTGAGTACTTTTTGATTACTTTTGACCTAACATGTAAGAAAATACATTTCATTCTTTGCTATCAACAAGAAGTGCATTAAACATTGCATTACGCCAAGGTTTCCCAAACTGGGGTGTGTGAGATGAAAAGCTAAAAATTAAATCATAAAAATATCAAACTAAACTAATTGTGTGGCCTTTCAATTTTCTTTATAATTATAGTTACCTGATTAGTGGCTGGTGTGAGCAATTCCATAAAACTGGAAGATATTCTTGCTGTATATGAGCGGTAGGATTTTTTAGAAAGGAAAATCTGAGAGAGAAAACAATTAGGGTGAAAAAAAAACCCATTATGAATACTTTACTGCCATTGTGTAAATAATAAGTAATCATGTAGCCTAATCCATAAAAAAGTAACCATAATCTGATTATGAGCACTTTAAAATATAATATATACCGTAATCCAACTACAAGTACTTAAATAAAGGGTTACTCCACCCCAAAATGAAAATTTTGTCATCAATCACTTACCCCCATGTCGTTCCAAACCTGTAAAAGCTTTGTTCGTCCTCGGAACACAATTTAAGATATTTTAGATGAAAACCGGGAGGCTCTTGACTGTCCCATTGACTGCCAAGTAATTACCACTGTCAAGGCACAGAAAAGTATGAAAAGCATCATCATGATAGTCCATCTGCCATCAGTGGTTCAATATGAATTTTATGATGAGACGAGAATACTTTTTGTACGCAAAGAAAATAAAAATAACGATTTTTCCAACAACTCATCTCCTCTATGTCTCTCCGCATCAGCGCAAACTGCGTACGCTCTTCTGTATCAGCGGCAACACAAGGATGCGCCATTTTTGTTCAAATCAAAGCATAAATACAAGTAGAATAGCGCATCCTTGTGTTTCGGCTGATGCAGAAGAGTGTACGCAGTTTGCGTCCAGTGGATAATCTCCTAAAATGGCGCTATGCTGACACAGAGAGACAGAGAGGAGATGAGTTGTTGGAAAAAAAAGTTATTTTTATTTTCTTTGCATACAAAAAGTATTGTCGTCGCATCATATCAGACAGCTCCGTCAGGCCAAAGAAGATGCTTACAAAAAGGGGGACAAAGTCTTGTATAAACAGGCCAAATACACACTGGAAAAGCAGATCAGAGTGACAAAGAGGAATTATTCTGACAAGCTAAGGAACAAATTATCTTCCAGTGAACCTGCTTCAGTGTGGAAAGGTATGAAGGATATCACCAGTTACAAGACACCATCCCCCAGCGCTCTGGAGAATCAACAACTGGCAGACGATTTGAATGACTTTTACTGTAGGTTTCAAAAAACACGTACAATTCAAATCAGTGAAGATGACGTCTGCCAGGTCTTCAGGAAGAACAAAAGAAGGAAAGCACCAGGCCCAGACGGTGTTTCACCAGCCTGCCTAAAAACCTGTGCTGATCAGCTGGCCCCCATCTTCACACAGATCTTCAACAGATCACCGGAGCTGTGTGAAGTCCCCTCATGCTTCAAACACTCCACGATCATCCCTGTCCCAAAGAAACCCAAAATTACTGGACTTAATGACTACAGACCTGTGGCTCTAACGTCTATGGCCATGAAATCATTTGAAAGACTGGTTTTGGCTTCTCTGAGGGACATCACTGGACCCTTACTGGACCCCCTGCAGTTTGCCTACAGAGCAAACAGGTCTGTGGATGATGCAGTCAATATGGGACTGCACTTCATCCTGCAGCATATGGACAGACCAGGGACTTATGCGAGGATCCTGTTTGTGGACTTCAGCTCCGCTTTTAACACCATCATCACGGACACCCTTCAGAATAAACTGTCTGAGCTCTCCCTGTCCCCACCTCCGTCTGTCAGTGGATCACCAGCTTCCTGACAGACAGACAGCAGTTAGTAAAGCTTGGTAAATCCACATCCAGCACTCGTACCATCAGCACTGGAGCTCCTCAGGGCTGTGTTCTCTCCCCACTGCTCTTCTCCCTCTACACCAAAGACTGCACATCTACAGACCCCTCTATCAAGCTCCTGAAGTTTGCAGACGACACCACACCGATCGGCCTCATACAGGATGGTGACGAGTTTGCTTACAGACAGGAGGTTAAGGAGCTGGCTGTCTGGTGCAGTCTTAACACCCTGGAGCTGAACACGCTCAAAACTGTGGAGATGATCGTGGACTTCAGGAGAAACCCCCCTGCACTCCCCCCACTCACCATCATGAACAGCACTGTAACAACAGTGGAGTCATTCAGATTCCCGGGCACCACCATCTCTCAGGACCTGAAGTAGGACAATCACATTAACTCTATTGTCAAAAAGGCCCAGCAGAGGTTGTACTTCCTTCACCAGCTGAGGAAGATCAACCTGCCACAGGAGCTGCTGAAACAGTTCTACTCCACCATCATTGAATCCGTCCTCTGCACTTCAATAACTGTTTGGTTCAGCTCAGCTACCAAATCTGACCTCAGAAGACTACGGAGGGTCCGGACTGCTGAGCGAATCATTGGTACAGCCCTACCCAGTCTCCAAGAACTGTACTCATCCAGAGTGAGCAAAAAAGCTGGTAAAATCACTCTGGACCCCTCACATCCAGCACACTCTCTCTTTGAACTGTTACCGTCTAGTCAACGCTACAGAGTTCTGAGAACCAGAACGACCAGACACAGAAACAGTTTCTTCCCTCAGGCAATCCATCTCATGAACACTTGACAATAAAACGCAGAACACACAACTCTATTATTTATTCACCACACTTGCTTACTTTTTTATTTATCTATTTTTTTTTTTTTCAAATTTGCACATATCAGACCTGTACACACATAATTGTCTATATTATATATTGTGTTTTTGCTGTTTTGTACATTGCCTATTTGGATATTTGTATTATTCTTTTATTATCTGTGTCCTGTCCTGTTGCTGTCTCTCTGTTGCACTGTGGATCTTCTGTCACTAAAACAAATTCCTCGTATGTGTAAACATACTTGGCCAATAAAGCTAATTCTGATTCTGATTCTGATCCATAAAATTCAGATTGAACCCCAGATGGCAGATGGACTATTCTGAAGACGCTTTTCATAATTTTCTGGGTCTTGACAGTGGTAATTACTTGGCAGTCAATGTGACAGTAACGAGCTTCCCGGTTTTCATACAAAATATGTTAAATTGTTTTCCGAGGACGAACAAAGCTTTTACGGGTTTGGAACGACATGGGGGTAAGTGATTAATGACAAAATTTTCATTTTTGGGTGGAGTAACCCTTTAACTCATTTTTACGTATAATCCAGGTTATATGTAATCAGTTACTACCCAGCACTGCTAAAAACACTCAAAATAACCCCTTAGCAAACATTTAATACCTTCCAGGCAGCCACCCACAACATTGTGGTGATGAATTTTGTACAGGGAGCACCTTTTCTTTTGTAAAAAGTAAAAATCTATTGTCCTTATGCAGTTTCATCTTTTCTAATCTATTTATTCCTACAGCTACATTCATTTCAGGAGCTTTTTTTTTTTTTTTTTTTTTTTACCTACTCCATAAAAAATCCTCAGGTCAGATGAAATCCCAGTCTGTTCATTCGATAGGTTTCGTTTCAAACTTAACCCTGAGCTTAACCCTGACAGTTGATTGGTTGGTAATTAGCTATTAGCGAGTTAGCATTTAGGCTTATTACCAGGTTGCGGTTTTAAAGTCAGAGCCACCATATGATAAGCCTGTTTGCTTCAATTTAACTTTACATGATCCAGATTCCCTGAGCAGCTGCATACTGGCCCACTTTAAATTCAAAACAGTTCAGCATCACACTGAACTCAACTCTGTATAAAAATACTTATCATGAACACCTTGAATGACTGTTTACAAAGCAGAAAAAGTCCACCCACTCAACCAACGTGCAATCAGTTTTCTAAAACAAGTTTAAACTTTGCCATTCTGGTATGGTTTCAAACAAAACAACCATCCGATCTAAAAAAAAATAGAAACATATATGGCTATATTAACATGCAGTGAAACTGTGAAGTTCAAGTACTCGAATAACAATGAGCATCATGACTGCCATGCAATTAAGGTGACCAGATAACCATGACAAAACACCAAGACAGGTTAAAAATTTTGCCTGGAGTTCATAGTTCATGTTGAGCAATGGTGCTTATATGTGGGTTACCCAGGCCTGATGGATGTAACAGAAAAATTTTGTAAAGAACTAAAAGGAGATTTTTAAATAAACATTTTTTTTATTATTATTATTGAAAGGAGCTTAGATACATTTGATCTTTGGACACACTATGACCCAAACCTCATGTTGATATTGAAATCCGTTCAAAGCAAAAGCTTTGCTGACCTTAATAGTTCTCCTTCTAATGTTTTTAAGATGATTGGCAATGGAAATGCCTTGTCAGATTTACAAAAGTGAATAGCTTTGTTTTTAAACAGGAAACAGGGAGATTTAAGGCTAACGTGTTTAGTGGCTCCAGGTTTCATTCGTCTCACATAACAATTTTAACCCAAATCAATATTTCATGCTTACTTCAACCTGTCAGATTTATTTTTGCGATAACATTTAGCAATAGATGCCTCAATCAAAAGCAGTGCTGGGTGGATCACGTGTAAATTGTAGTCTGTTACTGGTTATTATTTTACAACCCCAATTCCAGAGAAATTGGGAAATTTTACATAATCTGGATTAAGTCAAGTCACCTTTATTTATATTGTGCTTTTTACAATGTAAATTGTGTCAAAGCAACTGCACAATATCAAAAAAGGAAAATAGTGTGTCAATAATGTAAAATGAAAAGAAAAAAAAAAAAAAAGATTTTCAGTTAAAGGCATTTCATTATTGAATTCAGTGATGTCATCATCCAGCTCAGTTCAGTTTAAATAGTGTCTTTGCAATCCCCAACTAAGCAAGCCAGAGGCGACAGCGGCAAGGAACCAAAACGCCATCGGTGACAGAACGGAGAAAAAAACCTTGGGAGAAACCAGGCTCAATCGGGGGGCCAGTTCTCCTCTGGCCAGACGAACCAGCAGTTCAATTCCAAACTGCAGCAAAGTCAGATTGTAAGGGCTCAACTGGTTCCAGTGGTCTTTCCCGATGGCTGTCTAAGTAGCGGGGTCCTCACTGGGGATCTGTCTCTTACATTACACATATTAGGTAATGTAGTCTGATATTACTTCTAGATTATTTTTGACCAAACTCATTTCTCACATAGATTTAAATGGGATTATTGTATACAATATTGAATTAAGAGAGAGAGAAACAGAGAATACATATTCCATTCTTTCTTATCAACATCATGAGATGCATTAAACAGCAGGGTTTCCCAAACTGTATATAAATGGTAGGTTCATTTAGAAAGGAACAACTGACAGGAAAAAAAAAGAAAAGAAAAATAATTGGGGTGAATCAATAAATTATGAATTATGTACCGCCACTGTGCAAATTATATGTAAACATGTCATATACTTTTAAAAACTGTAATCTGATTATGAGTATTTTAAAATGTAATATAATCTAATTGCAAGTACTCAATTTTTGGAATCGGATTATATAATCCAGATTATGTGATCAGTTACTACCCAGCCTTGAGCAAAATATATACTTTACTTTAACCTTTCAACCTGCACTGCTTTATCAGAATGAGCATTCATTCATTGGAGTTTGAACCAGTGATCTTGGTGTTGCTAGTATGAAGAACACCATTGTAACCTAATATTTATCTGTCTCTATTATTCTGATTCCTATGATGCCTAATGCTATGTCTAAGATTTTAAAAGTATTATTTTCTTATCATATCAAATTGTAAAGACAATGATGCCAACATACATGGGAAAGAGAGAAATCCCACAACAAGTCATTTGTGAAAGGTTTGAAGAGATCTTCTGAATGAATTCTCTTTATTTAAAAGGGATATTTAGGATTAACTGCATTGTCTCCCCTAGACTCTGACACACATTTTAAAGCTAAAAGTGACATTTTAAAGTTCTTGTTTGTCCTTGGAGAGTGAATGTAAGTCTGATATATGAGTTTAAAAAGCAGAGATAATCAGCAGTGGGTTTGCGGGATTTTGGTTCTTAAATGACCAAAGCATTTCATGTTTCTAGTTCTGTGATGTAAGCCAGAGAAGCAGAGAAAACCTATTTAATTTGTCCAACATGGTTTTGGTTAGGACTACACTGAACTGCGGGACATGAAGAGTAGCAGACCAGCAGGGTGGGATGATGGGGTGTCTTTGAAGAAAAAGGAGGAATAGAGAGGAACAGAGGGGGTGTTGAGGGGTAGTCATGAATTAAGCCTCAATGTGACACCACAGGAGTTTCAAGGTGACCAAATGGCGCCAATTACCCCTCAAAGCTGCCCGTTTAGATTGAGCAAAGGGGTGAGAATGAGTGTCAAAGACAGGCCGTAAAAAACTAAGAGAGAAAGGCTGAAACAGATGTAGAGAGAGAGAGGAAGATTAAAATGAAAAGACATAATTATAGAGATATGTTGAGATGGAAAACAGCATCAAAGACGGAAAGGACTGGGTTCAGGTTTCTTGTAGAAACATGAACCCCAAGATCTGCACTGTGTATATGGGAAGTAGGCATATTCGGACTCAGGTCTGAAATAAATGGGTCAGATAAGTGAGACATCCAAAATGTGTACTGTTGGTGTGCCTCTAGGAACAGGGTTGGGAAACATTAGGTTACACTGCTAAAAACAGTAGATAGCGACCAAACATTCAGCAAACAGAATTATTCTGAAACAAGAGTTATTATGGTAACATTTGTTTGCACATCTACTCAAAGTATGGAAAAAAGGTTTGAAGAAAAAAAAACAAACAGATGAGTTATTTTTTCCATCATTTTGTAACAAAAAAGTCAACAGTAGTCTAAATAAATGAATCATGGGTTTCAAGTAGGTCGCAGCGGCTGACTGGTCGATTGGTCATCCAATAACTAGTATTGCTGGGAACACAATGCAAAATTTTCAAAGTCGTCGGATCACTGTTCTTCTCACACTACACAACTGTCTGGGGTACAGTTTAGTTGCTGTTGTCTGCACACTACACGGCGGATCGGGGTCACAGATTACACAACATTTCAATAGGATGAATCACCTACAACTCCTTCTGGTCTACAAACTACGTTTCACAATAAGCGAGAAGTGATACAGAATCATGTATGCCCGAGATACGATGTTCAGCTGTCCTTGACAAAGGATTGCCATCGTGAAACAATTGTGGTGATTTCTGTGATTGTGGCACCTATACAGTGGTCATACAGTAAGAGAGATTCAAAAATGGCCGTTGTCAAGATCTTGCAACCAAAGGTAGCCTACGATAATTTTCTGATAGTGTCAGAAATTCAGCATGATCATCGTACAGTGTTTGCTGCTACGACCCACGTCTACTGGCCAGCCAATAAAAATACAAGAAATAGCATGTTGATCAACATGACATGGCGCTGAAATTTAAAACTGTTTACCTCAAACTCTTTTCCCTTCCTCTTTCACAGCCTCCTCTTTTTTCAGCACACATAAGAAGTATAACTGCCAAACTGTGATTCATCATGCTCTTTTTTTGTTTGTGGGCTAAAATGTGTACCTGGCTTATGGTTGACTAGATGTTTTTAGTATCAGTGCTTTACTTAGAATGCTAACAGTGTCCTGTTTTTACTGGTTAGGTCTGTTTCTACCTTTTCACTACTTATGTTAGATAACAGACCATAGCCCGCATGTGATTAATTTCTACTGAAAAAAATTGCTCAGGGCTTGCGTCTGGAGTTCTGCTTCTCTTTGGATTAGAGGTCGAACGATTGATCGGCCGGCCGATTTTTGGCATTTTTAATTAATCAGCATGGCTGATTGTGCTGCAAATTAGGCCGATTAATATACAGGCGCGTCTGCAAACAACCGTAACGCTGCCTCGTGCAGCAAGCAGATTACCATTCCACTGGCACAACGGATAACCCTGTGATGTCCCCCACTGCCTGCTAACTTTTTGAAGAGAGAACTACCTGGTAACTCCCCAAGAAAATGGTAAGACTTAAGTTCTTATCCTTTGTTCTTAATCTAGCCTTGTGCACATTTTACGTGGATATTGGAACGTGAGTGAAGTACATAATGAATAATATTTTGCCATTCACATACATTGCGAATACCGAAACATTTGATTTTGTGTCGAATGAGAGACCCAACGTTGGTTTCAGTTTCGTTTTAGCCTAAATTAATTTGTTTTGGCAAAGTTCCAGGGAACACTGACGTTGATTATGAAATGGTTTATTCAGATGTGATCATTAAAACTATGACTGCAACATAAAACAATACGATTTTAATTAAACAGTTACTCTACTTTGTATTTCTCAGTGGAAACTCGGCTCAAAATTTTTGCCAATATTCCACGACCAAAACACGGCTACAGAAAAGGAAAAGAGAGGTAAAGTGAGAGGATGAGCACTCTTTAAGGTTAATATCTGTAGGTTAAGCTCTTTCTGGAAGACCTTGGGGACACTGTGTTTATTTGGATTGAAATCTCCTTCATGTAGTGCCGCCAATTAGCCTACAAGGGGATGAAGCCCATGTTATGAATTCCTCCTTTTTTCGTTTCTTCTTTTTTTCCCTCATTTCCTGCACTCAGACAGCAGTGACGGACAGCTCTATGAGTCTCAGTTTCTCCATCTCACTCTCTTCCCAGGTTCATTTTTACAGAGGGATCAGCGGCAGTAACCTCACCATAGGCGTCCAATCAGAAAGAGACACATGATAGCAAAACACACTCTGCTCCAATTACAATGTGGAGGAAAACATAGGCAAGACAGATAAAGTGATTATACTAGTATTTGCATTAGCGCCAGTGCCTGTGGCTCACCAGGTGGGACTGGGGTGACCTTTGGTCTGGTTCTGACTGTTTTGTTTGGTTTTGGGGGGTGGGGGTCAAAGGACCAGTTAAAGAAACGCTTCAATTACATGTTCTTCTGGATTACCTGGGTCTGGTCTCTCTTTTCTCACATTTCATCTTACATTTCTCTAATCACAAAAGAACAACCCACCTGTCAAGAATTAAAACGGCTTTATTATAATGTCACCTTATATTAAGCACCAAAAACGCTCATGAGAATTAAAGTTGTTTTAAAAGGTTGTTTGAATGGATGGATGAATGAATGGATAAACTGATGGATGACTATAGATGTATAAAAAGATGAATGCTTGACATTATAGATTTTTTAATTAATGTTTGGATGATCGGATGGATGACTGAATGCATGGCAAGGTGGGTGGATGCTTTAATGGATGAATCATCACATGTATGAATTGATGAATGAGAAATTTGAATGTACAGCAAGATAGATGGATGGATTAACAAGTTAATGGATTGATGGATATATGTATGGATGAATACACAAATGATTAGATGGAGGGAATAGATGTTTGAATGAACAGATGGATGGATGAATGGATGGTGGATGGATGGATGGAATGTACAAATGAAGAGATGGATGAATGCCTAAATAGATGGATGCACGGTTCAATGGATGTTTATATGGATAGACAAATTATTAGATGGATGGATGGATGTTTAGATGAATGAACGAATGGATAAATGGATGGATGAATAAAAATATGATTGCTTGCCATTATGGATATATGGGTGAATTAATGTTGATATTGATGGATGGATGAATTAATGTCTAAATGAACAGATGGATGAATAGATGGATAAATGTATGTTTGGATGGATGACTGAATGAACGGAAGGATGAATGCATGGCAAAGTGGATGGATGTTTTAATGGATGGATGGAAGAAAATGTGAATGTACAGCGGGATATATAGAAAGATTAACAAATTAGTTAATTATTCAGTTAATGAACTGAATAGATGTAGAGGTGGATGTCTGAATGAACAGATGGATGGATGAATGGATGGATAGTTAGATGGATAAATACTGTATATGTATGGGTGGTTGACTGAAACTTATGGACGAATGGATATTTTAATGGATAGATGAGTCATCAGAATCAGATTTATTGGTGAGTGAATCACCAGATGGATGTATGGATGAATGTTTGAACGCATAGATAGATAGACAGATATATAGAGGAACAGATGGATGAATGGAAGCACAGATCATTGTCTAACCTGTTGTTAATGTCTTCATTTCATAATTACTGGTTTATCAAGCCATTTGATGAACTTATTCACAGATGTGTTCAATATCTGGGGTAGTAATTATTGGTAATAACTTCCAGGCTCCAGACCAACTGAGAGCTTGTCTCAAGATGTTGATCTGCATGGACTGATCCTGACTTTCCCACCCTGACTCTCATTCACACACACAATGAAGTTGTGGCTGCTGGCAAGAGCCAAGAGTGTTTGATTCACAGTCCACCGAAATGAGACCGAACACACACTGAGACACAGTCAAAATGTCGCTCTCTCTCCTTCTGCTGTATCTCAGGTGCCAGACCTCATCAGCTGAATATAATTACACTCATGATGAAGAGATTGAAGCTGCAAGCGCAGAGACAGAGGTGAGATAGAGAGATGACAGGGAAACGGCTGGGGCTCCCTTTAAAGTAAATCAGTTCATTCAACAGCTGTCTAAATCCAAGAAAAATGGATTCTGTAACTTGACTATTGACTATTTGTCAAGATTCCAATTTTAATAACATCAAATCAGAAATAAAATGTGAAAAGTCTTGGGTTACACATGTAACCGAGAGGGCACATTGGGGAATACAGCCAGCATGACCGGTGTCTGAAGCATGTGTGAAATAACGCTAATCCTATTGGTCCACATGGCCATCCCAACATTCCACCCAAGTTATGAGCACAGCTATCCTCAGATAGCTATACTATGTGAGCAATACTCGCCTCGAAACACAAGACCACTGAAGAGGCTAAACTAGAATGCCTCTAGAGGAGCTCAAGTGATCGCTACTTAAATCCCAGGTAATGAGAGTAGCTACTGAGCTAGAACACAGCTATCCTCAGATAGCTATGTCCTAAAGGTCTTGTGAAGGCTTGTAGACCAGAATAACAATTTTCAGCTAGCCTAGATTGCCAGGCAAGACCTTCCTGCAGAGCTGCCCAGACCACAGAGAGCAGGCTATCTACTTACAACCCTAGCAGGAGACTGCTAATTAAAGACCCTAAGAAGGGGAGCAGTCACTGAGCTAGCACAAAGATATCCTCAGATAGCTATGTACCTAGGAAGGGCTACCAGAAGGGAGACCGACTGAAACTACCCAGACCAGAAAGAGTGGGCTGTCTACTTACAACCCAGAGAGGGGAGACAGCACTGTCTAGGTAAAAGCTCAAGAGACCGCTACTTAAAACCCTAAGCAGGGGAGCAATCACTGAGATAGCACATAGCAATCCTCTAGGAAAGGGGACAACTCCAGGAGAGGGCTCACCACAACTGCCAGTAAAACACAGCTAGCCTCAGATAGCTGTATTCAAGTAAGCCCGTCCTGCCATAACAATGGCTGGAATATAACCACCCTCAGATGGCTCAGGAGGTCCCCAATCAGTGTGAGTCCCACAGTAGGCTAGCAAAGCACCATATTATTGACCAGGAGCTCACAAGAGGGAGATCCGAACCATCAGTAAATTATTTGCTCAAGAGCGAACACATAAACATCATTAGTCCGAGATCAAAGCCTTATGTAAGCAGTGGCCTTAACACTAGAGGGCTGGACACAGCTATCCTCGAATAGCAGTTCCCTCAGATAAGGCTGAAGTTAGCCCAGACCACGGAAGTGGGCCATCAAATTAAAACCCAGAAGGGGAGACAGCACAGTCTAGGCAAGGGGCTCAGGAAGACCACTATTTAAAAACACTGAAAAGGGGAGCAGTCTGGAACACAGCTATCCTAAAAAAGCAAATTCCTAGACAAAGACTTCAGCGCTTACTCGAGAGAGCTTGTGCCAAGGGGAACGCAACCTAGTTATAGAAGCCAGGATAGAACATAGCTACCCTTAGTCCGCCATATTCCAGAGCAAAGTAAGCTTGAGCTGGAGCATAACCATTCAAAGACAGCTACACTCTGAGCAGGGACTGTTCACTTAAGCCCTGAATAGGGGGAGCAGTCTACTCAGCCCAAATCCACTAAGCGGGATTCAGCGGAACCGCCCACTTAAAAATACCCAGAAGCCTGGGGAGGCAGCCCACTCCTAAACCCATCCAGCTTAACACAGGAAGGAACATTCCCCAAAACCACTCTAGGTGCTGAAACACCTTGGGAGAGAAAGCTCGCAAGCATCTCTCCACAGAGTATTTAAATATATTCATGCCCAGCAAGGCTCTCCGCACACAATAACTTGCATATTAGAGAGGCACGGCCGAGCCGAATATAGCTCCGGCCACAATCTCGCAGGATCAGGACTGAAACAACTCCGTGCTCACACTTTATCATCATAACAACCCAAATAGTATCTGTGGCATCTGACAACCCATTTAGAGAGGGTGTGTGGATCTCACAGATCAAAGCGATGGCCGCGAGGTGAGATAAACTGTGCCGCGACACACAAACTCTTCGTCCCGCATCCCTCAGTAATAGGAACAAACGCAAACGGAGCCTAGACATCGTGACTCATCACAATGAGCATGTAACTCTGAACGTGTGTGCTCTTCACTGAGACAAATGAGAAAGCAGAATATGTCCTCGAGTGTTAGAATCCAAACACAGAGGCACACATTCCCTAAGGCGCTACTCGAGTCAAGCGCTATCCGCAGGATCCAATAACCCTAAAACAGCATCTTAAACCCACAAATCCCACGATCCGAGTCTTCGCCGTGCCTCGGCAGCAGTGGGTCCCAAACTGTGAGACACGACGCTTGGTACTCATCTCTCGAGAAGAGAGACAAACACGAATGGAGCTTCTCATTGGATCTTTAACACTCACAATAGCGCATTCAGAGCCCTGGAGCACTGAACACACAAGCTCAGAACACAAGCTCCTGAGCAAGACACATGACGTGGGGCAGTTGTGGACTAATGGATAGAGAGTCGGACTTGTAACCTGAAGGTCGCAGGTTCGAGTCTCAGGTCCGTCAGGAATTGCCGGGGGGCAGTGAAAAAAACAGCGCACTTTCCACCTTCAATACCATGACTGAGGTGAGACCCTTGAGCAAGGCACCGAACCCCCAACTGCTCCGGGTGTGTGTTCACTGCAGAGTGTGTGCACTTGGATGGGTTAAATGCAGAGCACAAATTCCGAGTATGGGTCACCATACTTGGCCACACGTCACTTCACTTTTACTTTCACATAGATCGTGTGTGTCCATAAGTGTCAGAAACCTCGGGCACAAAAGCACACACTTTCCACAATGCTCACCTTGCCTTCAGCTACAATCTGTTAGGCTAGTCCAATCAATACATACTTTATTTGGAAATGCATGCCTCTACCCGCATTTCTGCAAAACTCAAAAAACATACCTATACGTATTGTGGCAGGGTGGAAGAAACACGCAACAAGGGTGGCTCAAAATAAATACCCCGGAGGGTGGATTTATTAACAAAGAGGGGTTTTTGGTGCAAAAAGGTGCCTGAGGTGCTGTGGTGCTCTTCTTGGTGCGTTTTCTTCCCAGGGCGGTGCGTCTGTGCGGTGCTTGTGGCAGGGCAGGATCGCTCACTCGCTGGGATCTGCAAAATGAGAAGAGGACGGCACATTAGTTCTTAGCTTGTTGGGAGATATCTGTCTCCCAGACTCCTAGCCACGCACGGCTTATCTGGTCGCGGGCTAACGAGCTTCAGGTGTGAGCGATCCAGCCGTGATGAGCAGGAGCAGGTGTTTCTCCTCTGTCTCCAGGGCATCGCTTATGAGTAATCGGGACGCTCGTCACAGTATGAATTGCTGCAGTTTCCTGTTGAAATGAACACTAGAGGCAGCTTTTATTCCTTTTCAAACAAAGTATGATTTACAGGGCCAGACTTTTCAGACAATAGTTTCTCAATATTATGTTATGGCTTCAAAACCATTTTAGCATGCTGCAAGATTTTAAAACTGACACATTTGAACATTAGCATCACATATCCAGCTTCATATTTATGGGTTTACTAGCGCAGTAGTCTTGCCAAGTAGCTCACACTATACAGTGTTTCAGTTTGGAGGTGAAGCGCTCCAAGTAAAGAATCTCATGAAACTACGGTTCGACAAAACAGCTCATGCCTGGGTATAAGAAAGTTAAAATAGTATAGTTGCATGCTATTTTAACTTATTTACTTCAGCATTCGTTAACACTATCATGTAGGTTTAGGGTTGGGTTTGGTGTAGGGTCAGTGTTGGGAAGGTTACTTTGGAAATGTAATAGGTTACATATTACAAGTAACTATTTAAAATGTAATAACTTAAGTAATATAATTATTTCAATTACTTTACTAGTAATGGTTACATCTGATTACTTTTCTAAATTTCTAACTATTGTTTTCAACTTTTAATCATGTTCAAACATGTAAACCAGGCAGGGTTAACCTTACAGCAGTGCTCAACACTGATTACTGTCAGACTTTCAAAATCCTTCATCACTTGAATTAAGAATATAATAATTTAATATTAAATCACAGCTACCACAAAACAGACTTTTTACTTTGAGATCGTTCTGAAGTTGAATACAGTTTTAAAATCAGAAGATATAGTTTAATATATGATACTGTTTTTGAAATAAAAATTTTGCATAGCTGTGACAGGAAGCATTGGCATCTGACAATGCCTTGGAAAAATAATGTTAATCAGCTTGTAGCCTAAAGCGTTCAGCGGCAATGTGGATTGATGTAATGGCAGACGTGGTGCGCTGCAAATTCTAACAAGAGAAACCAGTCACAAAAAAAAGCATCAAAATAGCATCGCTTCACTAAGCAGCCTTTAAATGGTTGGAGGCATCATGCACATCAAAAACAGGCAAATAAACAAATTAATATTATTCAACATAGGGCTGGGCGATATAGCTTAAAAAAAAATCAGATTTTCGATTTAAATTCCCCCCCCCCCCCCCCCCCCCCCCCCCTACTTAAAATCAATCTGCAGATGACAAAGAAATTGTTCAAAGCAAGTTTTAACTTTATTTTGTTTTGATTTTCCCTTCTGGGATTTGATCTAGATTTCTCCCTTGGGGTTAAAGTGCAATCAGAAAGAATAATGCAAACGGCAAGATGGCAGGCCCAGCCACTGTAAACAGTGAAAATGTAACATAACATAACACAACATAACATAAAATGTAACATAACAAAATTATGTGACCCTTTTTGATACGTTTTCTTTAAACACAAGTTTAACATCTTTCTATTTAGTAGTGTCACGAATCTGGTCCATGCTCTCCCGGTCAACCACCACTAGAGGTCACCCGTTTACCACATTGACTTTTTCACTCACAACACACTGGACTCCATTTCCCACAATCCATTGCACTGACGACTCGCACAGCTGTTCACCATTATCTCACCCACACCTGATTATCATTTCACAATCACTCACTCACTATTTAAGTTTGGGACTTGCTATTGCTCACTGCCGAGTATTGTTAGCCTAGTCTGCATACAAAGCGTTTCTTTAGTAGTCTTGTCTGGTTTATCTTGCCGTGTCTGACCCTGCCCGTGTTTTTGGATTATTCTCTCTGCCTTGCCCTGTCTGGATTTGGTACGCCGATCGTTGACCTACGCTTCCTCCACGGATTGCTCTGTCTTGCCTCTGCCATACCTGTTTGCTGTCTCTCGACCCTGCCTGTATGACCACGTCTTTTAATAAAGCTTCGCAAATGGATCCGCACGTCTCACGTCTCGTCACTCCCGTAACAGAATACTCGGCCCAACATGGATCCAGCAGCTTTTCTGATGAACTTCGGTCAGGTATGGATGTAGCCTTCTTATTATTGACCCTTAAGCAAGGCACACGATCCCTAGAGCGTTACATCGCTGAGTATTTGGCTTTGGCTAATGACTCACATCTACCGGACTATCTGTTAATAGATTTTTTTTGTGAGGGCATTAATCAGCCACTCAAACAGCAGTTAATCCGTGAGGGTCCTCGTGCTTCATTCACTCAATTCATGGACTATGCTTTGCTGTGTGTGGGCTCTTCATTCACTGTGGGTGTCGCAGAGGAACTCAACACCGCACTCACTCGCAAACTAGCGGCCACAACACCACCCTGTAGCATCATTTCTGCCAGTCACGAGCCAAGTCGAGTCCCAGCCTACTTCAAAGAGCCTGGTCAAGCCACAGCCTGTGTTAACAAGCCAGAGTCTGCTCACGTCATGCCTGCCAAGCCAGAGTCTGCTCACGTCATGCCTGCCAAGCCAGAGTCTGCTCACGTCATGCCTGCCAAGCCAGAGTCTGCTCACGTCATGCCTGCCAAGCCAGAGTCTGCTCACGTCATGCCTGCCAAGCCAGAGTCTGCTCACGTCATGCCTGCCAAGCCAGAGTCTGCTCACGTCATGCCTGCCAAGCCAGAGTCTGCTCACGTCATGCCTGCCAAGCCAGAGTCTGCTCGCGTCATGCCTGCCAAGCCAGAGTCTGCTCGCGTCATGCCTGCCAAGCCAGAGTCTGCTCGCGTCATGCCTGCCAAGCCAGAGTCTGCTCGCGTCATGCCTGCCAAGCCAGAGTCTGCTCGCGTCATGCCTGCCAAGCCAGAGTCTGCTCGCGTCATGCCTGCCAAGCCAGAGTCTGCTCGCGTCATGCCTGCCAAGCCAGAGTCTGCTCGCGTCATGCCTGCCAAGCCAGAGTCTGCTCGCGTCATGCCTGCCAAGCCAGAGTCTGCTCGCGTCATGCCTGCCAAGCCAGAGTCTGCTCGCGTCATGCCTGCCAAGCCAGAGTCTGCTCACGTCATGCCTGCCAAGCCAGAGTCACACCACGTCTCAGCGCCTCAGCCAGAGTCACACCACGTCTCAGCGCCTCAGCCAGAGTCTCTTCACGTCTCCGCCGGATTGCCAGAGTCTGTCACACCCAGAGATTTAAGGTCAGTCCTTCGAGTTCCCTGTCTGGTTTCCAGCATAAGGGACCCACTACTGATATCGGTGCGAGCAGCTGGCATTCCCAGGGCCTCAACCCTGGCAGTTACAGAGACCGTTCCCCTGACCTCAGTGCTTCCCGTTATGGCGGTTGCCATTTTGAGTGTGTGGGCTGCACACTGTGCTCCTGAGGCCTCTCCTGTCCACGAGTCTGTTCCTGAGGTCTCTCCTGTTCACGCGTCTGCTCCCGTGCCTCCAGAGGTGGCGGCTTCCGCTGCAGAACCTCCCAAAGTGGTGGCACCTACACCCGAATCCCGAGAATCCAGTTCTCATGTCACGGCCACGGAGGCCGTTCCGGACCTCACGGTCTGCCCTGTCACGGCCATGGAGGCCGTTCCTGAACTCACGGTCTACCCTGTCACGGCCACGGAGGCTGTTCCTGAACTCACTGTCTGCCCTGTCACGGTCATGGAGGCCATTCCCGAACTCACTGTCTGCCCTGTCACGGCCATGGAGACCATTCCTGAACTCTCGCCCTGTCCTGTCACGACTAAAGAGGCCGTCTGTGAGCTCACGCCCTGTCCTGTCACGGCCAAGGAGGCCGTCTGTGAACTCACACCCTGTCCTATCACGGCCAAGGAGGCCGTCTGTGAGCTCTCGCCCTGTCCCGTCACGGCTAAGGAGGCCGCCTGTGAATCCTTGTCCTACCCAGTCACGGCTATGGAGGCCGTCTGTGAATCCACGTCCTGCCCAGTCACGGCTATGGAAGCTGCCTTTGAATCCTCGTCCTGTCCTGCCACGGCCATTGAGACCGTCTACGAACTCTCGACCTGCCCTGTCACGGCCCCTGGGACCATGGGGACTCTCTCTGTGTTGTCTGTCTCTGTTCTCCCTGTGGTGTCTGTCTCTGTTTCCCCCAGATCCCTGATCCTGCCATGGCTTCCTGAGCAGTCTGCTCTACCGTGGAGATCCTCTGCCTTGTCTACTCCACACTGGTGGGCTCTGGCTCTGTCTGCTCCGCGGTGGTGGTCAGCTGTCTGGCTCTGGGGGTCTCCTGCTCCACCCAGGTGCGCTCTGGTCCCGTCCTGCCCTGCCACGGCTCCTGAGACCATGAAGGCTCTCTCTGTGTTGTCTGTCTCTGCTCTCTCTGTGTTTTCTGTCCTTGTTCTCCCCAGATCCCAGTCTCTGTCATGGGTTCCTGCCCTGTCTGCCTCCCTGTGGTGGTCCTCTGCTCGGGTCTGGTGGTCATCTGCTCCGCCATGGTGGTCCACTGCTCCGCCCTGGTGGGCTCCGGTCTCGCCCGCTCCGCCCTGGTGTGCTCCGGTCTCGCCCGCTCCGCCCTGGTGGGCTCCGGTCCCGTCCGCTCCGCCCTGGTGGGCTCCGGTCCCGTCCGCTCCGCCCTGGTGGGCTCCGGTCCCGTCCGCTCCGCCCTGGTGGGCTCCGGTCCCGTCCGCTCCGCCCTGGTGGGCTCCGGTCCCGTCCGCTCCGCCCTGGTGGGCTCCGGTCCCGTCCGCTCCGCCCTGGTTTCCTGCTCTGCCGGTTCTGCCTCAGTCCCCGGTCTTCCCACTTCCTCGCGGGCCTGGCCCTTCGTCCCTCCCCCTGTTCCGCCTCTGCTCCACCGCCCTCCTGGATTGTTTGGGAGCGTCTGGAAGCCGCTCTTTGGGGGGGGGCTATGTCACGAATCTGGTCCATGCTCTCCGGGTCAACCACCACTAGAGGTCACCCGTTTACCACATTGACTTTTTCACTCACAACACACTGGACTCCATTTCCCACAATCCATTGCACTGACGACTCGCACAGCTGTTCACCATTATCTCACCCACACCTGATTATCATTTCACAATCACTCACTCACTATTTAAGTTTGGGACTTGCTATTGCTCACTGCCGAGTATTGTTAGCCTAGTCTGCATACAAAGCGTTTCTTTAGTAGTCTTGTCTGGTTTATCTTGCCGTGTCTGACCCTGCCCGTGTTTTTGGATTATTCTCTCTGCCTTGCCCTGTCTGGATTTGGTACGCCGATCGTTGACCTACGCTTCCTCCACGGATTGCTCTGTCTTGCCTCTGCCATACCTGTTTGCTGTCTCTCGACCCTGCCTGTATGACCACGTCTTTTAATAAAGCTTCGCAAATGGATCCGCACGTCTCACGTCTCGTCACTCCCGTAACAAGTAGATAGGAGGTAGTTCTGATAAAATGCAAACAAAATATTCAACAGCATTAAATATCAGTGCATGAGAACATAAAGTGCTTATTTGTTGTGCTGTTTTTAGTTTGAACATTCTTTCTTTTTTTTCTAAACATTCTTAGCCAGGAAGACAAGCCTGTTTACTACCTCTGGCTTGAGGCATGCACAGTGGCATGTAACAATGCCTCCCCCCACACTGAAAACCCTCTCTGAGGGGGCACTCGTTGCTGGAGCCGAGAGGTATTTTCTTTCCAGACTACTTAGCCTTGGAAAATTCTGTTGGTGGCGCTTCCACCACTCAAGGGGATCTGTGTCTGGGTCTACCTCAGGGGTCAGTAAGTAAGTTGTCTGCTCAGTCTCTATCTTTACTGCCTCTGACTGGTGGGGAGATGACACTGGTGCATTCTTTTTGAAGAAGGCAGCTAAAGTCATCTTCTTATTGGGCGGAGGCTGTGCTTCTTCTTGGCGCACCTGCACAGCTGGGCCAGGCTGCTGTGGTGTACTGTAGTTGGCAGGAGCAGGTAGAGACATGAGCTCAGCCTCAGCGACAGCTCTTTTTTTTTTTACTTGTTCAACCTTGTCTGGGTCAATCTAGGTTGTGCGGAACCTTGGGTCCATCAGTGAGGACATGTCCAAGAGTTCATCCTTCACAGGGTCGCTGTATTTGTCATCAAGGTACAGCATTATGTTTCTTTTTATTGTTTAGTGAGCTCTGTGTCTTCCTCCTCTGGTTGTAGGAGACTGGTTTTGAACAGATGGAGCTCCGGTTTAATGTATGAAACGCTGACATAAGACTCCCCGGAAAGTGCGTTGGTAAAGTCTTGGAGTGGTTTCACAGCTTTATTTATGGACTCCAACACATCAAGGTCTTGCCAAGTGGGCACAAAGATGACGACTTTTCTTGTCCGAACCCAGGACACGGACTATGGCCTCCTCCTGTTCGAGAAACCTCTCTATCATTTTTTTGCGTGAACCCCATCTGGCCGGGGACTCCGTTACTAGCTGATGAGTGGGTAGACCAAGCTCAGCCTGTACTTCAGTCATGTCTCTTCTTTTTTTCCAGCAGTAGGAAAAGGCAGACACAGCCTTTTTACAAACCCCAATGGCACATTCGATCCGTGGGTCCTTCACACCATTCTCTGTAACAAAGAATACATAATCAAAACACATTTTAGTGGAACATGACCTACATTCACAAACTTGTCTTTCTTCACTTTCTGCATAATATTAATGCACACACTCATACACACGCATGTGCACACACACACACAAGTATACCATTATGATTATTCATGTCAATTTTGTTTAAATATATATCGGTTTGATATGATACGGCTGTTCACGTGTCTTTTGCGAATGGGAAAATATATATCACTTGAATGCATAGCCATTAAACTCTTACCTATAGCACTGTGCAATCTGTGTCCAAAGCACTGGAGGTTGGTCCACTCATTGTCTTGCAGAGCTTTGATCATGTTGGTGCCGCTGTCTGTAGTCATACAGACGAGTCAGTCTTCAGCAAGGTTCCAAGAGCTCAGAGCATCTTTTAGCCCCTGGGCAATTATTTCTCCTTTGTGGTCATCGGGAAGGTAAGCCTTTTGGAGGCAGATGCGTCGCAGAGTCCAGTCGTCGTTAACGAAGTGCACCGTTAAACTCATGTAGGGCTGCATCGTTCGGCTGGACCATAAATCTGTTGTGGCGAAGTAAAACGACATCCCTTTCAGCTCCCTAGCAATCCTTTGGCATGTACTGTTATATAGCTGAGGCAAGGCAAATTCAGAAACAATATTTGCGGCTAGGTAGCACATACCTGGGGTACTTTGCACGTACTTTGCAGCGGGGTGTTGTTTGTTCTGCGTGTGACGCCGCAAAACCGAACCAATTTCGGATAACACTGTGCGTTTCTTGGGAACGAGTTCTTCCCTGCTCGCTGCCATGTTGTTTGTGTATCTCTAATATAGCAAACGTGTGGGGGGAGGGCTGAGCCCATTCGGAACTACGGGAGCCCAGAGGGGACCATTGGCGGATATTAAAGAGAAAACTGTTCATTCAAACAAATCGATGTAAACTACACATTCGAGTTAATCGATAAAATCGATTTATCGCCCAGCACTAATTCAACATATCCTAGCTTTTTACAGAAAATATTCAGATGTTGCCCCCTTTGTAGTCATTAACATTTTCATTAGTAACTGTAATGTAATTACAAATTTTTTTCTCAGTAACAGATTACAGTTACATTTATTTTGTAATTAAATTAAGCAATGCCTTTACATGTGTAACCCTTTTCTTAAACCTAGGGGTTAATTTACCACTATACTAAATTATAAATACAAAGATAAAGAAAACGCTGGTAAACAGGAGAAAATAAAAAAACGATCCCAGCGGTGCCTCCAAAAATGTAACCCTTTTCTTAAACCTAGGTGTTAATTTAATTATTTCTCTAACAATAATCCTGGATCCCCGGCAGTTAGATGGTGAATTAGGCTGTTTTTTTTTTTCTTTTAGTGTTTACAAAAAACCTAAATTGTAGATGAATATTTTCTCCTGTACCAATTTTACCCAATCCCTTTACTAAAGATGAATTAAACAATTCTTATTCGCTATTCACAGGAATTCAGTAACTTTGTAAATGATTTAACTTGCCAGACTCAATGAAATACCAAAGTACAAATGTTAAAGAGAAAAAGAATAACAAAGATTTATTTTTACATTAATGTAAGAACTACTTTTCCTTAAAGAAAACAGTAAATGAAGAAATCAATAACAACCTTCTTTTTAAAGAAAACAAGTAAACAGTTCCCCCTGATGATATGCAAGTTGCTTCTTTTCTTTTAAATAAAATAAATAAACCTCTTTTGTAGTCTCAGAATGGTTCTTTTTCTTTCACACTTATTACACTCTCCTTGTTAACCTTAGCTTTGTTCCTATTTTTAGAATACTATAACTCATTGTCAATTTAGTACCCCATTCTGGTAAAACACTGGTTTCTTTCACTGGTTCTGGTTACTTCTAGAACCATGCAATACAATGAAAAAAAACAGCAATCCCTCTTTCCAGCTCAGTTATACACTTGACAAAAACTTGCAGTTCACATCATACACTGTCTTTCAGTACTGTATGCACATAGCTCAAATATATGTGAGTCAGTCAAACAGTTCAATTGTAAGATCGATCGTTATCGTTGGGGCCCAGTTCGTTGGTGCACATTAACCAGATGATGAAGTGAAAGTAATCGCTCACAGTCAACGAGTCATGAAAATGAATCCACTTACATTCTTCCAGTGATAATGAGGCAATATTGAAATCACTCACGGCACAACCTCACTGCTTCTAGTCTCGAACAGTCCCTCGCACACAACAAGTCCAGTCCAGTGAAGTCCCTTGGAGAAACAGGATGCGTCCAGTCCCGAACGAACTCAGCACAAGTCCACCACGAACTTCAAGTTACTTTTCACGAAGGCGAATGTCTCTAGCTGTTAGCTCACACAGGGTGACTCAAATGATGGCGAATAAAACAATAGAGAAAATAAAAATACTTTACTCACATTATGATGCAACCTCAAGCTCAACAGTCACTGGCTTGAACACACTTTCTCATTGGATATAAGCAAGCATATAGTTGTTGCATCATATTTCAAAATAAAGAAAAATAAAATAAAATAGATTTTGATACTTTGAATAATTTCTGACACAAAGCATATTAAACAAGGTATATTTTAGGAGTCCCTACACACTCCCCCCACCAAAAATCCAGTATGTCCCCATGCTGGTTACAAAATTACCATGCATCCATTTAAATGGTAACCATCTGTTTACAGGGCACAAGTACAGGTCGGTTGTTACATATTTTACACAAGGTATTAGGATTACACCAGCAAGCATGTGAACTGTTGTAACAGAAACATTCAGTTTTTCGGTAGCTGCTACATTAATACCACAGCGTTGAGATGATAAAGACTGTAGGTATGGCACACCTAGCTTATTATAGGTAAATCTGGTATTAGGCCTCCTCTTCCTACTTGATCTACCTACTTCAGGAGGTACAACCTCTGGATGAGTTTCATTATTAGTAGGAGCAGTAGCCTGTAAGGTACTCTCATGAGCTTCAGTCATTACATCAACTACTTCAGTATCGCCATCGTCAACTACTAGCTGAACATCAGAAATTTCACTCTGACATGGAATTACTGGTATTTCTGAAACATTGTGAGCATCACTAGACTCTGAGCCTTCTACATATTGTACAGGATTTTCACTCTGAATCTCATCTGTCACGTGAGAAGGAATGTTTACTACATCCTCAGCATAAAACCCAAACTCAGACTCTGAATCTGAAGAATTACATTCTCTTGAAAAGGCATCAACTACCAGTGGTGAGTTTTCTGACTCAGCATTTTTACGTTTCTCTTTTGCTTTCCTACGCCTCAAAGCTCTAGGTGAAGGAGTAGGATTAAGATCAACCTGAGGACTTAACCTCACTTCCTGTCCTAAAGGCAAGAGATGATTACGGTGCATGACTTTGACTGGTCCATTACCATCAACAGGCTTCAAACGAAACACTGGAACACTTGACAATTTCTCCACTACATAGGGATTAGCGCTCCACCTATCTGCAAGCTTTTGTTTTCCCTTGAGGCCAAGGTTTCGAATCAGAACTCTGTCCCCCACATTCAAGCTATGATAGCGAACTTTCTGATCATACCTTGCTTTATTACTCTGATTCATCTTCTCAGAGGTAGCTTGAGGTAACTGATAAGCTGCCTGTAATTCCTGCTTCATTTTGGACACATACTTGGCGTATGACACAGGTGATGTATTATCAACCGAGACGCCAAAACAAATATCGACAGGCAACCTAGCCTCTCTGCCGAACATCAAAAAATAGGGGGAAAAACCAGTAGCCTCGTTGGAGGTACAGTTATATGCATGCACCAAATGTACTATGTACTGACTCCATTTACTTTTCTGACTAGGCTCAAGGGTACCCAGCATATCCAACAAGGTTCTGTTAAATCTTTCAGGCTGGGGATCACCTTGTGGGTGATAAGGGGAGATTCTAGACTTCTTAGCCCCCAGCATAGTCAGCATGTCAGCCAACAACTGGCTCTCAAAATCCCTGCCTTGGTCCGAGTGTATTCCAGTAGGAAGACCATAATGTATGAAATACTTTTCCCACAAAGTCTTTGCCACTGTAGAAGCTTTTTGGTCCCTCGTGGGAAAAGCTTGAGTGTAACGCGTATAATGGTCAGTGACCACCAAAACATATTCCGGGAATCAGCTTCGATGGAAAGAAAATCGATACATACGAGGTCCATAGGTCCTAAACTCTGCATGTGAGACAATGGAGCAGCTCTTTGAGGCAACGTCTTCCTTTTAATGCCGTTCGTTCACATGTCTTACAGTAAGTCTCTACATCACGCTTCATTTATGGCCAGTAAAATCGGTCACGAACTAGGCCATAGGACTTTTCGAAACCTAAATGTCCAATCTCATCATGCAATGACTTTAACACTCTGTTGTGGAATTGTTTTGGCAGTACAAGCTGTTGTTTCACCCTGTGATTACTCTGCCGAACTATTCTGTAAAGCAATCCATTGTCTACTGACAACATTTCCCACTCTCGCTTCAGAATCTTCATCTTAGGGTGGCTGCTCTGGATGTTACTGGCACGTTTCTTATCACATACTGCCCTCCATACGTCTCAGAGGAACGAATCAGTTCTCTGGGCTGTTTGAAGCTCACTTGGACTAAGCACGGGTAAGTGATCTGCATCCACGTCAGTAGCATGAGCGTAAGCTTTGGGAACAGCAGACATATGTGCCCCTGCCTGTTGCACCACACAGAGACAAGAGATGTTCCCTGTTCTCCTCTCTGCAGACAAAGCCTGACAAAGAGCCCTTACGCCCGCAGCTGGAATTTCCTGCCACTCGTCATCATCACTTCAGTGAGTATGTGGATGCCTAGATAATGCATCTGCATCGACATTCGTGCGGCTTGGTCTGTATTTCAAGCTAAAATTGTAGGTGGTCAATGCAGACAACCAACGGTGACCCATCGCATCGAGTTTCGCTGACTTCATTATATAGGTTAGAGGATTATTGTCAGTTCTAACCTCAAACGGAACACCGTAAAGATAGTCGTGCAGTCTATCCACAACAGCCCACTTCAGAGCTAAAAATTTCAGTTTATGGGCTGGATAGTTTCTCTCTGAAGGAGAAAGGCTGCAACTGATGAAAGCGACTGGGCGCAATCCTTCCTCATGTTCTTGATACAAAACTCCTCCAAGTCCATCCATGCTCGCGTCCACGTGCAAAACATATGGCTTTTATGCATCTGCAAAGGCTAGCACTGGAGCCTGAGTTAGACAGTTTTTCAGGGCTTGGACGGCTATATCACACTGAGCAGTCCATCGGGATCCGAACGGTTCAGAAGACTTGTAGCAGGGTTTGGTATTACACTCAGGTGAATTTTTGTTTCTCTTATTTGCAGTACCTGCAGAAGGATACCCCTGAAGCAATTAATTTAGAGGTCGGCACAACTCCTTCGCGAAATCCATCACGAAATGCCGGTAATATCCACAGAACCCTAGAAAAGATCTGAGCTCTGTCACTGTCTGGGGCTGAGGCCAGGATACTACAGCCTCAATTTTGGAAGGATCAGTGGATATTCCATCCTCTGACACAATATGCCCTACGTAGTTCACAGAAGTCCTGCCGAATTGACACTTGTCAAAGGAGATCTTTAATCCCTCATCCCTCAACCTATCAAGGACTTTCAAAAGGCGCTCTTCGTGCTCATCAATGGTTCGTCCAAAAATGATTAAATCATCCAAGTACACTAGCACTTCCAAAAGGTTCATATCTCCCACAGTGCGTTCCATAACTCTTTGGAAAGTGGCAGGTACTCCGCAGATGCCCTGAGGCATACACTCAAATTCATAGAACCCCACCGGGCAGATGAATGCAGTCTTCTCCTTGTCAGCGTCGCTCATGGGTATTTGATAGTACCCACTCCTCAAGTCGAGAACAGTGAACCATCTACTTCCTGAAAGGCTATGGAGGGCATCCTCAACGCGGGGCACAGTATACTGGCCTGGTATAGTCCGTTGGTTAAGGGTCCGATAGTCCACACACATTCTAACCTTCCCAGACTTTTTCCGCACCACGACAATTGGCGAAGCATAGGGGCTGCGGGACTCTGATATAATGCCACTACTCTGCAGTTCTTGTAGGTGGAGTCGCACATCTTCGAAGTCAGCGGGGGCAAGACGGCGAGATCTTTCTCTGAAAGGGCGTGAATCATTCAACCTTATCTCATGAGTGGTGATTTTTGAACATCCCTCATCCCACTCATGTAGAGAAAACACATCCTTTCTCTGCATCATTTTCTCACACAATCTTTGTTTTGCTTCCTCAGGCATTGGAGAATCTCCAAAATCGAAAGATGAAGGTGTCAAAGTATTTTGCTCTGGTGGCTGTTTAGCGGTAAGTTTATGGAATTATTTTTGTGTCTTTATTATTCAAACAAAAATTCTGTATTTGAGAGCAAAACTAATTATTTTGTAATTAAAAAACAAAAGTTTGCAAAAAAAAAGTCTTCTTAAGGTTCAAAATTAAAGTAATTGAAAACAAAATAATTTGCAGTGCATGTAAATCTTTAAAAAATATATATTTTTCTTTGTGCACTTCAAAAACTTTTCATCACTAATCCACAAATGTTGCTCTCTTTCCTGCCTTCTTTTTTTGCGGGTCTAAAACTTTTGTTTGCGAGTTGAAAAGTTTTGCTTGCGAGTGAAGCTGTGTGTCAGTGGGCGGTCTCTACGCACCAGGATGAAAGGCCCTTTTCTATTGGCCACTCTTGATTGAAGTGACAGGTTGACCACGCCCACTACGCTTTCACGCCACTGACGCCAGTCTGACAGAAGAGCGAGCTTCTAGCAGCAATGGCCAGCAACCGCTCCTTTACTGGGTAAGTTAACTAATTTAACATCTTAAATTCAGTGACTAGTGAACTGAATTATTCTCTCTTCTCATGCTCCCCCACCTAAATACATAACGTTAGCTAAGCCTGTCTGTAGTTGGTGATGGCCAATAGAAAAGGGCCTTTCATCCTGGTGCGTAGAGACCGCCCACTGACACACAGCTTCACTCGCAAGCAAAACTTTTCAACTCGCAAACAAAAGTTTTAGACCCGCAAAAAAAGAAGGCAGGAAAGAGAGCAACATTTGTGGATTAGTGATGAAAAGTTTTTGAAGTGCACAAAGAAAAAAATATATTTTTTAAAGATTTACACGCACTGCAAATTATTTTGTTTTCAATTACTTTAATTTTGAACCTTAAGAAGACTTTTTGTGCAAACTTTTATTTTTTGATTACAAAATAATTAGTTTTGCTCTCAAATAGAGAATTTTTGTTTGAATAATAAAGACACAAAAATAATTCCATATAAGTTGTGGCACCAATGATACTGGAATAACATGGGCAAGAGGAGTTCCTCCCTTCACCCATACTTCTTTTGTAGACACATTCTTGATGGTGACTGTGACCCGGCGACTGGATACAAAGGACGCTGACTGAAGTTCAGGCCTCACCTCTAGATCATCAGAGCTTGTATCACCAACTGCTGCTCTGTCTACTAACACTAGAGATTCAGTCATTTGACCAGGAAACTTAAGCAGACCGGGAAGTTGCAGAACTTAGGACAACAGGATTAGGCTTCACAAACCAAACTGTTCCATACTTGTCTGGGTCATCCTGTGAAACATCTGTTTGTTGAATAGTCTCATACACCTCTCTGATTACAGGATGTATGGTCAGCACATTCAAGAATTTCTCACCAGCTTGTTCATGACAAGTCTCAAGCAGCTTCTTCACTAAGCTAGTGTTGGTCCCAAGCAAAATAGCTATTCCTTCCCGTTTCACAGGGTCAGGGCATACAATGGCAAGCGTATCAATCACTTGATGCACTCCAGCTACACTTTCCGTAAACTCAAGTCTAAGGGGCAAGTATCCATCATAGGGGTATTTGTGAGAGCTTAGACCCCAAATCTCAAGATTTTCCACAGGCTGAAGATCCAAATGTTTCAGATAAGTGTCATAAAAACTGCGGTATAATAGAGTAACCTGCGAACCGCTGTCAAGAAGAGCTTTGGCGTAGATACCTTCTATCTGAACAGGCACTTCGGAGACAGGTCCTACTAACCCCTCAGGCAATTTTGGCTTATCGGCATCAAACATGAATGAACCACAAGTGGAACGTGTTGTCTCAGGAGCCCATTTTTACTGGGTGATTTCTGAGGAGCACAATCAAAACCACAAGGCACAGTAGCCACGTTCAACAATTGACTCACCTGGGTAGATAGCTCTTTAACCTCCTTCTTCAGGTTTTGTAATTCAGACGGCACAGATGCCTGGGGAGAGGCACCAGTGGCTACAGAAGCTTTAACATTTTCCCTTGCAACTACCCAGTGTTCTTCTTCACGTATTTCCTTCATTAACTGTGAGAAAGATTGAGGACTCTGCAAAGTGTGACTCGTTCTGATTCGCAAAGCAACCATATCATTGGTAAGTGCTCCCTTAATTAGCTTCTCCATTCTGGCTCTATTTATGCCAATTGCATCAATCGCACCCTTCAACAAGGCTCTGTGGAGAAGTTTGTCTAGGCAGTACAAGAAAGCTGAAAGTTTCTCTCCACTTTCCTGGTAGGTGTGACGAAATCTAGCCATGAGGTCAGGCCCACTCTCAGTAGTTCCATATGCAGTCTTAAGGGCAGCTAAGTACTCATTTGCAGTCGCAGATGGACTACTCACTTTTAAAAACCTGACAATATCAGCAGCAGGACCTCGAAAACTCTCGACGATGCGTTGTTTCTTTGCAGCTTCGGTGCACTGCCATTCACTTATCATTTGAGCGGCCTGCTATAAAACTATGTAATAAAACTGTGGCCACTGTCATGTATTGAACACACATTTTGGTGACACTCACAGGACATTTTACTTTGCTGCAAAATGTGCAGTAAGGTATGTAATATCGGTGTAGCAGAAATGTCGCCACAAGCACATATTTCGAATGAGCCTGGGTTGCAAATAACACAGACACCACTTAACTACACTAAAACACCTTAAAATGGCTTAAAGGGATCCCTGGGTATTAAGACTTGTATGGCTTAATATAACATAAATGATGTCGCTTACTGAAATATGTAGTAGAAAACCCATTAAAGATTTATGTTATTTAAAAAAAATCACATCGTTTTATACATATTTTGGACTTGCTGTCTGTCGCTCAGTGCAGTGCTTAGTTTGTCCGTTTTAACGTGTTTTATGTTGTTTAACGCAGTGTGCTTCATCAGTCTTAACTTATGCTCGACTTTCTCTTTTAAAATTGGAAGAAATTTCAAGTAAGCTACTTTATCAAGCGATGATAGGTCCTCATTATGCCCCACCTCTCTTATTGTTATCAATACCTGACTGTCTACGCCGTTGGCCGTGTTCCCAACTGGCGAGAAGGCGCAGGAGACGACATGGAAGATAAAGCGCTAAAGCGCTTCCTGCGACTCCTTCAGGAGTCTCAGCTTCAACTGGGATTCCATACAGAAGGCTTGGCCAGGAAACGCTTTATCCGTTTTTTTCTCCGCTCGTCACTTGGATTTTCTCTTTCTGACTGAATCCTGGCTCACTACTGGGGATTTAAGCTCCTTTTCTGAACTGCTTCCGTCAAACTGTTTGTTTTTTAACTCTCCACGTACAACGGGGCAAGGTGGAGGTTTGGCCTCCATATCTAAAAGCATGCTTTCCTGTCGTCCCGTTGCTTCAAATAAATATAATATTTTTGAACTGCAGTTGTTTGCACTGAAATTGTATGAGCCTCTTTTGTTTGCACTGATCTATCGACCCCCAAAACACAATGATTTTTTAAATGGACTTTGCAGACTTTCTGGGGGAAGTCATACCGAAATATGAACAACTCCTAATTTTAGGAGATTTTAATATGCATGTTTGCTGTGTTGCTGATTGTTTAGTGAAGGAATTCATTAACCTTTTAAATGCTATTGATTTAACTCTTCAGGCCAATGTACCCACTCATCAGCAGGGGCATACACTTGATTTACATATGGTTTCTCTCTGTGTGACCTAGAGGTGTGTGAAAATGGTTTCTCTGATCGTAAGACTGTTTTGTTTACGTTTCCATCATTGTTTAATATATCTAAGCCGTTGTCTTCTGCTCATCGGGCTCGGTTTATTACCCCAACTACCAGATAAGCCTTTTCCTTATCTTTTGGTGAAGTGTCTCTACAAATGGAAGATTTTAACTGTGATTTGAGTGCTGAAGAGCTTCTTTTCAGTTTTAATTCCACCTGTGCACACGTCTTGGACTTAGAGGCATCTTTAAAGACACTTCATTATAAACCAAGATCTGAGCCATGGTTAGATGACACGATTTGCTCTCTTAGGCAAATCTGTAGAAGATTTGAGCGAAAATGGAAAAAGGATAGACACCAGGTCTCATTGCAAATGCTAAGAGACTCATTATCTCAATATCAGAAAGCTGTCAAAACAGCGAAATCAAGGTATTTCACTGAAATTATAAATAAGAACTGCCATAAGCCAAAAATTATTTTTAACATTATCAATGCCACTATCAATCCTTCCATTTGCTCTTCTACAGAAGTGTATTCGTGATAATGTGGTGATCTTCTCAAGTTTTTTGTAAATAGGATAAATGATTTAAGAATGGGGATAAATCCTGTTCTGTCAGACCCTTCGACTACCCTTAGTTGCACTGCTGTTTTGAGTCATTTTACTCCAATTACTGAAAAATATTTTATAGATTTAGTGGATCATCTTAAACCATCTTCAACTGATGTGATTGCGCCATTTTTTCTTAAACAAATTCTGGACGTAGTGGGTCAATATCTTTTGACTCTGATAAATCGCTGCTTAGAAACTGGTACTATTCCAGATCTAATAAAACATGCAATTGTTCAATTGTTCTTAAAAAACAGGGCATGGATCCCACCGTTCTAGCAAATTTTAGGCCCATTTCTAATTTGTCGTTCATTACAAACATTCTGGAGAAAACTGTTCTTGACCAATTACAGACTTTCCTAGCTGACAATTTGATCTTTGAGATTTTTCAGTCTGGTTTTAGAAAATATCACTCCACTGAGACTGCATTGTTGAAGGTTTTTAATGATATACTATTAACGTGTGACTCAGGTAACTACGCTGTTCTTGTGCTTCTAGATCTTACTGCCGCTTTTGATACTGTTGATCATGCTGTCCTTATTAATCGATTGGAACATTGTGCAGGTATTACAGGCGGTGCATTGGAGTGGTTTAAATCTTATCTTACCAATAGAACTTTTTCAGTTAAGATGGGAGATCTTACTTCTAGTAATGCTGTATTAACCTGTGGGGTTCGCCAAGGATCCATTTTGGCTCCCATCCTTTTTTCTTTATACAGTGGTGTGAAAAAGTGTTGGCCCCTTCCTGATTTTTTTATTTTTTTGCATGTTTGTCCCACTTTAATGTTTCAGATCATCAAACAAATTTAAATATTAAAGATAACACAAGTAAACACAACATGCAGTTTTTGAATTAAGTTTTTTATTATGAAGGGAAAACAAAATCCAAACCCACATGGCCCTGTGTGAAAACGTGCTTGCCCCCTAAACCTAATAACTGGTTGGGCCACCCTTAGCAGCAACAACTGCAATCAAGTGTTTGCGATAACTTGCAATGAGTCTGTTACAGCGCTGTGGAGGAATTTTGGCCCACTCATCTTGGCAAAATTGTTGCAGTTCAGCCACATTGGAGGGTTTGAGAGCATGAACCACCTTTTTAAGGTCATGCCACAGCATCTCAATAGGATTCAGGTTAGGACTTTGACTAGGCCACTCCAAAGTCTTCATTTTGTTTTTCTTCAGCCATTCAGAGGTGGATTTGCTGGGGTGTTTTGGATCATTGTCCTGCTACAGAACCCAAGTTCGCTTCAGCTTGAGGTCACGAACAGATGGCCGGACATTGTCCTTCAGGATTTTTTGGTAGACGGCTGAATACATGGTTCCATTTGTAACGGGTACCGTGGCAACGGCACCGTGGTGAACAGATTGACTCCTGTAACACAGGAGAGAAACGAGGAGACAGTGTGTCAGGTTCAAGCTCTCTGCAGTAATTTATTCAAAAGTTTTCTTCAGCAAACCCATCTCTATTATTAAGAGTCATTTTGTTTCACATATTATATATTCAGTGTTCTTTTTAACATTACAATGAATTTCAGTGTCCATGTCAATACAAAATCCATAATAAAATACACCTCTGAGTACCAAATACATGTTCACTTACTCTTTGTGCTTGTATTCTACACTATTTATCAAACTGAAATGTAAAGACAATGGTAATATTCACCAGCTGTGTTTAGGATGCTTAGTAACTTCTATTTCCAGTATTTTATCGGTATCACGTTAATACAGTACTGCAAATCATGCTTAAAACTACTAAAGTGCTCCAGATGTAGCTGCAAACCTCATTTTAAACTGTAACCATTTTTGTCTGAACTCATTGAGAAAAACACATTTTCAACTGATGGTGGGAAACTAACATACAGTGAGCGAACCAATACTCGTTGACATTGCAAGCTCATAAAATACCTTCGTGAGCATTTATGTATATGGAAAAGTGTGTGTGTGTTGAGCTGACTTGCTCCCTAACGTAATGTGCGTGTTGCCAGTAGGCCGTTAATCTGCCGGACTTTGCCCTCTCGTTTCAAACTCGTTACAAACAAAATCAGAAACAGAGCCTAATGAAAATTACTTCACTGGAGCAGTTAACCCATATACCAAACACATTTTAGCATGGCTAAATTCTAGTTCTGAGATGTTTTTGTACATTTACCAACCTGTAACACAGGAGAGAAACGAGGAGACAGTGTGTCAGGTTCAAGCTCTCTGCAGTAATGAAAAACCCACAACTCACACAGCTAAACCCGTCACTCGACTTCGCCCCTGCTGGCCCGGAGCAAACATTACACAATTCACTTTTTGAAGATGGAAAACCACATTAAAAATAAAAATCCTTGGAATACTTTTTTTTCAAAAAGAAATACAACAACTTGTGTTCAAATAAAAACAATAATTCTGAATATTTTACATAACACAAAGATGACACTTTTGTGGTCGTCACACACTTCCCGTCAAAAAGAAATGGGTCCCACCATTTTCTACTAAACTTTTCTGAACTAAAATTCTCTTTTCTCTTCCTAACAGGCACCCGGAACTGGTACTATGTATGATGGTGATGTTACGATGTAAGGCATGTATGTAAATAGGGAGTAAAGGGTAGAATAGGGGTTAAGTTGATATGTTGATGTTGGATAGGGGATTAGTGAGTGCAGGGGTTGGGTGGTATGAGGTACAGTGTAAGCAGGTGATTGTAAGTGTGTGTTTGCCATATTAACTGTGGCTTGTGTTGTCAGTGTGGGCTGACCAAGGTTCTCATATGTAAAAATCTGTCTAGGTCGTCGGTCCCGACTTGATCTCCTGACCTCGGTCTGGTTGTCTGGCACCGTATTGGCTGGAGGCTGTTCCTCCTGGATGGGCTCTGGGGCCTCGTCATATACATCTTGTTCCTCAGGTCCAGCAACAACAGACTGGTCTTCATCCTCTCCGGAGTTTTCTATCTCTGCATCTTTTTCAGGCATCAGGTCTGCTTCAGGTAAGTATTGCATTCTAACTCTCTCTTCTTCCTGGGCAGGAACTGGAGTTGAGCGACCCAGAGTGATGGCAGGTCGTTGTTGTGGGGCTACAGCGGCGGGTAGCTCCTGTCTCCTTTCTGCTGGTACCCTCAGCCAATAACGATGGCCACCTGAGTCATCATCAGAATCTGAGTCTGAATCGGATTCTTCCTGCAGATCTATACGTCCTGGGACGTTGGTATGTCGAGTATGGCGTTTACTTTTCTGTGTCCTCTTTTCAGGAGCGTCATGGCTTGGAGGAGCTTCAACTGGAAGGTCATTCGCTAACAACAGCAGATTGCGGTGTAGTGTTCTTTTCTTCCTATTGTCCCCAGACTCAGGGTACACTACATACACTGGGTTATCCGCGAACTGTTCTTTGACAATGTAGATGGACTTCTCCCAGTATGACCGTAGTTTTCCTGGTCCACCACGCTCACTGAGGTTCCTGACTAAGACCCTATCGCCAGGCTGTAATACCACTCCTCTTGCTTTCTTGTCGTAAAGCACTTTGCCTTTGGCACTGGCCTGTTTGCTATTCTCATTGGCAATTTGATAAGCTTCAGACATCCGCTCTGCCCACTTCTTTGCATATCCCTTTGGCGAGTCAGGCCCCGTCTCTTCAACCAACCCAAACAGTAAATCAATGGGAAGGCGAGGATGACGGCCATAAAGAAGAAAGAAGGGTGAGAAGCCTGTCGACTCGTGCCGAGTACAGTTGTACGCATGTATGACTTGTGGGATTTGGTCTTTCCATCGCTCCTTTTCTTTTTCTGGCAATGTTCTTAACAGCTGGAGTATCGTCCGATTAAACCGTTCCGCAGGGTTTCCCTGGGGATGGTATGGTGATGTTCTCGAATGACGAATTCCTGACAGCTGTTGAAGTGTACGAAAGAGCTCATTCTCAAATTCGCGGCCTTGGTCGTGGTGTAACTTTGATGGATATCCGAAGCGGAGGACAAAATCATTAAAAATGCGCTCAGCTGCCGTTTTCCCACTCTTATTCTTTGTTGGATAAGCTTGAGCAAATCTTGTAAAATGATCAACGACCACAAGGATATATTCATAGCCACCACGGCTGGTCTCTAGATGTAAATAGTCAATACACACCAACTCTAGTGGCGAGCTTGATGTGATACTACCCATTGGGGCGCGAACATGAGTAACTGGCTTCTTTGATTTTATGCATGGACATTTCTTAGTGATATGGTCCTCGATCTCTCTAGCCATAAAAGGCCAATAGAATCTCTCTCTGGCAAGGTTAAGGACCCTTTCCGTGCCAACATGGGCCATTTCGTTATGGAGTTTCTTCAGGACAAGGCCTTTGTACTTGGCAGGGAGCACCAACTGCTTTCTTTCATTAGCACGTCTGTACAGGAGACCATTCTCCAAGACTAGCTTTCCCCATTCATGGAATAGTCTTCTGGTGGCTCCACTAGCAACTTTCCGTATCTCATCAGTTAAAGGCGTACCAGCCTCTTTTAACTTGATCATCTCACTGATGGCTTCATCTGCACGTTGTGCTTCCACAAGCTCATCATGGCTAATTGCATTTAAATGATCGAAGGAGGGAGACGAGTAGGCTTGGGAGGAGATGTTGAGAGCCTTCCATCCCATATTGCGCGAACTACGTCTTCGGCACACTCTTTGGTACAGGACTCAGCATAAGCCTCAATGTCTAAAGGGAGACGTGACAGCGTGTCAGCGTCTATGTTAGACTTTCCTGGTCTGTATTTTAATCTGAAAAAATCTGAAATCGGAGAGTTCCCCAACCCACCGATGGCCTACAGCATTTAGCTTTGCTGTGGTCATAACGTAGGTCAGTGGATTGTTGTCGGTGTATATCGTGAAGTGAGGTGCATAAAATAAGTAATCTCTAAATTTTTCACACACAGCCCACTTCAGGGCGAGGAACTCTAGTTTCCCACTATGCAGATGGTAGTTTCGCTCAGCTGCAGTTAAAGTCCTAGACCCGTACCCAATAACTCTCAACTTGCCGTCCTGGTGTTGATAAAGAATCGCACCCAGCCCCTGGTCTGAAGCATCTGTGTGTAATACGAAGGGTGAGTCGAAGTTAGGGTATGCTAACACGGGGGGGCTAACAAGGAGAGACACGAGTTGGTCAAGGGCTTTCTGATGTTCGAAGGCCCACTCCACAGGGGTTCTGGATGGTAGTTGTGGACCTTTGCTTTTACCACGCACTACAGCTGCTTGTTCTGGCTTGACTTGTAGTAGCTCATAAATGGGCTTTGCTATCCTTGAAAAGTCCTGAATGTAGGAACGGTAATAGCCCAGGAACCCAGTGAGCTTTCTCACATCTCCAACTGTCTGTGGTGTCCTGCTGGCTAACGACCGCACTGCATCCAGGTCTTTGGGATCGATCCTCACTCCCTGAGCTGACACAAGACGACCCACGTATCTTACTTCCTGTCGAAATAGCTCACATTTCTCAGGTCTCAGTTTCACTCCATGTTGCTGGAGAGCTTGGAGTACTCTGCGGACCCCTTCCACGTGCTCGTCAAAGGTTTTTGCGTAGCAAAGTACGTCGTCAAGATACGGGAGACAGTAATCATCTCTCAAGGGACCCAACATCTCTTCCATGCTCCACTGGAAGGCCGCGGGGGCGTTAGAGAGGCCAAAAGGGATACGGACCCTTTCATACAGCCCCCAGGGAGTAATGAAAGCAGTGAGGTGCTGGGAGTCTTTGGCGATAAAACCCTGATGATAGGCCTTTCCTTGGTCAAGGATGCTGAACCAGGAATAGCCTCCGAGTGTGTCAGTCAGGTCTTGTATCCTAGGTAAGGGATGTCGATCAGGGATGGTCTTCTGATTTAAGAGACGATAATCTATGCAGAGGCGGAGTGTACCGTCTTTTTTTCGGACGCAGACCACTGGTGCAGCATAAGAGGACTTGGATTTGACAATCCAGCCTTTCATGAGCAGATCTTGTACATAGTCTTTCACTTCTTTGAACAGTGGTTTGGGGACCGAAGAGTAGGCTCTCTGCACTGGAATCTCGTCTTTGAGGGTGATCGACATCTGTAAACTAGGAATACATCCAATATCATGACTGTCGTGTGCAAATACAGCTGATTCTTCCCACAGCATTTTCTTGACGTTCTCTTGTTCCTTATCACTCAGATGGCTGTGGTCCACAGGAGGCTGCCACAAGGCTGAAACAGTTTGAGCAGATGGTGTGGTCGCGGCACTGTCTACTACTACTCTGGGCCTAGAACTCTCTATTGAATTGGTCTCGATCACCCTAGCCACAGTCTGGACGCTACCCAGGGCTGTCTTCCTTGGTATAGTGACAGCATGTTTAGTGTTATTTTTCACTGGTATAATGACATACGGTCTCTTTGCAGTCTGTATTTCTAGTAGACCCTCCTCAATCTCAAGCTCTGTGAGATGGGCACTGTTTTCATCAGGTTCAAACAAGAGAAGGGGGTCTGACTGATCTGTAGCGGATGGGATCTGACACTTAACCCAGGCTACTTGTCCGGCTGGAACTGCAGTGTCATAATTGCCAGTTCTTAACAGTCTCTGATACATAGAGGGTTTGTCAGTCTGAATGAAGTTCACCAGCAGCTCAACTTTATCAGCAGGGACAGATATTGCATCAGAAAGGAGCATGGTGAGGGCTGGAACAAGTTCTGCTGGCCGATTCTGAATCACTTCCTCTAACACATTAAATCCAAGTAGTGGCTGTGCAAGAGGGATGCTACAGATGAGGAAAGGCACCATGATAGACTGGCTAAGAACACCATTTCCCCTGAAGCTGACTGCGATGAGGACCCAGCCATCAAAAGGGAGGATGTCTCCATTCACAGCATGTACTTCCAGCTTTTCTCCCTCATCAAATATTTCACTGAGTAGCCTAATAGGTGCGTCTGGTAGATACTTATCTTTCCAGCTTTTATCGATCATGCTCACCTGAGCTCCAGTGTCTAGTAAAGCGTTGACTGTCAAGCCATTAAGGTCACATCGCGCAAGGGCTTTGGCTCCTATAAACTTGGCCAGACGCCTACTTGTTTGGGTGGGTAGGGAAAAAGGGGGTTGGGGATTTACTTGTTCATTGTTTTCTTTTGGTCTCTGATTAACTAAACTTGTCTTCGTATGACTCTCAGAGTCCCATACGTTACACTTAGCACTGTGGGACTGAACATGAAGCCCGGTCACTGCTTGTCCCGTGGCAGGGACCGGCTCCAGTTTTCCGGACGCTTGGGCTTCTTCAAACAGCCTACTGCTCTGTGGCCGTCTTCACCACAGTAAAAACAATGAGTGCAACCTGGGTGATTCTGTTCGAGGCAATTGGCACAGCTATTTGATCTGGTTTTCTTTTGATCCCCTTTGACTTGGCAGTGATGGCAGGATTCTGAGTTTTGAATCTGCTGTGGCCGTTGCAGCAGTTCAACTTTATTCATTAACTCTTCTACTTTCTCAGTTAACTGTTGGAGTGCATCAGCCGTTGGCTGTTTATCTGGGGCATCTTTCTTTGTGCTACTGCCTTGTACTGCTGCAACTTCAAGCTCTGTGCTATGCACGCTTATTTGTTTCTGCTTCACAACTGACCCCAAACGTCTCTGTCTCTCATTCTCAGTATTTGTTATCTTCATCGTTTGCTTTAGAATTGTCTCGTCAGACACACTGCTGTCTGAGAGAAATGGTTTAAGTTCTCGACGTATGTCATTATGCTTATGGCTGAGGCCCTGATATATGGGCATGAAGGAAAATGTCTTGAACCGTGTTTGCATTGTATTTCACTTCTGTGTCAGCGTATTTTGACGCAAACAGGATCTTTTGTTTGAGTCCTATTACCCGGTACAAGAACTGTTGTGGAGTCTCACCGTCATTTTGTTTTGTGCACATAAGCTCTTGGAAAAGTTCTGTGTTGCTCCTCCCCCCTAAATGGGATTGCAGAAAGCCCTTCAGCTCGTCTATGGTCAAATCATCCTTGTGCATTAGCATGTCTTTAAAGTTTCCAGATTTAATGACTCTGAGAACGCCTCTCAGTATTTCAGTCTCACTGAATCGTTCTTTAACACCCTCATCGATTTGTCTGCATATGCTATTGTAGCTTAAATCTGAGCTCTGATCACCGATCTGTCCACCTTGAATCTTGAACTCACGACGAAGCAGTGAAAGGTCCCGAATGGGGACGGCTCGGTCATATTTTCCGTGTGGCTGTTGTTCAAGTGTGTGAGTGTTGTGATATTGTTGAGTAGATTGTGCTGGTGCCGGCGTGAGGGTAGGTGATGATGTGGGGTTGTTTATGTATTGCAGGACTTTGTTGCTAAGCTCAGCGTAGCTAGAAAGCATTCTCTGTAACTCTGTGTCAGTGTTCTGTGTGGTTCTGACATCAGTAAGCGTGAGTGGGGGATTGGTGATTGGTGAAGGGGTAGCTACGCTGACCGCAGCTGTGTGGGTAGTATTAGGACCCCTGGCTGTCACGTCATCAGTTGTCAGGTTATCAGTAATTGTCACTGGCTGACCTACTGTCATATTCTCACTCAGTACTGGGGTTGACATTATTTTGTGCACATTACCTGCTTTAGGTTGAGCATAACGAATCTGAATGACATTATTCACAGTATCATTAAGCCCTAACAACACTGCCATACCTGAATCCTCAGATTCCACCAAAGTGTCACTGTTCATAAAAGCTAGAATGTACTCAAAGCAACTCTCTTCCTCGCCAACCTGAAGCTCGGATGGATCCTTCCCTGGCACAGGACCAACATTTTGGGCTAGTTGGAGAAGTTCATCGGCCGTCAGCATGAGTAGACTCTTCTTGATGCTCCACACCAAGCCTTTTCTCTCACTGTCCGCCATGACTGCTTTTCTCTCTTCCTCACAGTTGGTTGCTCTTTTCACCCGTAGCTTTTGGTCTGGTTCCACGTTTGCAGCACCGTCGTAACCTCACAGGCACTTGGTCTGGTGGAAGAAGGGCCTGTGTATCTGGGATGGTGGATGGTTGAGGTAGGTCGTAGCTTCGCGATCAGAAGATGAGGGGAAACACTGGCATCACGGATGTAGCACCCAATCTTCCTCTAACTTCAGGGCCTGAAGAGGCGCCAGCTCTTAGAACATGTCAAACTGCGGAGTCTGGTCGTGCTGGTAGCCTGCGCAACTGCTGCCGATCCCCGTACGGGCCACCAAAAATCTGTAACGGGTACCGTGGCAACGGCACCGTGGTGAACAGATTGACTCCTGTAACACAGGAGAGAAATGAGGAGACAGTGTGTCAGGTTCAAGCTCTCTGCAGTAATTTATTCAAAAGTTTTCTTCAGTAAACCCATCTCTATTATTAAGAGTCATTTTGTTTCACATATTACATATTCAGTGTTCTTTTTAACATTACAATGAATTTCAGTGTCCATGTCAATACAAAATCCATAATAAAATACACCTCTGAGTACCAAATACATGTTCACTTACTCTTTGTGCTTGTATTCTACACTATTTATCAAACTGAAATGTAAAGACAATGGTAATATTCACCAGCTGTGTTTAGGATGCTTAGTAACTTCTATTTCCAGTATTTTATCGGTATCACGTTAATACAGTACTGCAAATCATGCTTAAAACTACTAAAGTGCTCCAGATGTAGCTGCAAACCTCATTTTAAACTGTAACCATTTTTGTCTGAACTCATTGAGAAAAACACATTTTCAACTGATGGTGGGAAACTAACATACAGTGAGCGAACCAATACTCGTTGACATTGCAAGCTCATAAAATACCTTCGTGAGCATTTATGTATATGGAAAAGTGTGTGTGTGTTGAGCTGACTTGCTCCCTAACGTAATGTGCGCGTTGCCAGTAGGCCGTTAATCTGCCGGACTTTGCCCTCTCGTTTCAAACTCGTTACAAACAAAATCAGAAACAGAGCCTAATGAAAATTACTTCACTGGAGCAGTTAACCCATATTTCAAACACATTTTAGCATAGCTAAATTCTAGTTCTGAGATGTTTTTGTACATTTACCAACCTGTAACACAGGAGAGAAACGAGGAGACAGTGTGTCAGGTTCAAGCTCTCTGCAGTAATGAAAAACCCACAACTCACACAGCTAAACCCGTCACTCGACTTCGCCCCTGCTGGCCCGGAGCAAACATTACACAATTCACTTTTTGAAGATGGAAAACCACATTAAAAATAAAAATCCTTGGAATACTTTTTTTTCAAAAAGAAATACAACAACTTGTGTTCAAATAAAAACAATAATTCTGAATATTTTACATAACACAAAGATGACACTTTTGTGGTCGTCACACATTTATCACAGCAAGTCTTCCAGGTCCTGAAGCAGCAAAACAGCCCAGACCATCACACTACCACCACCATATTTTACTGCTGGTATGATGTTCTTTTTCTGAAATGCTGTGTTACTTTTACGCCAGATGTAATGGGACACACACCTTCCAAAAATTAAACTTTTGTCTCGTCAGTCCACAGAGTATTTTCCCAAAAGTCTTGGGATCATCAAGATGTTTTCTGGCAAAACTGAGAAGAGCCTTTATGTTCTTTTTGCTCAGCAGCGGTTTTCGTCTTGGAACTCTGCCATGCAGGCCATTTTTGCCCGGTCTCTTTCTTATGGTGGAGTCATGAACACTGACCTTAACTGAGGCAAGTGAGGCCTGCAGTTCTTTAGATGTTGTTGTGGGGTCTTTTGTGACCTTTTGGATGAGTCGTCGCTGCGCTCTCGGGGTAATTTTGGTCGGCCGGCCACTTCTGGGAAGGTTCACCACTGTTCCATGTTTTCTACATTTGTGGATAATGGCTCTCACTGTGGTTCACTGGAGTCCCAAAGCTTTAGAAATGGCTTTATAGCCTTTTCCAGATTGATAGATCTCAATTACTTTCTTTCTCATTTGTTCCTGAATTTCTTTGGATCTCAACATGATGTGTAGCTTTTGAGGATCTTTTGGTCAACTTCACTTTGTCAGGCAGGTCCTATTTAAGTGATTTATTGATTGCGAACAGGTGTGGCAGTAATCAGGCCTGGGTGTGGCACTTTTTCACACCACTGTATATGCTTCCACTTGGTTCCATTTTTAGAAAGTATGGGCTGACAATACACAAGTTTATCTGCCTATAAAACGAAATTCGGATGGACTAGATGCTCTCCTGGCATGTTTGGCAGATGTAAAGGCATGGTTGTCGCTAAACTTTCAGAATTTCAATGAGGAAAAAGCTGAAGTTATTGTTTTTAAACCCTCAGATTCCTTGACTGCATCCGAACCGAACCTTGGTGGGTTATCCTCATGTGTTAAGCATTATGTGAAAAATTTGGGTGTGGTATTTGTTGAACATTTGAAGTTTGATAAATTCTGTGGTCAAATCATCCTTTTTTCAGTTGCGGCTCTTGTCTAAATCTGAGACTTTTCTTTATTTTAAAAATTTTAAGAGAAATTGATTCATGCTTTTATTACTTCTAGATTAGATTACTGTAACTCACTCTATGCTGGGATTAGTCAAACAGCTTTATCCCGATTACAATTGGTTCAGAATGCGGCAGCTAGACTGGATCATATTACTCCGGTTTTACAGTCTTTACACTGGCTGCTTGTGCGTTATAGAGTAGATTTTACCATTTTACTTATTGTCTATAAGTCACTAAATGGTATGGCTCCTTCGTATATCTCTGATCTATTGATTGAGCACAATGTAACCAGATCCCTTCGGTCCTCTAACCAGAGACTCTTGTTTATTCCCAAGACGAGGCGGAAGTGCAGGGGTGATCGCGCTTTTGCTACAATTGCGCCAAAACTCTGGAATTATTTGCCCATTTATATTAGAATGGCTTCATCTGTGGCTATTTTAAGTCTAAATTAAAAACCTATTTGTTCAATAAGGCTTTTTATTCTGGTTGAAGCACTTTTTTATTCTTGTCCTATGTTTTTGTTGCATGTTAGGATGTTTTTGTTGTATTACTGTTATTTTTATTTGTGTTACTGCTGTTTTTAGTTATTGTATTGTAAAGCACATTGGTCAACTCTGGTTGTAGTAAACAGTACTATATAAATAAAATTGCCATTGCCATTATTCTGATGACGTAAAATGGTTGCACTCGGTGAGCGCTAGTGCTACCTGTTGCTATTTTTACCACAACACATCTCGGAATAGACAACTCGGAAAATAAAATATTGATATGATGACCACAGCTACTGAAAGAGCTTACAGGTGGCGATGGATATAACTATAGGTTTAAACCAAATGCTGTAGCGTCAATTTTTCCCCACAAGGAATCTAAACGCCCCGGATATCGAGGGAAATCCTCTCTGAGAAACTCCTCTAGCGGCCGCGCATCATGATGAGCGTCATCACTCCTCCTTTTATCCTTCCGGAGCTCCTCCGTGGGACTCGAGACCGGTGAGTGTCGCAGGTGTCGCTCATTATCATTAACTCCACCGGCCTCGCTCCGTTCCCACGGCTCTCGGCCCCGCCCCACTCACCACAGTATTGTATCAGTATTTTATTTTCTGAGTTGTGTATTCCGAGTTGTGTTGCGGTAAAAAGTGCCAGTAGCTCACTGAGTGCAACCATTTGACGTCATCGATGGAGAATGATACTGTGCACATAAAATAATGGCGCCCACCATAGTTCAAAAATTATGTCTTTTTTTTTTTTTTTTTTTTTTTTTTTTAAATAACATACATTTTCATGGGTTTTCTACTACATATTTAAATAAATGATATCATTAACGTTATATTAAGCTATCATTGCTTAATACCCGGGGATCCCTTTAACAAATACTGACTCTTCAAAAATACACATATTGCCCCTCCAAAACAACTCTGATAACAACTAAAATTAATGGAAGCAATTATTGATTTAACGAAATGGAGTTCAAGCTGAACATTTATTTTGGTAAAGAAACTGAAAGTGTTTACAGTGTAGTTAGAGCTGGGCTGACTCTATGGGATTCCTGCCATCGTTGAGAGCTGGAACAGATACATTCAGCTCTCTGGATAGCTTAAAGGACAGGTAATGTGTCTGTCTGAGATTCCAGTCCCTGACAGAAAAGCACAACACTGTTCTCCTTGGAAAAGGTGATTTACTAAGTGCTTGCTGAGGGTCACCTGAGGGTAGAAAATAGAAAATGTCTGGAGGTTATGGATGGATGGTTTGCTGGTGTTGACATGTTTTAGGTTTGCTTTTCCTTTTTAAGATGAACATCTGTGGTTGATGTAGAAAACTTAACCAGCGTGTTTCTTTTTGTAAGGAAGAAGTACATTAAAAGTGCATTAAAAGGAATGGCTCACCCAACGAAGAAAATTGCCATAATTTATTCACCCTCATGTTGTTCCAACCTGCATGACTTTCTTATGTCGAACACAAAATGGAGACGTTTTGCTCTTTCAATACAAATAAAGTAAATGCAGCTCTCAGGCTCCAAAAATCTTCCAATCAAACTTAGATTTTAAATCGTACATTAAGAGATGCTTCAAAAACGCACTACATCAGGTAACAAAAATATAGCCCAAATTGTGAATTTGTGAATGTTAATAAAATGTTGTTTATTCAAGTATAAAGCATTACCACCATGCATACAGTAAATATTGTTAATTTTTTGTTAGTTTTTTTTTATTGTCTTTCCTAGCATCTCTGAAATCTACAGACCCCCTAAAAGGGATAAGGCAATGGGTAAATATCAGTGCTTTTGAATTTGCTTGCAAAACTTTTGCATTCCCCGATCAAAACATTTTAGGTCTCTCACAAGTTCCCCTAAGAAACTTTGTATTTGTGCGCAAAACTTTTGCATTATATTGCAGTTTCACTCACAAAACCAGTTATGGAAATAATTTGAGGTGGGAGGGAAAAGTTTATTTTAATGCCTTTTTCTAGTTTTTCTGAGAAGCACAAAAAAATAAAAATATGCGCAAATTTAAAGGCACTGTTTTTTTTTTCTTTCATCACATATCTTTTCCATTACCTGTATAAATATCATATCTATATACATTAAAATATGGCTCATGTGCAATGTGCAAATTGCAGTCTAAAATTTAAATCATTATTTACACTATCTGAAGCTCTAAAATCTTATTTGCATTTACATATTTTCAATTATGCATGAAGATGTTAGCTTCTGGTTTAAAATTTAATTTCAACATTAATTCATAATTCAATACAAAATGTATATCTTACTTTCCATTATAACTCTCAACTTTTACTTGCACAAATTCATTATAGCAGAAGATAAATTTCAACTTCAACAATGAATTCAATTTGGGTCTGTAACTCACACAAAGCTATCCAGTGACTTATGGATGTAGAACATTTATACTTCTTCGTGGTTCAGTGTGCGCTAATATCTTAAACATACATACACTTGTTGGGAACGGTGGCTATGGAAAGTACTGATGGGCCACCTGGTGGGATATTTCTTAGAGTAACGGTTTCTGCTCAGAGAAGAGACAGAGGAACATCCTGTGAGGAAATCACCAAAACGCACTCATACAACCCACATGTCCAACGCATAAATCAGTTCACAAATTATCTGCCGTGGAGAATGAGGCTAACACAGTAGAAAAACAAACAGAGCTGTGTAGCCCCTCAGCCAAACAGCAATTTGCTGTGGCTCTTTAGCGAAGCGATTTATGAGAACACACTGGTTTCTCGGGAGGATCATAATTCGGCCTCAGAGGGCAAGATAACACTAGAGTGGAGCAGTGAGGGGGAGGAGGAAGGGCGTAAAGAATCTTCTCTGGCTTTAGCAGAAGTAATGGAGGAACACTGTTGCAGGATTGTTGCTCTTGAGTTTGAGCCAGACAGTGTTCAGGGATGTGGTCACACTCCTGAGAGTCTGTGCGCTGCGCTACAATAAATTGATCACGACAACTGCATCCGCCTCTCGCTCTCCTTTTTCTCAGTTTTTTACTCTCTTGAGGAACAGTCTGTCCTCTTCCTAAAACACACTTCTTATCGACTGATGTTCAGCTCAAGTACCCTTCATAAGCACCAAACCACAGGATTTCATTCATCTTTAGTATTTAACGGGCCATTATTAAAGTGATTCACTATCAATATTGTGAGAGAAAAAAACGCCATGGTTTCTCTCAAACTGAAGCAGTAAACTATAGAATCATATTTTATTATTGCATTTAATTTGATATTGCTGATTGGCTGAAACATTTGAAGAAACTAGAATAGAAATTTGCCTCTGGAGTCCTGTCCACATATTTTTCTTTGAGTAATACCAAAACTAACTCTGAAATTTACATGTTATTTTAAAATGTTGTACAGAAAATATCACAAATCTAATATTTTTATTAGATTTTATTTTTATATTGTTTATTTTCAATTATATTTTGATATATTTGAGAATATAGTTACATTTAGAGTAGGGATGGGTTAGAACAGTTGCAAGAAAAAGTGAACCATTTTCAATTTCCTGGTTTTCTGCTTAAATTGGTCATGAAATGTGATCTGACCTTCACCAAAGTCACAAATATCAACAAACACAATATTTCTAAGATAATAAAACACAAACAGTCATGTCTTTATTGAACACACCCATTAAACATACAAAGTTTAATGAACCACCTTTAGCAGGAATAACCTGGAGCAAGTGCTTCCTGTAGCTCTGTATTAGACCTGCACAACGTCCAGGAATAATGTTGGACCATTCTTCCTGACAGAACTGCTTCAGCTCACCCATATTCTTAAGACATCTGGTGTTAATGGTTCTCAAGGTAATCTCTATTGGTTTGAGGTCTGGACTTGACTGGGCCACTCCAAAAGGTGGATTTTATGTCTATGAAGCCATTATGTAGTAGATTTACTTCAGTGTTTAGGGTAATTATCCCGCTGCATCTTCTTCTGAGCTTCAGCTTGAAGGCAGGCTCCTTGAGATTATCGTGTAGGATATCCTGATAAACTTGGGAATTTATGTTCCCCTCCACAATGGCAAGCGGTCCAGGTCCAGATGCAGCAAAGCAGCCTCTCCACCATACTTCACTGTTGGGATGATGTCTTCATAAATAGAGCTGCATGTTCTTCTCAAACAATTCTATTTATCCACAAGATATTTTCACAGTAGTATGGTGGAGTGCAAAGGTGATCTTTGGCCAACTTTAGGCATGCTGCAATGTTTTGTTTGGAGAGCAGTGACTTCCTTCGTGGTGTCCTTCCATGAATACCTTGCCTGTTAAGTGTTTTACATATAGTTGATTCATGAACGGAGATGTTAACCAGCTTCAATGAATCCTTCAAGTCTTTAGCTGTTATTCTAGGTTTCTTTTTCACCTCATTGAGCATTCTGTGTTGTGTCTTTGAAGAGATCTTGGCTGGGCACCCAATTCTATGAAAAGTAGCCACAGTACCACATCATCCCCTTAGTTAGACAATTTGTCTAACTGTAAACTGATGAATATCTAAAGTTTTTGAGATTTACTCTGTAACCCATTCCAGCTACATGCATATCAACAACTCTTGATCGTAGGTCTTCTGAGATGTCTTTTTTGCGAGGCATGGCTCACATCAGCTAATGCTGCTTGTGAATAGCCCACTGACACTTATTTATATAAGTCAATTTAGTTCTAAACCGCACCTTTATTCTCATATCATTGATTGAACTCCTGGTTTCCTAACATCTGACTCCAATTGGCATTTAGTGACTCCAGAAGCCTATCAATCCACCATCAATTTGTATGTTTAATGAGTGTGGTCAATAAAGACATGAAAGATGATGATTGTTTGTTTTTTATCAGCTTATAAATATTGTGTTTGTTGATATTTGTGACTTTTTTGTGATCTAATTTTATGACCAATTTATGCAGAAAAAAAAAGAAAGTAAAATAGTTCACTTACTTTTTCTTGCAATTGTATATGTAAGTAAATATATACATATATTTATTAAAAAGAATTTATACCAATTTTTATTAGGGATGCACCGAAATAATTCAGCTGAAAATATATATATATATAAAAAAAAAAACACACACTTTAGGTGTTCAGCCAAACAAGTGAAAAGACAGAATCATTTCTACCAAACAAAGAGGTTTTGGATAACGCGGTCAAATGGCAGCCAGCATAGAAACTGAGAGGTGTGTGCTTTGTAAATGCAGCAAACATGTCTGCAGTGTGGAGGCATTTTAAAATATCTGAGGAAGACACAAAATTGGCTGTTTGCAGACACTGTTCTGCTGAATTATCTAGAGGGGGTGCATCTGTAAAAACGTACATCACTACAAGTTTAATTTGTCATTTAAATTAAGACAGTCCCAGCATGAGCACACCCACTCCATCTGTGGCTGACTTCTTAGAAAAGGCAAAAACGTTTTCCAATGACAGTGCCCAGGCTAAAGGCATTACTAAAAAGATAATGGAATTTATTGCCTTGGATGATCAACCATTCTCGGTTGTAGAGGACGTTGGACTATATTGAGCCCCGTTACACAATGCCTAGTAGACATTCCCCCAGTTTCACAGGAAAGGCTAGTCCCAGACTAAAATGCATGTTTGAGCTGTCTCAACTAAAAATATCTTGCTCTGACATATCTTAAACTATGTCAGTGTCATTGATCTGTCTCAAGATGCACACCTTTAACGTTTTCTTCTAAGGCATTTTTATAAAAGCTGCTTAAATATCTTAATTTAACTAAAGCCTAGTCCTGGCTTAAGCTAAGCCCTGTCTGTGAAACTGGGCCATTATTTCTCAGACGTGTGCTTACCTGAGATGTATAACATCATTTCAACTCTAGTCCATGAGCTCTTGGCCACAGATATTGCTGCCCTCAGCTTAACGTCATTCAAAAATGTATTTTTACTTTTATATTTGTAGACATTAGCTACCATATCCACTTTGTACCTCTTAATGTATACATTTTATGAAAAGTTTACCTTTTTAAAACATTTTCTGAAGTTGTCCGTCGCGTGCGGCTGCTGACTGCTATGTGAACACTTTTGAAGCTAACATTAGCATGCAAAGCTGAAATTATAAATGTCTATAATATCCACATATATTAAACTTAAATATTGAATTTCCAAATAATAAAATACACACTGATGCAAATGTGTTCATTTTGTTGTTTTAGGTTAGAAGGCATCAGGAAGAATTGCAATCGGACGTACCCCACAGCTGACACATACACGGAAAGAACACCGCAACGTTACAATTGCTCAATTAATTTACTTATACAGTACTAAACTCAATAGTTGTATTTCTTAACATTAGTTTATGCACTTATAGTAAAATGAACTAACAATGAACAATTGTATTTTTTTTTTATTTACATTAACAAAGATTAATAAATAGTGTAGCAAATGTATTGCTCAATGTTAGTTAATGTTAATGCATTAAATAACGTTAATTAATGGAACCTTATTGTAAATTGTTACCTACACTCAAAAAAATGATACATTGGCATTACTTAACTTTTTTATGTCAACAGGTTCCACGTAACTGAGTTAAGTTGCCTTTAAGAAAGAATATTTATTTCAGTGAACTTAAGTTAATTACATAAAGTTAATGTAATTTTGTTTAGTTCAATCAATGTAACATTTGTTATTTTGTATTAATCTGTTTAGTTAATTAAGTTCAATTACTCTAAAATTAATATTGTTATGTTAAAAATGAGATAGGAATAAGGTTTCAGATTCATTGTTTATTAAATAAAATTTTTACAATGTTTTACAATTAACACTTTCTATTGTTTTTCCAACAATAAAATTTTTTCAAAATCTACATGCTGTCTTAACAAAATACTATTATAATACTAATAAAAGTATAAAGTAAAATAAAAGCATGCAGCCTTTAAACGAAAGGATTGACAAAAATGCTTTTTATACCTGGAAAAAATTATCAGCCTTCTTTAATGGTATAAAGTACACCTTCTTGAGAAATCAGCTAAAAACACCTGTTATTCAAAGGATGATTGACATTTGAAAGCAAAATAATATGTTTACAATGTTTTACATTTTTTCAGACAAGAACGTTTACAAAATCTAAATACTGTCTTCACTTTTCAAAAAAAAAATTCTTTACTCATTACAAGATGTAACAAAAATAATATTACCAATAAAAAGTAAAATACAAGAATACTGTCTTTAAATTAAATTATTTTCAAAAATATACTTGGGGAAAAAATAGTCTTCTTTAGTAAACTATACCTTCTTGAAACTTGGGAAAAAAAAGCAGTAAACAACATTGTAGTTAATCAATTGAAGATTAACATCTGAAATCAAGAGTAAAGATGAAATAAATATTAAAGATATCATCTGGTTAGCAGTGAAAAAAAAGTGCTACAACAGCCAGTGCAACATTATGGACAAAACAGGTCCTGCCTCTTAACCCTCGTTTCAAGTTACAGTGCCTATGAAAGGAGTTTATTTTTTAAGACCTGGACTTTGTTTGACAGCTTGGTGGCATCGAGTTCCATGAATATCTTTTGAAACATTTCAAAAGTATATCTCAGATCCTGGGGGTAAGCCAAGTTTAATGCATAGATTAGACCAACCATCATGGAACAAGCATTAGCTACATTGTCCAAGTTTTCAAGTACTTGGATGCCTTCGATGATGACACCAACATCTTCGTATGGGTCTGCAACATCTGCATGTTTGATGGCATAGATTCCGAGAGTGGTTTTGCTCATCAAAATTTGGGCTTCATCATGTTCAGTGTCCTAAAAATAACAAAAGTACAAATATTAAGTACAAAATAAAACGATTACCAATAAAAATAGGAACTGGTTTTAGAGAAAAATATGAAAAGTTTCTTTAAAAAAAAAACAAATAAAAAAAAAACCTGTAAATAGCTTACCATGTACTCCTTCACTAGGTTTGAAGGATCTTCATTTAGGTAGACAACTAAGGCTTTCAGGATGCATTCACGCTTTTTTTCAATGGTGATGCTCTAATCAAAATGAAATGAGAATTAGTACTTTTTGCTGTACATCTTAAATTTAAGTAGCACTACACAAATTATCCCACTGCTTTATTTTACGAAAGTCAAGTGGTCCCAAATCAGAAGCACTGCATGGGATACACAATTATCTTGAATATCTGAGCTGTTCTAATTGTAGTTGCAAAAATAACTCTATTAATGTATAACAGAGGCAGAAAGTGATGCTTCAAAAGGAAAAAAATCATGATATTTGGAGCTTCAGGAATGAAAATTCACCTTTAACTTTTAATCCATAATTTTAGTATAAAAAAGATTGAATGAGGAGTTAAAAATAACAAAATAATTATATTTGGATAAAATATTAGTTTGGCCTATTATGAATTAGGAGAATTGATGAATTTATAGAACATACCTGTTCCAAAACTGACAGGATGTCTGTGATCTTCTGTGCAGCTACTCCTCCTTTCTTTTTGAAATTTTTGAGGAGCTGAGAGGAGAAATGATCAAGCTGACCCATGAATTTGGACACCAAGGGAATTGTTGTAATCCTGCTGAATTCCGCAGATACCTGGTACAATTTTCAAACAAAACAAAAGAGAGAGAGAGACAAATCAGGGCGCTGATAAATTTTTGACAGGACATCATCATACACTTCCTTTACCAGCACTCACAGATAATATACATTTACTATAAATGAACAAACCTGAATTACATCTAAAGTACTTCAAATCATAGTTTAGAATTATAACAACATCCAAGCAATTAATCAGCTGACATGACATTAAAGACATACCTCTCGCTCAGTAAAGAGTGCTGGCCATCTGTTCTTGAATTCAGCAATGAAAGGGGAGTGTTCTTCCACCTCGTGCCTCCGTAGAGCAAATGTTCTGTCCATCAGCCCCTTGATAACCTGCTCGTTGTTTCTTTTAGTCACCTCCGATAGTAGTGTAATCCTTTGATTTTCAAGAGTTTCTTTTGTTTCACCCATTGGGTAATCTGGACAGTAATTTACCTCAGCTTTTCTCGGTTTCTTCACTTGGTTAGGACTTCCAATGGATCCTTTTCGCTTATGGGAATTGATGTTTAGCTCAGAACATGATTCTGTGAGACAAAGGGAGAGAAGCATCACTCAGCAAATAATGCAAGTCCCCACACAACTCATCTACAGCTGAGCCTGGAACATGGTAGTGATTTTCTAGTTTTAACAGCAAGGAAGCAAATTTAAGCTCTACCAACTTTGGCAGGTTCTCTGAAATCTCTTCTGTATCAGTAGAAGAGGAATCGTCTTCTAACAAAGATGTTTCAGTTTCTTCATTTGAAGTAGGGTCATTAGATGTTTCACTAACCTCTTGTGTTTTCACGATTCCTTCTTTAAAATCTGTTACTGAAAACTGATAATGCTTTCGGCTCTTGTGTGATTTGAATGTACCATACACGTTTGTTTTAAATGAGCAGCCCTTAAACATACAACTAACTGTCTCATGACTGCGCAAGTGATTATTTATATGGAGAAAATAATCATTTACTGAAGGAATGTCAGTAACAGCACAAACATGACAATTTATCAGTGTAGTTTGACTAGAATTTTGAGGTAGCTGCTCACTGCCATGTGATCTGGATAAGTGGGACCGCAGTGCATTCCAGGTTTTAAAAGTGCATGGACAGTTAGAATATGCACATGGATATTTGTGTTTACGGCCATAATGTCCATGTACCAACCTGAAGTGCTTTAAAAGCTTTGATCTGGAGGCCTGAGACGATCCACAATCTCTGCACAGCCACATAAAGGACTCTACAGGCCTTCAAGTTTCAAAACTCTGTAAGGGAGAAAAAGAATGGGAGTCACCAAAGAATAATAACAAAATATGAACAGCTGCAAACTACTAAACTTAAGTTAAAATGTGTTATGCGAGATATTAAATAACAATGTGCCAACACCACCTTTTAAGATTATTAATTATTAAAACTGACATTAGAAGGGGATAACTGCTGTACAAGCACAAAACAATTGATTAAAATGGAGTAACCATTCCTTACTAGCAATTTAATGTCATTTACATTTATTTTGGGTGATGTAATGTATATAAAAGTTCAACAAGTATAAAATTTCACATAAATGCATAAAACAAAAATGTATCTAACTATAATGTGAAAGAAAACACGAGGCATATGGCAACTTCGTGACAATACTATACACAACACGGTATTACAAGTGAGTAATGATTCAAATGTTGTCATAGTCTCAATATAAATGCATAAAAAGAAAGGTGAAAGGTGAAAAATCTCACCTGTCTGTTCACATAGAGGAAAACACGTTGACGTTTTGAAGTGTAATTCTCCGTATTTGATTCTCATAAAATGGCGCCGATCTAAATGAGCTGAAGAGTGATCGTTATGTGCTTCGTTCCTTCTTGTGGTGTTTTCCAACTGCGCATGTGCAGATGTTACTCCACCTACTGACCGATGTGCGGTACTGCAGAAGCAACACAACTCTGTTGCATTCATTTTAATTAACTGAGCTGTGTAAATTTGAAGAATTACTTCTTTTAATTCTCTCAACACAACTCGTTTAATTTTAATGCACAAACGAAATTGAATTAATTAATTTAAACATAATTATATTCTTTGGACCAACAAATGCCGTGTTTCATTTTTTTGAGTGTATATTTTTTATCCTGTGCTCAGAGAGTGGGAAAAGATTATGCCTACACCAGGTTCTCAAACATTTAATTTGTTTTGAAATGAGCAACTGTTGAAAAACTGCTAAATTCTGATCCTAGGCTCTTGTCTGCTCCATGCAGAAGCACTGACAGCCAGAGACTGTTTAGTGCTGCATCTCATGTCAAGAGGAACTGGCTTTCATGTCAGAGAGCAGAGAAGCTACTTTTCATAAAGAAGAACCTGCCACTTTTCCGGCAAGTAGAGCTTCTCTATATGATTACTTTTTTGTTGTTGGAGTTCAGAGTATGTTACATTCTTGCAGCAGTCAGTTATAGGTCTAATTTTGTTTTGTTGGTATACTGTCTGCTGGACTGTTAAAAAAAATGCTCTGTGTTAAATAAATAATTCGTTTTGTAATTGATTTTTTCTTTGAAAAGCAGGATAAAATATAGTGAAAAACACATTTTGACTATAATTTATGCAATGGTGTAAAATCTGCAAAATAAATGGGAATAAAATGTGAAAAACCGTGTTCGGGATTCAGTATTTAGTTGTGTTTCATTATTATTCAGCTTCAGCCAAGAATTTTCATTTCAGTGCATCCCTATTTTTTATGTGTGAATAAAATACTTTTATGTTTCACATGAAACATCCAGAACATCCAACTATTACGTTTCAGCATTATACACAATCATGCAAAAAAATATTTGTAAACTTTTTTTCAAAATCCTATGGTTGTGAGTAAATTAAAAAAAAAAGTTTTGGTATTACTGTAGGTTCTTCTGGTCAGTTTAACTAACTTTTGATAACTGTTTATTCCTTTCCATTCATCACTTGGCTGCTGATGGGCTGAACTTAAACACACCACACACACACACACACACACACACACATACATACACATGCACACTTACTGTAAATCCTGCCAGACCACGAGGTGCACATTACAAACACACACCAGAAAATGATGTCATGTGTCATGGTGATACTTTTCCAAAGCTATTTCAGAAAACTACATAATTGCATTCTGTGATGACTTTTCATAATGTGTCTTACCGTATTTTCAATGTGTGTGAGTTTGTGTGATTTATAGCAGAAATCAAGTTTTTAACTGTGAATCAAAAGGGTTTTATAATCTGATGTTATAGAAGAACCTTTTTAAATTTAACGAAAAGTGTTGTCTTTTGTTTTCTAATATTCACACTCAGGTCCTCCTGTAAGTGGATTGAAGAGTGTTTTATTTTGTATTATTTATTATTAATTAATTATTAGAAATGTATTATTACCAATTCCCATATTTCTGACATATATTTTTCCTTCACTTTGATGTTGCACTAAAAACTAATTTGGTTCAGTTTGGTAAATGAGGTTTTTACAAACCAGCTTTCTGACCCCTGATATCAGCAGTGGCATGTAACACCGTCACTACCACCAATTTTGCAGGTTGAATTTTACCTACTTTAACAGAGCTCAACATTAATGCTTTTTTTTTTTGAAGGGGAGGGGGGGGGGGGGGGGAAGTAAAAGAGAAATCAAAACAAGTAAACAACTGCACACAGAAGATACATACTTCAGTAAAAGGTAGTTTTTTATATTTATAACAAAATATAACTATAATATAAAATATAAAAGATGACACATACATTTAATAATAAGGTTAGGAAAAAATTGCCATTTTATAGGTGTCACAGATGCAGACGGACTCAAAAGGTAAGTGCAATAATGTGTCTTTATTTACAGGACTTGGGTGCTGGTGATCGTGAGACAAGGTGAGTAGCTTCTTTGTCGTGAATCTTACAGGTGTTGGGTGATAGTGCTAATCGGGTCTTTCTGCCTTGCAGGCGGGTGGAGCGTGACTGGAGAGGAGTCGGATCCCAGACAGATGATCACACACGGACGGGTCTGAAGACTGAGAGGAAGACGGGACGGAGAACAGCAGGTTAGTACACAAGGCAAGTAATCAGAGGTAATACTCATCGACTGGAGAGCTTCAGAGTAGAGTCCGGCAGGTAGCAACGAGATCGGACAACTGTGGTGGCTGGGGTGAGTGCTTATGAAGTGTCTGTGATGAGGGTGATGACGAGGTGCAGGTGTGCATGATTAGAAGTCAGGTGAGGCAGATCTTGGGAGTTGAGTGACGGGGGAGCCTGGCCGTGCTGTTACAATAGGCAAGAATAACCTGGAAATCAATTTAAGTACATTTTTGTATGCAATAACTTGAATCATATAAAAAGTAATTTCCTAGCAACAAAACTGTGGCCATTAAAAATGCTTAGTGGCTAGTAATTTTGGAAAACTCCTAGCCACAGTGGCTTTGAGCAAAAAAAGTTAATGTCAAGCCCTGTGGACGATAGTGTAATAATTAGGGCCGGGACTTTAACGCGTTAATTTAGATTAATTAATTACACAAAAATAACGCGTTAAATTTTTTTTACGCATTTTAATCGCACTTATTTTTGCACCGCGGAACGTTTCTCACTGGATGAGTTTCGGCGGACCGATTATACTGGAGCACCAACTAGCGTATACCCTCATTCACTATTCCCTACATTAGTCCACTCATATAGTTCACTTGAAGGAGTGAATGAAAATGAGTGAGTGAATTCGGACACTGAATGCACCGGAAGAACTGCCGCTTTTGCATAGTTTGCTTCCTGTTAAATAATCATTTGAAACGGGCAGCTCCAATAGTAAGATTGAAGGATTTATCTTGAACTCTGTCACGGAAATTATGTATAAACCCTAATAGTCAATTTACAATTAATTTTGTACCTTTGTTGTATTCCACTGTATTACGCCGTGGACCAGCGCTTCTAAAATCAATGAATGGATATGATTCAGCTGCGGGCGCCATCTTCTGGCGAGACGCGGGAATTGACTCGGCGCGTGACTCTCACAGTGCATTCTGGGGATTCTCTAGCCGTTGAGTGTACATCGGTTGTACACTCGTTTTTGCGGTGCATTGTGGGATTGAATGAGTGCACTCGAGAACATCCACTAAGGTTTCGAACACCACTTAAAATGGCCGTCCCCTCAAATAGTGCACTACTTGAGGGTATAGGGGGCGATTTCGGAAACAGCCACGATGAACATGGACAAAGAAGCTGATGAGACCGCTTTGGTTGGCCCTGTGGATGGGAAATTTAAAAATCCATATGAAAAAACTTACTTCTCACTGTTCTCAGGTCAAATATTTATATGCGATTAAAATGCGATTAATTTCGATTAATTAATTACAAAGCCTCTAATTAATTAGATAATTTTTTTTAATCGAGTCCCGGCCCTAGTAATAATACTACTTTATGTTCTTAAAGTAAGAAATGGAAATTGGATCCTCTTTTATATCCGAGTGAATTTACAATGGCACACATTAAAAATAAATAAATAAATACAACTATGTTTCAATCGTGATGGTTGCATATACAAAGCCCTATGCAGTTTTGAGTCTGAAGTCTATAGAGGAGTTTTTAGGGGTTTTTTTTACTTGACGGCGATTAAAACAGTTTAGGTCACAAGACGCTGAAAAGCAGGAAGGAGCGATGAAACTGGAAAACTTCATGCAGATTCAAGCTAAACGAAATTCAATAAACGCATCGTGTGAGCTTTCGGCACGCGCTTTCTGGAGTGAAAGCAACGGAAAGCAGACAATGGCTGGTTAAACCTAATTTGTGTACAATTATAGATGTATTTGAGTGTGTTAAGTGTGCCTTACTTTCAAGATGATGGTTCTCTTGCAGTCACTGTGGTCCAGTTTTCAATAACAAAACTATCCCGTGGTAGTAAAATCAAATGAGAAGATGAAATGATAACACGACTTGACGTCGTTATAGGGACTAGCTCTCTCTGGTGGTCAAAACAAACAGCACAATTAGTGAGTATGCTTTCTTGTCCTTCCGGGAATCAAGAGTGATCAGTCAAGTTGTGTTGAAAGAGCACATATGTATATACTTATTTACTTACGTTTGGTGGTGCTGAAAAGAGCAAAACAATGTTATATTATGCTCCATTCTTTACTATCCTCGTGTAATTTATAACAGCAGTTTCTCAGTGCCCCTCAGGTCATGATCATCTGAAGAGAATATAGAAGCTATCAACTTAAGCTGACAATCCAGTAATAAAGTCCTGACACAACAGCCTGCGTTCATTTTCAAACACGTATGTACTGAGAGTGTAACAGCAGGGAGCTGTGTGAACACTTAAGCTCATACAATGTGCTGAACCTCAGGGGCTGGAAAAGAGTCCAGTTGTGAGGTCTTCCTGCTAAAGGAAAGGGTTTGCTGTAAATGTATCTGTTTTCTTCTATGAAAGTAGCTTTTATTTTGTTTTTGTGGATTTTTTGCTTTTTTATGATAGGATAACAGAACGTAAACCAAAAAAAGGCAGGAGATGTACAACCCGAATTTCGGAAATGTTGGGACGTTTTTTAAATTTGAATAAAAAAAAAAAGCTAAAAGAATTTCAAATCACATGAACCAATATTTTATTCACAATAGAACTTAGATAACATAAATGTTTAAACTGAGAAATTTTACAATTTTATGCACAAAATGAGCTCATTTCAAATTTGATGCCTGCTACGGGTCTCAAAATAGTTGGGATGGGGGCATGTTTACCATGGTGTAGCATCTCCTCTTCTTTTCAAAACAGTTTGAAGACATCTGGGCATCGAGTTTCTGGAGTTATGGTGTTGGAATTTGGACCCATTCTTGCCTGATATACAGTGCCCTCCATAAGTACTGGAACAGTAAATACAAAATTGCTCTGTTGGCTGTGGAGTCATTTGCAAATATGACAAAACTACAGAATGTCACATTTTATTATTAGCCATTTCAACACATATATGTTTTACCAAATAAAAAAAAAACAGCACTTTTAGAGTTCATCCCACTCATTGATGTGAGCATAAGTATTGGGACAGTTGAACATAAGGCAGATATAAAAGATTAAAAGCTATTATTTAGTTGCAGATCCCTTGCACACAATCACAGCAGTGAGTCTGTGACCCATAGACATCACCAGACTCTTGGTCTCATCCTTTGATATACTTTTCCCAGCCTTTAATGCAGCCAATCCCAATTGTTGCTTGTTTTGGGGAGTTTCTGCCTTTACTCTCCTCTCCAGCTGGTGAAATTCATGTTCAATCAGATTTAAATCTGGAGATTGACTTGGGCAATCTAAGACTTTCCGTTTCTTTGCCCTTATAAATTCCTTGACTGAACTGGTAGGGTGTTTTGGGTCATTGTCCTGATGCAATATGAAGCACTTCCCTATGAATCTGGTGGCATTTTCTTGAATATTAGTAGGGAAGATGGTTTTGTACCCTTCCAAATTCATTCTGCTACTGTCATCATACATTAAGTCATCAGTAAAGTTGAGAGGGCCTGTTCCAGAGACAGCCATGCATGCCCATGCCATGACACCACCTCCACCATGCTTTACAGATGAGGCTGTATGCTTGGGATCATTGCAGTTCCCTTTTTTCTCCACATTTTTGCTTTCCCATCACTTAGATAAAGGTTCATCTTTGTCTCATCGGTCCATAAACACAGCTCCAAAACTCTTCTGGCTCACCTTTGTGCTTTTTTGCCAACTCTAATCTTGTCTTTCTATGTTTGGTGCTGGTCAGAGGTTTGCATCTTGCTGTGTAGCATCTGTAATTCTGTGTCAAAGTCTCTTGAGGACAGTAGATTGTCAGAGCATCACCCCAGCTTTCTGGAAGTTGTTGGTGATTTTACAGACACGTCTTTTAGGATTCATTTTCACAGCTTTTATGATTTGTCTGTCATCAACTACTGTTGTTTTCTCAGCCGTTGTTGGTTGCTGGTGTCGCTGGTGGTTTCCAAACTCTTGATTTCTCCATGCCCTTTGTTTTTGCTATAGCTCTAACTGACTTTCTCTTTTCTTTTAGCATCCAAATTGCTTGCTTTTCTCTCAAAGTCGGCTCCCTCGTCTTCATCCTGGTTTGTATGTGTCATCATCGAATGCAAGATTCAGAATGCAGAAGTCATGGATTTAACTGATACGACATATTCCTTGCTTTTAATATCTGAAGAATTAATGCAACAGGACACAGCTGATCACTTAGAAAGTCCTGTGAGGCAACTGTCCCAATACTTATGCTCACATCAGATAGAGGCATGAAACTCTAAAAGTGCTGTTCTTTTTATTTGATAAAACATCTATGTGTTCAATCACCCAATAATAAAATGTGACATTCTGTAGTTTTGTCTCATATTCATCTTTTAATCATATTTGTAAATGTCTTGACTCCACAGCCAACAGAGCAATTTTGTCTTTACTGTTCCAATACTTTTCGAGGGCACTGTAGGTTTCCAGCAGCTGAAGAGTTCGTGGACGTATTTTTCATTTAAAGATGCGCCAAATGTTCTCTATAGGTGAAAGATCTGGACTGCAGGGAGGCCAATTCAGCACCCGGACTCTTCTACTATGAAGCCATGTTGTTGTAATAGCTGTAGTATGTGGTTTTGCATTGTTCTGCTGAAATAGACGTCGTCTGGAGTGGAGCATATGTTGCTAAAACCTTTATATACCTTTCAGCATTCATAGTGCCTTCCAAAACATGCAAGCTGTCCATAGCGTATGCACTTATGCACCCCCATACCGTCAGAGATGCTGACTTTTGAACTGAACAGTGTTGTGCAAGTTACTGCCAATCTGTAATACATTACAGATTACTTGTTACTGTTATTTAAAAGTAATCCCTTACCTTACAATATTACTGTCTCAGAATTGTAATGCGTTACATGACTCCTGTATTACTTTTGAGTTACTTTCACCAAAATATCTACAGAAGTAGAACTTAACATTCTAAAATGACAAAATGTACTAGAGCCCTGCCCTAATGACAAAGTGTTTATTTTTCGTTCCGGCTTTTTATTAAGTTCATTTAGAAAAAAACATTTGGAGCATTTTTTGTTCATCAAATAAGTTTTTTTCTTTCTTAAAGTAACGACCAAGTGGTCAGCAGCAGACCGGCAGGCTGATCATAGCTTATGTTTTATAAATGTAGCCTTCTCAAATCATCATGACTTGCCTAAAATAAAATCTATAGATATATTAAAACAGTTCAAGCATATAACAATGTTTAAACCTTTAAACTAAATGTGCGCTGCATCCAGTAGTTTGTGCGGAGAGTGGAAGCTAAAGCGCAGGACATGAGGCACCAGCGCAATCAATTACAATTTTTTTTTCAATGGAAACAACTTATGCCATAATTTTTGCTCATAAGAGTAATACATAATTTGTAACTGTAAAGGGTCTACTTTTATTTGTGTGCACTCACAATATTAAAAAAAACTTTGTGCTTTTATCTTGAACAGGAGCGCTTCACAAAAATGAACCGAAAGACAGCGAATACATGCCTCACAGACATGATAAATATCTATATCGAAAGCTTTAAATTACTACTTAACGAAATAAATAAAAACAAAAACTATTTAATATAATCGTTATCCGTGAAGATGCACTTCTCTCTAAAGGCGCGTCTAACGAGGAGATGGCGAATCCTTACTATTTCCCCAGACACATTCATGGTAATTACTTTTGCTTTATTGTGTGTATTTGAAGGCAGAACTCTTCATCTGTGCTGACGGCTCGCTGCGGGACACTAAACACTGCCAAGTCGGTCTTGACAGTCGCTGCAGCACGGACTCATGTTGTTTCCATGATGGATGTCTAAAATATAAAGAGAAGGAGAAGCCTAAAACAGCCGCGTCTGAACTATGACGTGAATATTGGTCCGAAGCCCGGCTCTATGGATATAAAAAAGTCAGAGCCTGACTTTAAATTAAATAAAATAAAATCGGGGGCTAAAAGTGTGTTGTAACGCAAGCGTTACTGAACATGTACCGAGTAAAATATTACTGAAAATTGATTAGTAATGCCTTACACTACTGCGTTACAGCAAAAAGTAATACGTTACTGTAATGCATTACTTTTGTAACGCGTTACTCCCAACACTGGAACTGAATGCTGATAACACGCAGCAAGGTCTCCCTCCTCTTTCGACCGGAGGACACGGCGTCCGTGATTTCCAACAAGAATGTCAAATTTGGACTCGTCTGACCATAGAATACTTTTCCACTTTGAAACAGTCCATTTTAAATGAGCCTTGGCACACAGGACACGACAGCGCTTCTGGACCATGTTCACATATGGCTTTCTTTTTGCATGATAGAGCTTTAGTTGGCATCGGTGGATTGTGTTTACTGACAGTCGTTTCTGGAAGTATTCCTGGGCCCATTTAGTAATGTCAGTGACAGAATCATGCCAATGAGTGATGCAGTGTCGTCCGAGGGCCCGAAGACCACAGACATCCAACAAAGGTCTTCGGCCTTATCCCTTACGCACAGAGATTTCTCTGAATATTTTGATGATGTTATGCACTGTAGATGATGAGATTTGCAAAGCCTTTGCAATTTGACATTGAGGAACGTTTTTAACCTGTTAGCGTTCACCAGAGCGACCTCGCACTGAACGCTCTTTGTTTGCATGTGTCATTGTTTTTTAATAGAATAAATGAAACGGGACAAAGTTAATCTTGTCAAACTATATATCATTCTGAGGGTCTAAGCCTCAAGCATCGACGACAGATCGCTGTTTTTCGATGGAAAGCTTATAAGGAATTAGTGGCACAAATTTGCTACATTTGTGTAAGCAGTACACATCCAAACACGCAGAGTAAAAAAGCCGTACGTACCTTTATCATTGTAATAACGAGCCACAAACGCGTCCACTGCTGAAATCCCAGTTTAGTTAGAGAGGTAAGGGTCCACAGAACAACATCCCAGCGAGCACTTTTAGTCCAGCGAAACAATAACGCTGTAATAAGGATGAATATTCCTTTGTTTACGTTTCATTTCTTCAGAGAGTTATTGTTCGCGTCCGTTATGGAATAAATTACGCTCAAAAACAGCGTCTTGGTGGTAAAAAAACAAAACGATGTTACAGCATACGGTTTTACAAACATAATGAGACCGTCCACGGAAAAAAAAGTCTCAGAAAAGCGGAATATAGATTATTTGAATTTGGCGCTCCCTCCAGCCAGCCATGACGCACGCTGTGACACGCACGCTGTCATCTGAGCGGGGCGTAACTTAGCGATCTGCTTTATCCATAAAAAAACTGTTTTTTTTTTCTTCTACATTTTTTATATGTGTGTGTGTGTATTGTGTGGGGAATGTGGCCGTGTCTGCATGATTATAATATGTATGGACGCACATCAGCGTGTTTATTAGCGAATCTATGACGGCTATCATTGTGATTCATTGATCAGCTATTATTGATTATATGGCCCATCTGTTTGATTATAATCTGAATGGAAGCACATCAGCGTGTGTTTACTAACTCTATGACCATGTCTGGCAATATCACTTCACGTCTGGCAGTGATATTTATCATTGTAATAACGAATAACGAAGAATACTTCAGTATACATACTATGAACTCATGAGACACATGGCTTTCGATCCATTACTTTTCTGGATTGCTCCAGGACTTATTTCATGTATTTGTATATGAAATAAAAAAACATTCAGTGTGGAAAAATATTTTTCAAGGCACGTCAGTGCCTATAACTTTTTATCTTTTTGAGCATTATCAACTCTGGATGATAGATAGTAAAGCCCAGAGTCTCTTCTTTCCAAAGATACCTAATTTGTTTGTGTAAGCACACTTTGTCACAAACTGTTACCATTTTAATTTAGGTAGGTTATTTTCACCTGCGAGGCCACAAATGGCAGTGAAGGTTAACAGGTTAAAGTATTCCACTTTATTTTTTATGCACTCTTTGACAGATTGGAGAGCCTCTGCCCATCTTTACTTCTGAGAGACTCTGCCTCTCTAAGACATCATGTTACAGACCTGGGCCCGTATGTATAAATGCTCTTAAGAATAGCCTTAAGCTTTGATTTAAGTGTCAAAACACTCTTAGTAAATAGTAGGACTTTTCCAAGAGTAGGAGACTTTTACAAGGAAGCTCAAAGCAACTTTCAGTAAAGTCTAAGACTGATTCTTAAGTGTTGACTGAGGTGACACTTAAGTGTTGTGAACTAAGAGACTACAATGATGTCAACACAAAATGGCTGACCTCAACCTCTGAATCAGCCAATAGTGAGCCTGCTAATGTAAAGTCACAGCAGCACAACACCAATCATTTAATGTAACTACAATAAAGTCATTTAATTAAGACACTAAAATATGTTAATATTTAAATCTTTTTTTTTATGCTTTGCATTGTGCAAAATTATCACAAACTATTACTGATGCTTCGTTTTGTATTGGCATGTCTCCTCGTTTACAGTTGGAGCTATGATGTGAACATGAGTTCCATCAATGGCTCCAACAACTCCAGGAAAGCCCACAATCCTCATAAAAGTGGCTTGCAAAAACAAGAAGACTAATGAAATGTTAATAACTTATATTGTAATCAATGTGCCAATGTTGCCAATTTAGTGATTTCTTCACAAAATTTAGTGACTTCCTCATCCCTTTAGAGACTTCTTTTTTTTTCAAAAGCCTAGCAGCAAAATCAGTCTCTTGGACAAACCTTATCTACATTCCGAGACTCTCCCATGATGTCATAAAGGCGAGTTCACTGGTCTAAATAAATATAAATATAGATCAGTGAACTCACCTTTATGAAGTCATCTAGCAACATTAAGTGACCAGTTTTAGCTAATTTCAATTGAAAGCAGTTGGCAACACTGGTCAGTGTTTTTTGTCCTTTGTATTTTAATGGTTTAAGTGAAATGTGAAAAAAATAAAAATAAATAAAAATCCACACATCACTTTTGGTCACTGTTGTGTCTGGTGGGGTTAGTACCACAATATGTAAGTGTCACGGTTCATAGAATCACTGTCTCATCCTTGCTTGTCTGTTGTGGTGTGTGGCGTGAGTGGGTGTGTCCTAGCTCGTGATCACAAAATCAGGATCAGCAACTTCATCCTTGCGACACGGACTCAGAAAACATTAGTTTATTAGTAAATAGTTCAAATATCTCCTTACTATTTCCCGCAGACACATTCATGGTTATGTTTGCTGGGGTTTTGCAGCAAGCTTTAGTCTATTGCGTGCATTTGAACGCAGAACTATTCCGCTGCGCTGAAGTCACCTGCTGCTGCTGCGGGACACTAAACACCATCGAGCTGCTCTCAGTCATGTGGTCTCCTTTCCACCAGCGCGGTGATTTTTTTTTTCATCACTAATCGATAGATGTCTACAATATAAGAATAATTTTGCAGGGCTCTAACACGCAACATAAACCGGTGCATAGCTTATTTATTCAGATCGGCTGGAGCAATGCAGAAATGGAAAATCAATCAATAGACTGACAGAATTTTTCATTTTCATATAAAAGTTAGCCAACATATAAAAACAAAAGTAAAAAAAAAAAATAGGAACGTTTATCAAGGAATAGCATTAAAATGGCTTTAAAAAATTTACTTCATGTTGGCTATATTGTCTAAAAACAAAAGAATGCTAGTTTTACTTGCTCCATGCACATTTGTTAACGTGGTCTGGCGAAAGACTGGACTAGACGATTCTGCACTTGAAAAAACAAACAAACAAAAAACTCGCTCGGCAGGAACTGAAGTCACAGGCACGCAGAGAGTTTCGAAAAGAGCCTGGAAATCCCGCAGCACCACCGAAGTGGGTCTTAGTTTAGAAGAATAGATCGCGTGCATGGGATCACGGACCGCAGCGACGTATGAAAGATTGACATTGCTGGCTTTGGCTAGCCTCCAAGCTAACGCATAGGTCTTTCGTGTGGTCATTCTAAGCTCGCCGCAACTGACGTGAAGACAAGGCATGAGAGGTCTGAGGTAAAAATGTAGTTTCTGCCCAGATATGCTTTTAAAAATATTTAAATATTTTGATATGTATTCTTTTTCAAAAGTTTTATTTTAACTTATTTAAAATGTTTTAAAATGTAACGTTAAAATGATGGTAATTTGAATGATAAAATGTTTTTTGGGTTTTTTTTTTTTTTTCTCTCGTGTAATCCACTATTATTTTCAGTGTCGACTAGTAGGACATGTACCGTTTAGTCGACTAGTCGACTAGACCCGCACATCCCTAATAAACACAGTAATTAGTTTCTCTCCACAACAAATCCTCTAAACTTAAGGATAGCCTATAGGCTATAAAAACGTCATTCCAAAAACAAATTAAAGGTGAAACTGATGCCTACCTCTCTCACTCGGCACGAATCCAAATGTTTCCATATTCTCGACGTATAGCCTACTAAAATATTATTTATTGGCTTTTACTTTCATCGAAGCACCGCTGGTGTGTAAGATCTGTTGAATCCATCTTACACTGACGTCGGATAAACGCTAACGCCGGTGTTCTGACGATTTGTGCTACCCTGTCAGATTTTCCATTAAAACAGATGGTAGCAGAATTCATTGTCATTGCGACTAGAGTTCACAGCTGAGCACGGGCGGGCATTTCACTCGCTGGATGCGTCAGCATCACATTTGTATAGTCTGTACTACTTGAATTCGTGATTGGTTGACAGCAAATTTAAAATATTAAATGGAACGATAAAATAACGTTATTAACCAGTTAATGGCCATTTCAAATTTTCGATTCTGTTCGGAACTATAAAATTTGATTTAGTTTCTGTTTCCGGTTCTGTTCCAGTCAAAATTTCGTTCGTTTCCGGTTTTCGTTTTCGTTCTTTGAACCGGTTCAGAGCCCTGCTTCTAAGAACATACCGTCTGTAATAAACTTGCTCCTAAATTCATTGGCCGCCCTCAAACTTCCTCCACCGTACAGGAGAGTTCACCCCGTGTTTCATGTTTCTAAAATAAAACCCGTATTTCCCTTAACACCCCTTAATCCGCCTACCCCGGTTCCTCCACCGCCGCGTCTCGTAGACGGGGAACCAACGTATTCGGTCAATCGTATTCTGGACTCGAGGCAGAGGGGACATGGATTCCAGTATTTGGTGAACTGGGAAGGTTACGGTCCGGAGGAGAGAAGTTGGGTTCCTGCCAGGGACATTCTGGATCACTCCCTTATTGATGATTACAATCTACGGGTAAGATTGGCTGGGAGCGCCAGGGAGCGCTCCTAGGAGGAGGGGTACTGTCACGGTTCATAGAATCACTGTCTCATCCTTGCTTGTCTGTTGTGGTGTGTGGCGTGAGTGGGTGTGTCCTAGCTCGTGATCACGGGCTGATCTGTCCCAGCTGTGGATCATTACTGGGTCCATTTAAGATCTACTCATGCTCCTCTCATTGTCAGATCCTCAGAGTTTCTCGGTGTTCCTGTTTCTGCTTCCCGATCTGTCTTCTGGTCTCTGCCCTGTCTTCTGAGGATTCCTCAGCTGGTTGTGACTGCCCATTGCGTCCCTGCGCCCGGTTCCATCCACGCTGTGCACGAGCTTCACCTTTCTAGTGACTTTGTTTGTCCTCTCAATAAACTGTTGTTTATCCGCAATTGAATCCTCCTCTTCATTACATAACAGTAAGACCCTGCTTACAGTGTCATCACCGGTGAATTGCTTGCATTTTACCAATATTTCAGCCAAAAACATTTAATTGCTACTTTCATTTATGCAGTTAGCGCATTGTTTTGTAGAGTGGAAGAAGTTATTACATTTCTTACTTTGACAGTTACAAAAAAAAAAAAAAAAAAACTTTTTGATCTTGACAATCTAGTTTGTATCATTTTATCAACTCCATATTATCATATAACTCCAGTCCAATATGTCATATCTTCACTGGAAAGTGTTTGTCTCCTCCTCTTTGCTGCCATCTTGTTACTCCTAACTAGGTTAGGAGACCTCTTCTGCTCTCTTAAATAATTTAGGAGCTGAGACCTAGTCTTAACACTTAGGAACCTTTATGAATCACTTTAGGAATAGTCTTGGAATAAGAGTAAAATTACGTCATTCTTAGAATTTTGACACACTTAGGACTAAAATTTTACTCTGAGCGGCTTTATACATACGGTCCCAGATGTCAATTAATTTAATTAGTTGTTAGATGTTCTCCCAGCTGAATCTTTTCAAAATGTATTGCTTTTTCAGCCCTTTGTTGCCCTGTGCCAACTTTGTTGAGACCTGTAGCAGGCATCAAATTTGAAATGAGCTGATTTAGTGGATAAAAGTGTAAAATTTCTCAGTTTAAACATTTGTTATGTTATCTATGTTCTATTGTGAATAAAATATTGGCTCATGTGATTTTAGTTTAGTTGATCTTTTAGTTTTCATTTTATTCAAATTTAAAAAAACGTCTCAACATTTCCGGAATTCGGGTTGTAAATTAACTGATTGGAATGCAATATTTTATTGAGAATTTATTAGGTTTGTTTATGTCATTTAAATGCTTGATTTAGATGTTGATACTTTAAAAACACAAAGTTTAAAATTAAGTGATAGTCAAATCTATTTAAATAAATAGAAAAAAACGATTTTGAAATATTAGGCATCATACTCTTGCCAACTTTGTGAATAGAGGGAAAAATGGGCATCATACAAAAAATGGCTAAGGATCACACACTACCAGACTTTAAAGTAATTCTGAACACAACAAAATCAAGCAGCAGTGTGATGAATGAAAACAATATGTATTATAAAATTGGCTCAAACTATCAAACATGTGAACATCATACACTATGTGATTTTCTATTAAATCTGTCAGCTCCGACTGGCGAAAATCTGCAGACTTGCACAGACTTTCATCAACAATATTTAACCCATCCAGACATCAAATAGGGACAAAATCTTAGCAAAAGGCATGTGTATTCCAACCTTAAATTCAGAGGTAGTAACGAGTTACATTTACTTCATTACATTTACTTGAGTACATTTTTGGGGTAACTAATACTTTTAGAGTAAATTTAAAAATGGGTACTTTTACTCTTTCTCAAGTAAATTTTTAGTGAAAAAACTGTACTTTTACTTCGTTACTGTGGGCGACGCTCCTCTTGTTACTTTATCTTAATGCAATGCAAGTTAAAAATCCTTCAATTTATTCCAAACGCGCCATATACTTTTTGTCTAGGCAATGAGCGATGCACGATGCACGAGGATGATTAATTCTTTTGAGTCAATTCTGTACAAAGGCTTGATCAAACCACATGAAATTCAATACAAAGTATAATTTATTAATTAAATAAGCTGTCACAGAGTATGAAATGAACACCCTCCAAACCCGCGTTAGTTCCAGGAGGAATGCCTTTGCCTAGACATAATACTGATATTTTCACAATATTTATGCTTGCCGAAATAAAGGCTACATTTGTTTACAATTTGCAGAACAGACGGAAGAAGATCCATCAATGTGCATTTGTTTTATGTTCAGATGTTTGGTAGCGGTCATGTGAGGAGTTTTCACTCTTCTCCGTGTCAGAGGTTATATACATATATACAAGTATAATACATAACTAGAAGCTAAAGTTCGAAGACAAATTTTGATGTTGGCTTGGCCTCTATAAAAGAGCCAGAGTACTTCTGTGTCCAGCGTTCTTGAGCTGCCCCGCTGCAAAAAAACGTACAACAGTATTTTTCTATGGACCCTTGCTATTTTCTATTCAAATAAAACGCCTACTTAGTTAGGACAACAGCTTGGACAGAGTTGGCTAGCTGGATGCGAAATAAGCAATGCCATTTATTGTTTTCCTGTTTGTTATTTCAAAGTCATGTCACCAAAGCATTGTGGGCAATTACACAGAAGGTAACTAAAACAATGCGGTTTAGCCCAAGGCTATCATCTGGGTCCAGGCATAATGGTTTGTGTAGATGATGTAATTACACAATGGACATGTCTCTTTTCAAGTAAATTTTATAAGTGTACTATTATATGCACAATATGAAAATAGATAACTAATATAGTGTCCCTTCTTCAGTTGGACGTACATTAAGTTATGTGTGACAACTTCAGAAATATACTGTCAATGCCATTAAAATAAGATAAAAAAGAACAATATAATGATGAAAAAAAGTACAACAGTTATTGTCTTCATAAAATTTTCAGTTGACACTTGCTATTTTGTATTGTAATGAAGAAGGCTTTCATGACAACCAAAATTGTCATTACTAAAAAATAAACAATAATTTAATTCATAATGTTTTCATTAATTTCAAAAACTAAAGGTCAAGTACTTCTGGCATTTTAAGCAGCTTGTACGAACCCTGGTAATATTTGTTATATTACCAGGGTTCCGACCGCTGTAATTGTCTATTCTAACAAACATGATTATTATGAAAATAAAAGTGTAGATACCAGTTGAATTGTGTGATAAACAAATTGCAAACAATAGTATAAAAGAGCAGGTTTTAGGTAGGTGTTTAGATCCGGAAATGAAAAAATCAAATGAACATTTGATGTACATACAACAGTATTTTTCCATGAATCCTTGCTATTTTCTATTCTAATAAAAAGCCTACTAGGCTATGACAACAGCTTCAACAGAGTTGGCTAGCTGGATGCGAAATAATTATGCAAGTTTCGTGAAGTTAAGAATAAAAACGCAACGTGAAGCTGTTTTTCCTATAATGTGTGACAGCTGTATTAACAAAATCTTTCGATCTGATCGACGGAATATGGAAAATTTGGTCTCTTTTTAATCGGGAGGATTTTCAAGAATTTTTTTAAGATCTATGCACGTTTCTTGAAGTTACGAGCTAAAACGTAACAGGACTGCAACCTTGTCTTCGCCAAGCCAACATAATTAATATACTTTAAAATATAATTTCATTCAGTGTTGCAAATCAGAATTTTTATCAGCTGTTACTCGTTTTCAGAGTGATATGATCTTTCAGAAATCATTGTTTCACAAACTAGTGTTGTTGAAAAAACAGCATATGCTGGTTATATACAGTATATATGTATGTACTGTATGTATGTATATATAAATTGTATCTAAATATTTATATATCTAAATACAAATAGACTATATTCAGTATATGATCCAAAGTAACTAGTAACTAACTACTTGAGTAGTTTTTTTATTCGATAATTTTTTACTCTTACTCAAGTAACTATTCAGACTATTACTTTTACTTTTACTTGAGTAAATATTTCTTAAAGTACTTTTACTTGAGCACAGTTTTTGGGTACTCTACCCACCGTTTATTCAAAACGTAGCAGTATTATTTTACAACTTGTAACCAGCAGGTGGCACTTTCATCAAACCCAAGTTTTCCCACCAAATTATGGTGGCGCTTACCAATTTTAATTTCAATCAGCCAAAATGTTGCCAAGATACAACCGTGAATCAATTTTCACAACGTTTTACCACATGGTAAAATTCTTTGGGCTACCATAGACTCCAAGCCAATTGAATTGAATATTCAAATGAATATTGAGCCACCTCTGATGAATCACAGTGATGACTTGTACTTCCAAAGCCTGTGTGTGTGTGTGTGGGGTGATATAAAAGAGAGAGTGCTCGGGTAAACCAGCACGAGCTGATAAATTAGTGTTGATGGGTAACTTTGGAAATTGCTACCACTAACTCAACACCAAGGCGAGATCAAATGAAGTCCTGTCGTGGAAAAATATGAATTACCAGCGTCCCCCACTCTCTCTACATTTATTTGGTTTTTGAACTGCCTTGAGATGGCAAGTGTGTGTGTGTGACGGCTGGTGTGTGTGAAGTGATTACTGTCAGAACAGTTTTCCACCGTGGCTGAACCGTGGAGGGTCTATGTGGTAAGAACTGTGTTTGTGGAAGCAGCGGAGCCCTGGAAACCTCCGTTAGACCAGAGGAGAGATGACCGCTGTGTGTGTGTGTGTGTATGTGTGGGGTTAAGTGTTAGTGTGGCTCATGGGAAAGTTGCTTTCTTCTCAGAACAAACAGGATCAATCTTTTCAAGTTTCCTCTAAAAACACATCTCAGACCACTGACAATGAACCGCACTGACCTCAGCTGATGTTTGCTAATATTTGATGAAGGGTTTTTGTGTTTGGTGTTTGTGCAGGATTTATTTGTGCTTTGGTCTGATTTATGAGGAGCAAGTCTGCTCCCAATTTGGGAATTATTGAGTTTTAGAGCACAGTCCTGCTTTGAGACTTGAGCTAGAAACTCATCCACACACATTAGAGAACTCATCTGCAGAGTTAGCATAATATACAGATTAGCATACTCATGCATACTGTTGTAAAACAGGTTTCTTGAACATTCCCTCATCTGATAGTCCATGCAACTGGTTGAGACCACAGACATAGGTAGATTAGCAGCTTCTATGGGCTGCAATATTGGAATGGTCAACGCAGGTCTGTGAGTACTCGAGAGTAAGTTGACTGTGGATCTGCAACATAGTTTTACGCATGCATAAATATCTCTATCTGCAATAGACTTAACAGATGAATTTGTTAAACTAACACAAATCAAGACGAAACCGTTAGCTAAAACATGACATTAAAAGTTACTATAGTTTAAAAACGTTATAATATTGAGGTCATTCATATTAAAAACACAAATCAATATATTCTTACCTGTGAAGGTTTATCCAATTTCTTCTGGAATTTAAATTTGTGCAGTGTTGCGGCATTTTGGAAAACTCATTTATTTTTATTGTAAGTGACGACTCATTGACTGTTCCAAGATGGACGTCGAAGCGTCTGGAGCGGTCGAATGTAAAGCATCTACTTTCAGGGTATGGTTTATCTATGGTTGAGTCAGTGTTGCTTTGTCATGTTCTGGGAACATTTTTTAGAGAAAATATTTGTGCACAGGCTTGATAATTTTATAGATAAACACAAATTATTGAGCGATCATCAGTATGGTTTTAGAACAAACTGGTCGACCTCAATGGCTGTGATGGAACTGATAGAAGAGATTTCTTCTTCAATGGATAATAATGAATATACTGTGGGGGTGTTCCTATATTTAAAAAAAGCTTTTGACGCTATTGATTATTGATTATTAATGATGAAACTGGAGAGATGTGGTATAAGAGGAAAAGCTTTTGCTTGAATAAAAAGTTACCTCGATGACAGATATCAACTTGTACAAATAAATAATGTTAAATCAGATTTAATGAAAGTTACTTGTGGTGTTCCACAAGGTTCGGTGCTAGGCCCTAAATTGTTTGTACTGTACATAAATGATATTTGTAAAGTGTCTAAAGTATTAAAAATGGTTTTGTTTGCTGATAATACAAATTTATATTGTTCCGGGAAAAGTTTGGAACAGCTTCTGAATTCAGTCGGAAATCGAACTGATGGTTTTCAAAAAATGGTTTGATGATAACAGATTTTCACTGAATTTAAGTAAAACAAAGTTTATAATATTCAGTACTCAACAAAGTAACAATAAAGTAAAATTAATTATTAATAACGAGGAAATAGAAATACATTTTTGGGTGTTATAATTGATCATAAATTATGTTGGAAAACACGTATTAATCATGGAAAAACAAAGATGTCTAAATCCATTGCAATATTAAATAGAATAAAACATATTTTGAATGAAAAAAACGGTATATATATTGCATTGTGCACTCATAGTTCCATACATTACTTATTGTGTGGAGGTGTGGGGTCACACTTATTAATCCAACTTAAATTCAATAAATATGTTACAAAAGAAAGCGATTAGGATTGTTAAAAGGGTTGATTATTACGAAGCAACAAATAAATTATTTATTAATTTACATGCGTCAAAATTTGTAGATTTAGTTGATTTATATACATCATAGTTAATGTACAAAGTTTATAATAATTTACTTCCAAATTGTATTCAGAGGCTGTTCAAAATAAGAGAAAGTAGTATAATCTAAGAGGATTGTGTATGTTTAAAAAAGTAAGGGCAAGAACTTATGTAAAAAGTATGTGTTTATCTGTCAAAGGGGTAAATCTATGGAATAAATGTGATAAGGAATTAAAAGTATGTAATTAACTTTCCAAATTTAAGAAAATGTATAAAAATAAGGCGATAAATAATTATATGACTCAGTATCAATAAATTGTGAATGTATTGTTCAAATATTGAACTAATAGCTGGAATGTGTATTTTTGTTATGTTTGTTTTGAATTATGTATATACATTTTGGGAAATGGTTTTTGTAATATTGTTTATTGTGTATTGTTTAACTTAGTGAAAAGTGTCGCCCATTCAGTTAACTATGTATAAAGGGTAGTAATAATAAGCCAAGCTTCGGCCTACACCTTTTTCAGTAACTATGTATTTTTATTTATTTTGTGAAAAGTTGTCTGTGAGGACCGGAATAAAATTATTATTGATTATTATTATTTTGCTAATGTTATTATTTTATAAAACCATGTCTGAATGTAATCTGAACATTCAAAACTTCCAGTTTTTAAATGTTTAATTTTTTTGTTGTTGTTGTTATTCAAATATCAAGGGAACATTCTGTACTTTTGAATGTAACATTTTTGTGCAAATGTTTTTAAAACATAATTAAAGACCAGATAGCTCTGAATGAACATTCTGTTAACATTACTGGAAGAACATGAGAGAATGTTCCTTGTTAGCTGGGCGGTTGTGATCATGGAGGTCAATAATACGTAGTGGAGACTAGCAGTTTCATTCATTTTAATGACAGCTAGAGAGCAAAGTCATTGTTCATGGGTACGCACTTCCAGACACAGGATTTCTGACCCAATCTCCTGAGCAATAAATGTCATGTGACCAATAACTCTGCAGGATAATTACATCACAACCTCACTGATTAGCTGATGGCACCACAAGAACACACCACATCAAACCTGTTAACTCACCACCAGAGGTCACTCACTAACCACATGGACTCTTGCACCACACTAACTGTACCACGCCACCGCAGACTACAATTCCCATCATCAATTGCACTGACGACACACAGCTGATTGCACTGATCACACACCCTACGTAAACCATGGACTTTCTCTTCCTCTCTGCCGAGTATTGTATTGCGTATATCCTAGCGATAGCTACTCTACGGAGCCCACTTGCCTTGCCTTGCCTTGCCTGGCCTGGCTTGGCTTGGCCTGGCCTGTTTTCTCGTGTTTTGATATCTGCCCGTGTTTCCTGGATTAACCCTGTGATGTAAAGGTCAACAGACCGGGAAAAATGTAAGTGCATTTTTGAAATAATATTTGGTTTTTGTATGTTTCTTGAAAAATTGTGTTAAGTATAATGCAATAAAAGGCCATCTTTAAGTGAACTTAGAGTACTTTCTTGACTAGTGTTTCATTTACACACACTTTTAAAGAAGTGCACATTGTAATATCAAATTAAAAACTTTTTTTTTTTTACCACTACATTTTTATTTACAGATTTCAATAATCTTGTGTTATGCTTTAACAAAGTACTCTTATGTGTTGACACCCACACTAAATAACATTAAGTACTAAGTAATTACAGTTTTATCTGTAGTGTGTTAATATATATTTTCATTTGGAACCTCAACATTACAAATATGAAAAAATATTTTTAAATGCATGAGACAAAGTATTTCAATAGAAATCATAAATGCTTGTCAGTACATTCGCCATCACACTTGAACCATATTTCAGGAACAATAAAGGCAGTTGTAATTAACTGAAATTAAATACATATAAGTACTTAAAGCAGCACAAAATCGCAGTGTTTAGAGCTTTGAGAATGAATCTAACTTCAAATGGTTTATTTATAAATTACTTTGATGGGGAATGGCAAGCTTTACCTCTTCTTTTATAACCTTATCGGTATAGTTCAGTCAATTAATAATTCTATCTTCATTTACTCCCAATGTTTTCGTGTTTGACTTTCTTCTGTGGAGCACAAAAGCTAGGCACAATGTGAGCGACTGGCAGCTGCAGTCACCATTCATTTTCATTGCATCTTAAAAGGTGAATGGGGACTTTTTCTGTAACACCTTATTTTGTGTTCTACAGAAGAAAGTCATACATGTTTGAAACACCTTGTGTGGAGGAAATAATGACAGAATATTTGCATGGAACTATAGCTTTAACAGCTCCTGCAAGATTGTTTTGTCTGTCCCAGAGTGTCCTCTAGTGGTCAAAGAGATATGCGCTTTAAAAGACATAACATCTACAGTCAAACCAATTTATTCAGACACCTTCAACATGTCTTTCATTATCACAGTTTATTTGCTATAGATTAGAAAATGATAAAATATGACAAGAACTCAAGTGATAAACTGTGTCAGAACAAATTCATCTTGATAATGTCAGATAACTTTGATATAAAGGTGTGTAACAAAACATGTTCAGGTCAAAGTGTCAAATCAAATTTTTGGTCCCAAATTTTTATCAGGTTTACTGGTAGTCCACTGGATGAAGATTTTTGGGGTGTAATATGTCACAGTTTACTTTATTTTGCAATCCCCATTTACATAAATTAACTATAGTGTCCTGCACCCACTTGTAAAAAAAAAATAATAATAACAAAAATTATATCTGGTGTCTGAATAATTTTTGGTTTGACTGTATAACAAAGTTTGTGGTAGATTTGTGATAAAAACCTTATGCTCTCAGTCTTTGAGGTGTTTCGTGCCACAAGGAAATCCAGTATTTATATACAAGATTTGGAATCCTGTGCTGTCTATATATATATATATATATATATATATATATATATATATATATATATATATATATATATATATATATGAGAGAGAGAGATGATCATACCCATTATGATATTACCCAAATATGTTTTGAGAGGTCTTAGTTTGGTTTAAAATCAATTTTACTACCATTTCTCCATCAGATGATGAAAACAGCCCTGTCTTTGTGGAAATGAAGTGTGCTTATTAATTATATGTGTACATGTAATGTAATTCAAATCTTAAAGTACTTGAAAACACATTATTGAATAAATGGCCACTTAGGTGTACATAAATTACACTTTCATGACATTAAATATAAATATATTTTGAAGAATGTTGATAACCAAACATTAAGCCATTGATTTCCATAGATTATTGGGAAAATACTATGAAAGTCAATGGCTACACTCTTTGGTTACCAACATTCTTCAAAATATCATCTTTTGTGTTCAGCAGAAGAAAGACACTCATACAGGTCTGAATTTGAGGGTGAGTATATTGCAACGCCAAAAGCCCCAAAGCCGTAAAGTTCCGTTATTGTGTGAATTCTGTGCCTTGATTTCTCTTTTTCTCTCTCTCCCTGCAGAACATGTATCCCCACCTGAGGTTAATTAAGAGCTCTGCTGTGATTAGGTGATTGGAGAAGAGAGACAGCTATCCCGGACGAGCCCCCAATTTATTTTACGATCTAAATTAGTCTAGGGAAAACCACAACAGAAATAAATCAGAGAATTTAATCAAAGTGTATTTTAAATCATAATGTTGTATTAGCATTTGTCATGTTTTAAAGAGTTACTTAAGTACTTTATTATAAATGTAACTGACTGCTATTTAATGACATTCAAAGTTAATATAGAATGTAGTAAACTGCATCTTCATTACAAATTTGTATCTACACATTTATAAATATTTTCAATTGGAATGACATCAAAGTATATTATAAATACTTGTCAGTGCATGCAATGCTTTATTTGTATCATATTTAATAGACAATAGTAAGTAACTGTGAGATTAAGATATACTGAAGTCTTAGGTGAGGCAAACAAGCACTCTTAAGTTCCACTAATTGCATTTAATATAAATTTAAACCATACCTTTTCATCTAATTGTAAATAACATGCGTTTGTTTCAAAGCATTACATTGCAGTTGCACTTAAGTTTATTTGTTTAAAAAAATATTATTATTGTAAGTGTGCCGCTGCTTTTTCTCGAGGGTGTTGTTGTACAGCCACCCAAGAACATTTTTTTCCTGCACAATTCAAATCGATTCAGCCCGACTGTACAACCAGCCAATTTGGCAACACGTCTCCTGATATTTACTGGTATATTTATATAGCGTTCCATAGTGTATTTCATCAATCTCAGCTGTGATTACTGCATGTCCTGCTATCTAAGGTGGAGACAGCAAACACACCCAAGATAAAGATAATAAATATCATTATGATTTCACTATGATTGTGATTTCAACTTCAGAAGTACCAGAACTATGTTCTTTTACATCAACATTACATCATTTCTATGTAGAAGACACATGACTTTATCTGATGAAAAGTTTTATTTATTTTTTTTGTACATGTAATTTTTGGTAATGTTTAGTAATATAAATATGATACATACAATAATATGGTACATCTGAAATTACGATAATATGACCATCTGATATTATACTGTACCGCCGTAATATATTGTTGTAAATATGGAATGTTTATTATGCAGCAAGTGGAGTCAGAATGTATTTGAGTATCACACATTTAGTTTTTCTGCTTGCATAACCGTCAGATCGTGTCACATGCTGATCTCCTCCCGTAATATCAGTTGTGGAGGTCGTTTCAAGGCCAGCAGCTGAGGTTTCATATTAAACACCATCATGCCCCAGATTACAACACACTAACAGTAACTGTCAACAGTCATGCATACTTTCAATATCACATGGTAGCATTTATGTCTTCACAATTTACTTATTATACATAAGTAAGCAATAAAGCTGATAAACTGTTTCTCTTTATATATATATATGACCCTCTCAATCCAGGCTAAAGTCTCAAAATCTAATTATGAGATAACAATCATCAAAATTGGATTTCAACCATTAATTTCACTATAATTTCAATCTTTGACATGGCCTTACTCAGTCAATATTAAAGAAATGAAGGTAAAATTTTCACAGAATGTTATTTACCTTATGAAGGATGATTTTATGTAGAAAACAGTAAATCACAAAAAAATTACTTTAGCTGGGTTTTCACAGAGAGGGTTGTGTGTGCGTGTGTGTGTACAGCATATTTAAAAAAGTCAATATCTTACTATTCTCAAATTAAAAATATTAAAGCAGACTTTGTCATTTTGATTTAAGATTTTGTTTTACTTCTGCATTGCAATGCACAGAATAAATGTTGTTTTCAGCCCTACAATGTGTTTTGGCACCTGTGTTTTAAAGAATATCACATTTGTAAGGCTTTATTTAAGGCTAAATAAAATTGAATATTGACTTTCTTAATGCATATCCTGGCTTTATTGTTGGATAGCCTGTATCATGTGCAATATTATATGAGTGATTGCAGTTTGCATGTTGATCCATTATTGCACATTTGCTGCTATCTGAATTAATCAATAATGAATTAACTGGAATGTTATGTTATATTATATTACGTGGGAAGAAAAAGCACACTGAGTGATAAAACAGACATGACAATAGCACACGTTTTATAATGTTTCTACATAATATGTGAGCCCATAATGTAGGAATTTAAATGAAAAACATTCTGATCAAATCCTTTTTCTTTTTTTTTTTTTGGTAAGACTTTACAATTAGTTTCATTAGTTAACATTACTTAATTACATTAGTTAACATGAACTAAGAATGAACAGTACTTCTACAGCATTTATTGATCTTAGTTCATGTTAATTTCACCATTTACTAATGCATTATTAAAATTATAAAAATTTGTGTTTGTTAGTTAATGCACTCCGAGCTAACATGAACAAACAATGAACAACTCTATTTTTTATTAACCAACATTATCAAAGATTAATAGTAACACTTTAGAATAGGGAACACTTATTAACTATTAACAATGGCTTTTCTCTCAATAAACTCCTAATTAGCTGCTTATTGATGGTTAGTGCGGTAGTTGTTAAGTTTATGTATTGAGTAGGATTAGGGATGTAGAATAAGGCATTAATATGTGCTTAATTACTACTAATAAATGGCTAATATTCTAGTAATATGCATGCTAATAAGCAACTAGTTAAGAGACCCTAAAATAAAGTGTTACCACATTAATAAATAATGTAATAAATGTATTGTTTATTGTTAGTGAATACATTTGCTAATGTTAACACATGACACATTGTAAAGTGTTACCTTTTTTATTATTATTGTGATGCAGTCAGTCATGTGTGTGTGTGTGTGTGTGTGTGTGTGTGTGTGTGTGTGTGTGTGTGCAGATGCTCATCACTCTCTGAGCACAGGTGCAGACGTCACACCGCAGGGTTTCAAAGGTCAGAGATGGGACGTCTACAAGGACCGTCCTTACATGCCATTAGATGTGCATTTGCTTATCAGTTAATTAGTAACTCAACTTGATAACTTAATTACAGTTTAAAGCTTAATATGCTGTAAAAAGCTTTATAATGCTTTGATTTAAAACTTACATTTCAATTATGCAGTGTTGTGTATAAAAACATAAGTAGGCTGCCTGGGGAATAGTTGCTTGGGGACACTTTGGACTTGTTTTTATGTGCAATATATAACATATATCATAACTTGTTCGTTATCTGTATTTATCTCTGTATTTATTGAATGTCACAGCGCCAAAACATTTCAGCTTTGATGTTCATGACAGATTTATTCCAGTAGTATTTGGGCAGTGCTGCAACTATGGAATATCAGATATTCTGAGGAATGTTCTTTGAGGATTTTCTCTGGTCTGTTTTGGTGATGTTATGTCAGTAGCAACAACAAATATGTTATTGGTTGTGTTTATTAAAAATGAATAGAATATGATGCAGTCCTGTGGTTAAATCATGTGGAATGACGACTCAGAAGAAGACAAGTACATTTGTGTAGCACAGTGAAGAACAGACAACTGGTTTATCATCAATTTACCCCATATCAGACCAGACTTCATTTTTGTGATTTGAACAAACTTCTAAGGAACATTTAAGTATGAAGCTTTTGGTATGTAACGAACATTGCAATGATGATTTTTGCAGAGTCTGTGGAATTTGTTTCTGTAACCTTCAGTATACAGTACATGCACAAAATCAAGTTCAGTGTCTCTGGAGTAACCTTGAGGGCGTTACAATAGTGATAGACCTTCACTGAAGAAGATGAAGAAACAATTTAAGTAACATTGTGACAAGTAACACTTTACAAGTTTTCAGTGTCAAACTTTGAATAGTATTTTCTTGCAAAGCACCATTAATCATCCAACTTTGAAAACTTTTACAAAGCCATAAACCATTAAGATATAGCACCAATCAGCAATCTGGTATTATTCACTTTGAAACACTTTTAATATTAACTTCAAAAGTTTCTATTTTAAGTTTTACTTCCTTATGTATTTATTCATGTTCAATGGCAATTGTAATGTATTAATGTATTGAGCTAATAACTGTTGTTAGAGCTCTGTCACTTTTGCTACAATTTCATGTCAATAAAAATGCCAACTTACTAACTTTTCTATTAAAACTTGTATATCATGTGTTATATAACAGTAATTATGCATTTGAAAATAGGAAGTTGCAATTTAGAACATTTAAAATATATTAACTTTAAACATAATATTAAATAACACAGGTACAAACACAGTCATGAAAGTGAAGTCTCTAAGTACACTTATGTTGCCTTTTCTTTCATTAATATTATATTATCTGCAAGTGCATATTTTTAAAATATGTGGTTACACTTTATTTTTAGGGTGTCCTTGTTACCGTGTAATGTACTTACTGTATGGTTAGAGTTAGGATTGTGGTTTGCCTTAGGGTTACTTGCATGTAATTATGCATAATTTGTTATTATAAAAATAAGTACCTGTAACATGTGTAACAAGGACTCCTTAAAATAAAATGTTACCAAATACGTATATGATTTACAGTACACTACAAGTGCAAATTTAATACAAAGTGCACTTTTTTACAAGGGTAGATAGAAATCTCTGGTAATATTATGACAATAATATTCATTTTTAAATGAATTCAGTGTGTTGAGCAGAAAAGGAATGACCAACAGATCTTCTTTATAGTATTTTAATGATTAATCCTGTACCATTAAAACACACTAATAAGTAGTCGGTTAACAGACACTTTACCCTAAGTGACTTATAGTACACTTATTAGAGGTAAACTACCTCGAATAACCTGAAGCTACATGCTTTGTTCAGTGACACAAGGATAGTTTATGGACCAACCACTGGATGTTCAGCAGGACTACAGTCACACACACACACACACACACTCAGCGCTAATGAAAGAAAAGTTTTGGATCCAGTCACCAGAATGACTTTAGAATAAATGACAAAAGGATCCAGCAGTGATCAACAGGCAATCATATGTGCTGAATTCTGCATTCACACGTATCTTTTTATGACTGTGTGGGCAGAGATATTTTGTTTGACAGGTCAAGGGGTTTCTTACAGAAGGATTCCATTTTTCATGCAAATCAGTTCATTGTCAAAGGAATCATCTGCAATATCGGCAAGGGCATCTGTGGAGATATGTACTTTTTAGTACCTTTTTCCATGCTTTTATTATTTTATTTTTGTAGCCATCTGTTCCTGGTCAGTAAGCCTACAGTACAAACTTACAGGAAATCTAGTGTAATTAAACATTTAAAAATCAGATCTTCAGACAAATTAAAAAGTCAGATCTTAGAACCTTCCATATGTATATATATATATATATATACACTATATTGCCAAAAGTATTGGCACCCCCTTCTAATTAACATATTTGACTACTTTAGTCATTTCTATGAGTACAAATCTTAATGTTTAAGCATATAATGATATTCTAGGGAATTGTGTGCTTCTAATTTTATAGCAACAGTTTGGACAGGACCCTTTTCTATTCTAACATGACAGTGCCTCTGTGTATAAGACATGGTTCAAAAATACATGATTGATTGAGTCAGTGTGGAAGAACTTGACTGGTTTGCAGAAAGACAAGTCCTGATCCCAGCTGAACACCTCTGGTGTGACTTTAAATGCAGACCTTGAGACAAAAACTCATCACCAAACACCAATGATTTGTATATGGGTACAGCCGTTTTAGACACTTTCAAAACTGTTGCAACAGAGATTATGCTTTATGCTTCCATCTTTGTTGCCACAGTTTTGGAAGTGTCTTCTTCTGTTCTAAAGAAGGGGGTGTCCCAATACTTTTGTCCTTATAGTGTATGTACAAATGATTGGTGAGTTTTATGGACATCAGCCTTTCACCCTGTTAGAGTAAGACTGTGATTTATTATATCATCTACTCTCTTTAGGTTCAGCAGTTGAACCACACAAACTCAGTGAACTCGCAGATAAGCTAATTAAGCTTTTATCTTAATTATTTTACTGTGGAGGTGAAAACAACAAACAGTGTTTATAGCATTTAATTTTTAGCTAACCTTTTACTTTCATATGACATTTTTATTTGCTATCATAAAGATAAAATAAGCACAGCAGAGAGAGTTTATAATTATAAATAAACCTACAACTTCACCAAAATATAACTGCATGACATTATACTTTTTGTGTTTTTAAATGTTTACTGTTAGATAATATTATTAAGAACATGCAATTATGTTTGTGATATATAGCCTACTGTATTTCTACAATTGTATTTTATTTTCACTGTCTCCTTGAATTTACTATAAAAATTGCAACAAACATTTCCTTGCTTTTTATTTCATTACATTTCTTTCTTATTTTTTAATCTTTATGGTAAACTGTTTTAAAGGAGACTTGTGGGTGTTTTAAATAACTTGTATTCTATGTTTCTTATTTTTTATTGTGTTAGTGTGATTGTAAATTATTTGTTGTTGCTGCCATTTTGAACCAAGATGCCCTGTTTTATCTCAGTGGTATATTTCCTGGTTAAATAAAGGATAATAATAAATAATAATAATAATATTTAATTTTTTCTTTTCCTTTCTTAACATTTAATCTATATAACAATTACTAATGAAAGAAAAATAAAACATAAATAAAAATAAATAAATACATTTTTCTTTTCCATATAGGGATTTTTTAAATATGTATTTATAAATAATAATAATAATAATAATAATAATAGTTTTAAAAAATGTGGAATTTTTCAAAATTTTCCAACTAAACTAACAATTGTATCTTCATGGCTTGTATTGCAGTGACACTCTAAAGTTTACATTTTGTAAGTATCTTGCATATTTTAATTTAGTTTAAATACATAATTACTGTGTGCACATTATATGCATTTTCAGACAATTTGATATTCATTTATCAAATATTTGTTAGCTATTTACAGTAAAATTATTAATTTGTCCTACTCTCTACGGGTAATATAGACATAAATACTACATACTTTTAAATACAATAAATACTCAAGTTTATAGTAAAATATCATAGGTACACTAATTTGAGCAAAAATAAAAATAAAATTTCAAGCTCCCTCTTCATTATTTTCTGGATCGATATATATATATATATATATATATATATATATATATATATATATATATATATATATATATATATATAATAAGAAATGCCTTTACTTGATGTGTCAGATTGTCCAAAGTACTCTTGTGATGTAGGGAAGTGTGTGTTATGTGCATGTATAAAACGAGACGGGAGGGACTGTGGATCACAAATACAGACAAACATGACTGTTAATCATTGAACATCACATTAACACGTTCAGACCTGGTTTGTAAGCATGACGCTGTTGTTGGACCCTTATAACAGTAATATATCAGTTTCAGATGCAGCACCGCACACTTTTAGACTTATGTCTTCTATAGGCAAGAGAAAGGTTGGGGTGGGCTTTGAGAGCCCAGCTGTAATATTGGCTTTTTTCAACAGAGGGCAGACTCAGATAGTGACAGATGAAAACTTCATGATATGAGAACTCCATATTCTGCTAGAATATAATATAGGCTATATTTTATATGTTTTATATGCAGACAGAAAATTCAGGAGACAATTTTGCAAAAACTTTTCCCCCCGCATTAATCAATGTGCAAAAAGGTCTGCGTGGCTGCAGGATCAGGTCACTTTGTGTGTTATTTAGAGGTTTTATCACTCTGTTTGAGCTGATAATTGGCCTATATTTGAGGCTGCGAGTGAGGTGAAGTGTAGTACCACCCGCTCCGGACTTTAGATCGGTGACACGCACAGGACTGTCCTGCTGCAGGTGTATATAAGACACCTGCACCTCCTCCACAGGTGCGTCCACTGGACTAAAAGCACACACTCAGCACAGGTAGAACAATCACGCTAAAATAATGCTGCTTAGTGCTTGGGAAGCCATGCTTGGTATTTTAAAAACAAATGAATATATGCTTTTGCTTTGGATGTGTGCTCTTGAGCTGCTTTTCTTAGTCAGTGTAGTGTTTCTGTGTTTAGTGGGCTGGGTGTATCTTAGTAAGGATGTGATCATCGCTGATGAGTTTGAATCATGAGTGTCGGGAGTGCACAGGTTTATGTTTCTCATCAAACTATTGCTTAATTGTGTGGTGGAAATAGCTGAATATTGACCTATAAATGGTCTGCTGACAGATTGATCATTTCTTAATATTTCTATAAGTAAACACAAAAAATCTGTGAGCATTTGTGAGAAATTAACATGTGGGCAGTTCAACACAAACAGGTGAGAAGAAAGAAAGAAAGAAAGAAAGAAAGAAAGAAAGAAAGAAAGAAAGAAAGAAAGAAAGAAAGAAAGAAAGAAAGAAAGAAAGAAAGAAAGTTTTTAAACTTTATTGTTTTCAATCACTGCTTTTTAAATGATGAATAACTTTTTAACTTTACGTTTTACTTGAAACTGTTCATTGTTTTAAAACTGCATGCTCTCTAAGAAACAAGACTTATATTTTTTTCCTTTACATTTTCAGTTTTTCTTTACACTGTTTTTTGTTTTTGTTTAGTTTAATCAGTGCTTTCTAAACGAGAAATAAACTTTTTACTTGTTCACTTTAAATTGTTCATTATTTTTAAACAATGCTTTCTAAGAAAAATAAAGAATTTAACTTTATTTACCCTTTTAATATATACTGTTTACAGTTTTTAATCGCTTCTTTTTAAATGAGAAACTTTTTTACTTGTATTTTTACTTCACTTAATTACTGTTTACTTTAAATTGTTCATTGTTTTTAATCCGGATCATTTGATGATTTGGCAATGACATCATAAACATCATTTTAAATTAGAAACAACCTTTTTATTTGTATTTTTGTTTACTTTTTACCCCAGTGTTCATTGTTTTTAAACACTGCATGCTTTCAATGAAAGAAACCCAGATGTTTGACTTAGCTTGTAGTTTTGTTTTGCCAAACCTTTAGCCAGATTTGACCAAATTTATGGGACGCTCAAAGACACAGAATGCCAAGCATTTATGTGGTGCAAAAGGGAACACACTTCAAAAGAAAATGTTTCTTGTGAAATGGCAGCATCGTAACATGTTATTTGTGTGTTTTGTTGTAACTGAAGGCAATGGCTCCGCTGCCTGAGACTCATCCCGCCTCGCCGCCGCCGGAACTCGGTACGTGTCCCGTATAAATCCACGTCCACACAGAGGCGCACTTCCTTCCCCCCTCTGTTCCTTCTTTCTTTCTGTCTCCAGACGGGTGTCTTTTCTCCCGCAGGCGCAGAGCTCGCGCGCAAAGATGCGTCGGATCCCGAGCCGCGGTCAGAAGAGTCAGAGCCGGAGGAGGAGGAGGAGCTGGACCCCTGGGACCTGCCGGAGCTCCGGGACACCGGGGTGAAGTGGTCAGGTGAGGAGCGCAGCGCGGATGAGCCGCTGGACGCGTCCTGAGGTCCGCGCATCTCATGCTTTGTCTGTGTTTGCTCTGCAGATCTCGACACGAAGGGGAAAGTTCTGCGCGTCCTCAAGTCCATCGTGAAGTTCATTCTCCTGCTGGGTTTGCTCTACATGTTCGTCTGCTCTCTGGACATCCTGAGCTCCGCTTTCCAGCTTGTAGGAGGTACTTTTTTTTACTTTCTTTGAACTTTACAACTTTTTTAATTGAGAGTAATTTCTCTCTCTCTCTCTCTCTCTCTCTCTCTCTCTCTGTGTGTGTGTGTGTGTGTGTGTGCATGTTTATGTGGTTTATGAGGACACAAATGTGTATAATGACATGGGTATGACAGAGGTATTACAATATGAAGGTGGTTTATGAGGACACTGCCTATGTCCCCGTAATTCAAAAGGCTTAAAAAAACACACTAAATGGTGAAAATCTAAAAATGCACAAAGTCTCCTGTGAGGGCTAAGTTTAGGTGTAGGGTTGGTGTAGGGCAATAGCACACACAGTTTGTTCAGTATAAAAACCATTACGCCTATGGAGAGTCCCCATAAACCACAAAAACCAACATGTGTGTGTTTGTGTGTATGTGTGTGTGTGTGTGTGTGTGTGTGTGTGTGTGTGTGTGTGTGTGTGTGTGTGTTTAAGCGAGGAGTTGGGATGAGACTATGTTAGTTTAAGAACAGTAGAAATGCGCTAAACTACTACTCAGACAGTGCCCTGCATTATACCATAAATTGAATGAGTCTTTTAGTAACGTGGTTGACTTTTGGAAATTGTACTTATTCATGCACTTGTAATAAGAAGCCAAAGTTCTGTATAACCTAATAGTATACCTTAATGGAAATATTTTGATATATTTTACCGTGATCAAAAGTAAAAATTTTAAACTACTAAAGGCCAGGGAGAGACTGAAACATGAGGCCCTCTCTTTTTTTTAGACAATACTGGTAAAGTGGGACCCAAAAGTGGGAATATTATTATTATTAACAAACCAGGAGTATATATTAATATATTGATGTATTAAATTAACCATGATAAATTTTGTGATTCCAGGGTTTTCAAAAACTATGTTCAGTGAAAACTGTTATTGGGGGGGGGGGGGGGTATGATTTTCAGTTTATGCTTTTTTTTAGCATTTTAATTTAGTTTGAGTATTTTAATGTATTTATAATAATTGATTACTTTGAAAACTTTTAAGACCCTTTGCTTGAACGTTTGCTGCCTTTTTTCAGCTCTTAATTACTATGCTGGTAGAAACTATTTTACGCTGTAGAAACTATGCAGGTCAAACAGAAAAACTGTTGATAAGTGGCTGATCTTTTGTAGGTTAGCAGTGACCATATACTTCAAACAAACGTCTGTTTAACATGGTTAATCTGTAATAGAGGCTGGTTGTCTCTGAACAGAAATAGATGTGCTGTGGACACAAATAGCATGGTTTGCTGGTTTTGTGCTCAGGGAAGGCAGCTGGCGATATCTTCCAGGACAACGCGGTTCTGTCGAACCCTGTGGCTGGTCTGGTGATTGGAGTCCTGGTCACTGTTCTGGTTCAAAGCTCAAGCACCTCATCCTCCATTGTGGTCAGCATGGTGTCATCTGGATGTGAGTTTCTCTGTGTGTGTGTGTGTGTGTGTGTGTGTGCGCACATTTTTGTGACAAATGAGGACATAAATTGTGTAATGACATGGGTATTACATAGGTATTACAAGAAGAAGGTGACTTATGAGGACATTGCCCCATGTCCCCATTTTTCAAAATGCTTATAAATCATACAGAGTGTTTTTTTGTTTTTTTTGTTTTTTGAGAAAGTAAAAATGCACAGTTTCCTGTGAGGGCTAAGTTTAGGTGTAGGGTAGGTGTAGGGCAGGGGTAGGCAGCATCGGTCCGAGTGCTGCTGTCCTGTAGAATTACTAGGGCTAAAAAAAAGGCGGGTGAGGTTTTTTTCAGGGTTGGAGCTAAACTCTGCTGGATATCGGCACTCCAGGACCGACGTTGCCTACCCCTGGTGTAGGGCAATAGCACATAGAGTTTGTACAGTATAAAAACCATTACGCCTATGGGATGTCCCCACTTTTCACAAAAACAAACATGTATGTGTGTGTGTGTGTGTGTGTGTGTTTGTTTGACTCATGCTCATACACATATCTCCTCCCTCATGATAAGCACTGCCTTAAAACAACAGTAGCAGATGGTAATAAAGTAAAAAATCAATATCCACTGTAAAATGGCCTTTAAAATTGTTGTTACCTTAAGCAGTGCTGCGTTAAGCCTAACACAGCTTTGGGAAGACCCCCACCCCCCTTCCGTTACATGTCAATCAAAATAAAAAAAATTGATCAAACACTGTATAAAGACATGCACAATATACTTGTGAAATAAAAATAAACAAACACAATGCGCACGTCATAATCCCATAGGAGGCAAAAAATGATGTACATAAATTAAACATTCATCGAGTAGCCTAATAATCTTAAATCAGCAACAGCCCAGCAAATACAATTAAATATCACTCACCAGTAAAAGGGCTTCTTCCTGCTCTTCTTATAATGCTCTAGAAGTTATAGACATTTTAAAAATGTATAATTTAATTTCTCTATTTAACAACATTAACTTACAATAGTGAAAGACATTCCCTCAGGTATTTGTATTTATTAAGCACCTATAAACACAACAGCATTTGACCATAGTGCTGTACAAATAAAATAAAAACCAGTACAAAGAATAACATCAGTAAACTCAAAAGATAATTTAACAAAGTTTAAAAAGCCAAGGTAAGAAAATAAGGGTCCCACTTTATATCAGGTGGCCTTAATTACTGTGTACTTTTAAATTAATCATTTGATACAATGCACTTATTGTGTACATACATGTTTTTACATTGTACTTATATTTTAAAAATACCTGCATGTAATTACATCTGTAATTAATTTCTGTAATTACATTTATAATTACACTATGGCCACAGCCATATCACCCTGCAGCCCAAAACTGGTTGCCCACTGAAGCTAAGCAGGGTTGAGCCTGGTCAGTACCTGGATGGGAGACCTCTGGTGAAAACTAGGTTGCTGTTGGAAGAGGTGTTAGTGAGGCCAGCAGGGGGTGCTCACCGTGTGGTCTGTGTGGGTCCTAATGCCCCGGTATAGTGATGGGGACATTATACTGTAAAAAGCACCGTCTTTCGGATGAGACGTTAAACCGAGGTCCTGACTCTCTATGGTCATTAAAAATCCCATGGCACTTCTCGTAAAGAGTAGGGGTGTAACCCCGGTGTCCTGGCCAAATTCCCTCTACTGGCCTTTGTCTATCATGGCCTCCTAATAATCCCCATACACTTGATTGGCTCTATGACTCTCTCTCCTCTCCACCTGTAGCTGGTGTGTGGTGAGCGCACTGGCGCCGTTGTGCTGTGGCTGCCGTCGCATCATCCAAGTGGATGCTGCACACTGGTGGTGGTTGAGGAGAGACCCCCATGATTGTAAAGCGCTTTGGGTGTACAGCAATACACAATAAAGCGCTATATAAATGCATCATTCATTCATTCATACACTGTTGACCCATCCCTTACACCTTAACCCAACCTTAAACCTACCCATCCCACCAAACCTGTCCCTAACCTCACCCGTATCCCTCCTCAATAGCAGCAAAAGTGTTTTGCAATACAATATGAACACAGTAAGTACATTGTACTTATTTTTTTATATAAAACTTAATATAAAATGGGACCAAAATAAGAGTTTAGTTTTAAATGAATGAATGAACGAGGCATTTTATATAGCGCTTTTATTGTGTATTGCTGTACACCCAAAGCGCTTTACAATCATGTGGGGGGGGGGGTCTCTCCTCAACCACCACCAGTGTGCAGCATCCACTTGGATGATGCGATGGCAGCCACAGCACAATGGTGCCAGTGCGTTCACCACACACCAGCTACAGGTGGAGAGAAGCGAGAGAGCCAATCAAGTGCATGGGGATTATTAGGAGGCCATGATTGATAAGGGTCAGTGGAGGAAATTTGGCCAGGACACCGGGGTTACACCCCTACTCTTTACGATGAGTATCATGGTATTTTTAATGACCACAGAGAGTCAGGACCTCGGTTTAACGTCTCATCCGAAAGACGGTGTTTTTTTGGGAGTATAGTGTCCCCGTCACTATACTGGGGCATTAGGACCCACACAGACCACAGGGTGATCACCCCCTGCTGGCCTTACTAACACCTCTTTCAACAGTAACCTAATTTTGCAGGTTTTCAAGTAAACCTAACTGGGGGGCAGTTGTAGCCTAATGGATAGAGAGTTGGACTTGTAACCCGAAGGTTGTGGGTTCGAGTCTCAGGTCCGGCAGGGATTGTAGGTGGGGGGTAAGTGAATAACCAACACTCTTCTCCTCCCTCAATACCACGACTGAGGTGAGACCCTTGAGCAAGGCACCGAACCCCCAACTTGGTGCCGCAGCATTGGCTGCCCACTGCTCCGGGTGTATGTTCACTACTGTGTGTACACTTGGATGGGTTAAATGCAGAGCACAAATTCTGAGTATGGGTCACCATACTTGGCCACTTCCCTTAGCTTCCATAGACAACCTGTCTTGGGCTGCAGGCCTGGGTGATATGGCTGTGGCTTTTAAACTCATAGACAGAAATTGAAGATAAAGGAAGGTTATTCCAAAGCCTCGGTCCACCTATTACAAATAGTAAAAGGTAGATAGTATGTTTTCTAGCTGGATGTTGTGCTTACGATCAATAATCACGTCTTTGCATTCGACCAAAATGATTTTCAGAACACGAGACCCCTGTGAAGCAGGAGCGACTAGGCGGCGGAGGTCTAGTGTTCGGGGCCCTGGGCTGCAGCCCATGTTTCCATTAGCATAACACGGCCCTGACCTTAAGGCACTTCTACCTGAAATGACCCTTGAATTTGTGACTAATAAATTATTCTACCACTTTCAGATTGTTCTGTCATAGTTGCTATATGTAATGTATTTGCCTATATTGTTCACTACATTTCAAAAGTTTGGTGTCCGCATTCTTTTTTTAAAGAAATTAATATTTCTATTCAGCAAGAATACATTCATTTGAACAAATATAACAGTAAAGACATTTATAATGTTACAAAGTATTTCATTTTCAAATGAATGCTGCTCTTTTGAACATTCCTGAAAATTATAAATAACTGTTTCCACAAAAATATTCTGCAGCACAACTGTTATTAACATTGATAATAATCAGAAATGTTTGCTTGAGCATCAAATCAGCATATTAGAATGATTTCTGAAGGATCATGTGACACTGAAGACTGGTGAAATAATGATGAAAATTCAGCTTTGATCACAGGAATAAAATACATTTTATTAAAAAACATTTAATAAAATGTTTTTTTTTACTATTTTTGACCAAATAAATGCAGCCTTGGAGAGCAGAAGAGACTTAAAAACATTTTTTAAAATAATATACATTATTTTTCATTGTATATTTCAGTGTTGGAGGTGAAGTCTGCAGTGCCAATCATTATGGGTGCTAATGACAAACACCATCGTGGCCGTGATGCAGGCGGGAGACCGCAACGAGTTTCGCAGGTAAACCCAACTAAGGAATCAGTTTTGTACCCATTCAGTGATGGAAAACATTGAAACACTGTCTTCTTAGCATCATTTGTATACAAAAACTTTAAAATAAAAGTGGTGCAAAAATTGATCTAACACTTTTTCACTAACTTTGAATTTCTGTGCTGATGAAAGAACTGTGGTTGAACATCTGAGAAATGGGTTTTGTCATTGACTCTGTGAACCTCAGGGCATTTGCTGGAGCTACGGTCCATGACTTCTTTAACTGGCTGTCTGTCCTGGTGCTGTTGCCTCTGGAGGTGGCTTCAGGATACCTCTACAGACTCACCAAACTTATAATTGATTCCTTTAATATTCAGACGGGTGCAGACGCTCCAGACCTGTTAAAGGTCATCACTGAACCCCTCACCAAGAACATCATTGAGGTGAGATCAGTGGATCTGTTGATTCTATCTAGTAGGTGTTACTACTCAACTGCATCTGTATGCAACTGTATCTGGCAGCCGATCGCATAAGCTCCACTCTATCATTGTTATTGTCCTATAAATTAATGTTTGGTAGCAGCAGGATTATTAGGCTGCTGTCACTTTAAGACCTAATCCACAATCAATATACTGAAATATATAATTTTTCTCTAACCAACTGTTTACGAGGACACTTGTTAAGATGGGAATTCCGGCATAGTTGTGTGTGTTTATCTGTACAAAATATGACAGTATTTGACATTTTCAATTAAGAATGTACAACAATTCAGTTTGCAGAACATTCATAAATTAAATAAAAACTGAAGGCAAAAACACACTTTTTTCATCCTTTTATAGAAGTAGAGTTAAAAAACCGTGCTGTATCTTGTAGAAAGGTATGTCACCATCTAGCTTTGACAAAAACGCACCTGACATTTTAATTATGACTTCCAACAGTTAAAAATTTGTCTCCTAATTTTTGGGTGCAAAGTTCAAGCACTGAAGCTAGTGATCTTTAGGCACCTGCTTTGCTCTCTACTGTATCTCTACCGTTTTTCTTGTTCTTCCAGCTGGACACATCTGTGATCCGTGACATAGCCACTGGAGACCCTGCTGCCCGAAACAAAAGTCTGATTAAGATCTGGTGTAAAACACAAAAAATCACGGTGAGAATGTGAAAGTGGCTTAATAAGTGCAGCACACCCACTATTCCTCGTCAGTCAGTCCATTAGGCTGTTAAAACATGAGGAAATAGGATTTATCACACTGATGGGAATTCAGAAGATAAACATAGGGTCTATATATGCATATACAGATATGTGAGTCTTTTATCTAAATTCCAGATAAACCTTGTTAACCGAGGCATTAGCTCTGTTGCTCTGCTCTAAAACCTAGCACATTGCCTTGCTGTCTATATAGATAGCTTCCTTTAAAGGCAGCATTTTAACTGAAATGAAACATTTTATTTGGAACACTCTATGTAGTTGTCAGCTGGGTATGGCATACAACATCATGCACACAGAGATTCAACTCCCAATTGATTGCCATAGCTTGTGGTGTTAGCATGTTGCTAAGCTAACAGTGTAACACTATTAAGCATAAGAAAATAGCACACTAAAAATAATGGCAGCGTTTCCACTCCACTTTTAGTCACGCACTTGCAAACTTCCCAAAGAGCTTTCCCTCGGGGGAATCCCCGCTGTCATTTTAAAATGCGTTCCACTTCGTGAAGTGGATGAGGGAAGTTTATATGGACAGACCCTCGACCCCTCGATTTTGACCAAGGGAGTGAGTCTGCTTCATATGCACACTTCAGGCTGCTCAATAGACCACAAGGCAAAGCGATCGTGACGTCATTGCAGATTGCAATTAATTTATCCCCACCCCAAACAATTCTATAATACATAAACAATTTATTTAATTTGTTTTTGCATTTATAACAGCCCAAACATAACTATATACATATAGAATGCTGCAGAAAACAATTTTGTAAGGGGAAAAATGTAAATAATAACCCACTCCATAGCCGATTCTAAGTGATCAAGGGCAATTCAGCCCACTGCAAGAGTGCTGCCAGTAGAGGGCACTCATGGAACGAAATAAATGACGTACATCCGAGTAAACTAGATGAAAGGGACATTTGCGAGTGAAGGGCATAAAAAAATTGACTGGAAAGCACCCAATGTGTAAAAAAGTCACTTAGCATATACCTAGTAGCAACTCTGTACATCTCGCAAAAACTTGTCCTCACGCACAGCACACAGAGGCTAAACTAGGGCTGCGTCTGAAATCGCATACTCTCTTGACTAGGTTGGCTACTTTTTAAAAATAAATAATTGCTTCTGGACTGCAAAAAGAGCAGCTAAAAAACGTATTTGTGATATATGGGAGTTTTTGCGAAATTGACGCGTTTCCATTTGATGTATTTTTAATTCGCAACTTCAATCTGTGCAATAATAATGGAAACACTGCTTGTCACATGACCTACCAGCTTCAGTTGCGTCACGTCACTGCCAGAATACACCACACTTCATAATAATGCTGGTAGTAGTAGGTTATCTGGGCACCTATACTCTTTTAGGTTATACTTTTCGCCTACTCTTTTAGAAGTAGGCACATACTTCTTCTTTTGTCACATGCTGTTTTCATCCACTATAAAGTAGGGAAGTATGAGATTTCGGATGCAGCCTTGGTTGATTGTTTTGTTAGCATGTTGGTAAGCTAACAATGCGACACTGAGCATAAAAAGCTTCATATTCTCTCACTTATGTAAGGTTTAGATCTGAAGATGTATGTTTGTCTGTTTCAGAACCTCGTGAATATAACGGTCCCAGGATTCGCAAACTGCACAACTGGCGCCCTCTGCTGGGAGGAGGATGGCCAGATCTGGACTCAAGAGAACCAAACTGAAACAAACAACTTGCAAAAATGTAAGTGCCTCTGCTGGCTTTGTGGCTCTTGTAGCAACCAGCGCAGGAACTTCCTGGATCAACAGAGACTGAAGCCTAATGTCAATCCATTTCCTGTCCTTTTTCTTACATAGTTGACTTATTTCAGCTCTAAGACATCGATCGTGATTCACTCTAACCTCCATGAATACAATGGCTTCTTATAAAAGCTGAGGGAGAGCTTAGCTTCACCTTTCCCCCCCACCCCATCCATCTACTCTACCTTTTCAATGGGGCTATTCTTCATGACAGCCTCAGGCACTTGAGCCCAGTGCACTTGAACAAAGAACCTCTGCCAATTTGGCAGCAGGGCTTTTGCTCTGGGTATGAATTTGGGTGATTTAAATCAATGCAAGTAGTTAGACTGCATGTTGAAATTCCAGCCTTGACTTGGTTCAGTGGATTTGAGTATGTAATCATTCTGTGGTCCTTCAACTGTGAAAGAGTGCGCTCAGATTTTCAAGAAGCACCATTCAGCAGCTCCTCGACTGAGAATTTGAAGATAATTTTTAGATTGTTAAAAAAAATAAAAATCATAAAATGTATGTTTTAGTAGACCGCATGTAAAGTAATAGCTTATTCAAATAATGCCACAGGAGTCACAAAAACAAACTTGCTGAAATTTTTTTTTAAATTAGTAGCAAATGTGCATTGACTTTGTAATCAGTCTAGTCCATCCACCTATTATATGGACATGTACTTACTCTGAAAAGATTTCAAACAAACAGGGAGATTATCATATACAGGTACAATTATTGATAAACACTCACTCACAGGCAAAATGTGTGTCAGCTACACATTACGTAATGATAAAGTTTTGGCAAAGTTTGCAGAGTAATAAAGCATTGTAAATGATCTGTATTGACAATCTTATCCTTGCAAAACAAAAACCTAGCATTGCTTGATTTGACCGAATGATCTTTAGATACAAACCTTGTAAAATTTCCCTTATGGAAGTGTCCTTAATTATATTGAATGTGCACTTGTAGTGTACTTCAAATCTTACAAGTACAAATACATTATGATATATATATATATATATATATATATATATATATATATATATATATATATATATATATATATATACACTCACCTAAAGGATTATTAGGAACACCTGTTCAATTTCTCATTAATGCAATTATCTAATCAAGCAATCACATGGCAGTTGCTTCAATGAATTTAGGGGTGTGGTCCTGGTCAAGACAATCTCCTGAACTCCAAACTGAATGTCAGAATGGGAAAGAAAGGTGATTTAAGCAATTTTGAGCGTGGCATGGTTGTTGGTGCCAGACGGGCCGGTCTGAGTATTTCACAATCTGCTCAGTTACTGGGATTTTCACGCACAACCATTTCTAGGGTTTACAAAGAATGGTGTGAAAAGGGAAAAACATCCAGTATGCGGCAGTCCTGTGGGCGAAAATGCCTTGTTGATGCTAGAGGTCAGAGGAGAATGGGCCAACTGATTCAAGCTGATAGAAGAGCAACTTTGACTGAAATAACCACTCGTTACAACCGAGGTATGCAGCAAAGCATTTGTGAAGCCACAACACGCACAACCTTGAGGCGGATGGGCTACAACAGCAGAAGACCCCACCGGGTACCACTCATCTCCACTACAAATAGGAAAAAGAGGCTACAATTTGCACGAGCTCACCAAAATTGGACGGTTGAAGACTGGAAAAATGTTGCCTGGTCTGATGAGTCTCGATTTCTGTTGAGACATTCAGATGGTAGAGTCAGAATTTGGCGTAAACAGAATGAGAACATGTATCCATCATGCCTTGTTACCACTGTGCAGGCTGGTGGTGGTGGTGTAATGGTGTGGGGGATGTTTTCTTGGCACACTTTAGGCCCCTTAGTGCCAATTGGGCATCGTTTAAATGCCACGGCCTACCTGAGCATTGTTTCTGACCATGTCCATCCCTTTATGACCACCATGTACCCATCCTCTGATGGCTACTTCCAGCAGGATAATGCACCATGTCACAAAGCTTGAATCATTTCAAATTGGTTTCTTGAACATGACAATGAGTTCACTGTACTAAAATGGCCCCCACAGTCACCAGATCTCAACCCAATAGAGCATCTTTGGGATGTGGTGGAACGGGAGCTTCGTGCCCTTGATGTGCATCCCACAAATCTCCATCAACTGCAAGATGCTATCCTATCAATATGGGCCAACATTTCTAAAGAATGCTTTCAGCACCTTGTTGAATCAATGCCACGTAGAATTAAGGCAGTTCTGAAGGCGAAAGGGGGTCAAACACAGTATTAGTATGGTGTTCCTAATAATCCTTTAGATGAGTGTATATATATATATATATGTATATACACTCACCGGCCACTTCATTACGTACACCTTGCTAGTACCGGGATAGACCCCCTTTTGCCTTCAGAACGGCCTTAATTCTTCATGGCATAGATTCAAAAAGGTGTTGGAAACATTCCTCAGAGATTTTGGTCCATATTGACATGATAGTATCACACAGTTGCTGAAGATTTGTCGGATGCACATCCATGATGCGAATCTCCCGTTCTACCACATCCCAAAGGTGCTCTATTGGATTAAGATCTGGTGACTGTGGAGGTCATTTGAGTAAAGTGAACTCATTGTCATGTTCAAGAAACCAGTCTGATTTGATTTGAGCTTTGTGTCATGGTGCATTATCCTGCTGGAAGTAGCCGTCAGAAGATGGGTACACTGTAGTCATAAAGGGATGGACATGGTCAGCAACAATACTCAGGTAGGCTGTGGCGTTTAAACGATGCTCAATTGGTACTAAGGGGCCCAAAGTGTGCCAATAATATATCCCCCAAACATTGCACCTCCACCAGCAGCCTGAACCGTTGAGACAAGGCAGGATGGATCCATGCTTTCATGTTCTTTACGCCAAATTCTGACCCTACCATCTGAATGTCGCAGCAGAAATCAAGACTCATCAGACCAGGCAACGTTTCTCCAATCTTCTATTGTCCAATTTTGGTAAGCCTGTGTGAATTGTAGCCTCCGTTTCCTGTTCTTAGCTGACAGGAGCGGCACCCGGTGTGGTCTTCTGCTGCTGTAGCCCATCTGCTTCAGGGTTCGACGTGTTGTGCGTTCAGAGATGGTATTCTGCATACCTTGGTTGTAACGAGTGGTTATTTGAGTTACTGTGACCTTTCTATCATCTCTAACCAGTCTAACTGCTCATTCTCCTCTGACATCAACAATGCATTTTCGTCCACACAACTGCCGCTCACTGGATATTTTCGCTTTTTCGGACCATTCTCTGTAAACCCTAGAGATGGTTGTTCGTGAAAATCCCAGTAGATCAGCAGTTTTTTAAATACTCAGACCAGCCCGTCTGGCTCCAACAACCATTCCACATTCAAAGTCACTTAAATCCCCTTTCTTCCCCTTTCTTTCTACATATATATATATATATATATATATATATATATATATATATATATATATATATATATATATATATATATATATATATATATATACGGTATATATAACTGTACTTGCAGATAATATATTACAGAAAAAAAAGATTGTTTATCATATTTGCTGGTTTTAAATTTGACAAGTGCCCCAAAACCCTCTCAGGGTTGCCTAATCCTGTTCCTGGAGATCTACCTTCTTCCAAAATTCAGCTTCAATCCTGATCAAACACACCTTGACCAGCTAATTAAGATCTTCAGAAGCGCTTGATAATTAGACAGGTGTGCTGGAACTGAACTCTGTAGGTAGGTAAATCTCCAGAAACAGGCTTGGAAACTTCTACTCTAAAACCATCAACCTACAGCAGACCACCACCACCAGGAGGGAAACTGGACACTAACTTTCCAACACATTAATGGATGTTTTTTATATTTCTGTAAGCTCTGACACACTCGTACTGATCTCTTCAGGTACTCACATGTTTGTGTACGCTGATCTGCCGGACCTGGCGGTGGGCTTGATTCTGTTGGCTCTGTCGTTGCTGGCCCTCTGCACCTGCCTGATTCTGATCGTCAAGCTGCTGAACACCATGTTGAAGGGTCAGGTGGCGGTCATCATCAAAAAGGTGCTTAACACAGGTGAGTCAACATCAGAGATGAATCATCTACTGATAAGCTCTGCTGCAAATTGCTAACATAAACCTCTGATACGCACTGTTTGTGGTATATGACAATATGCATCAACATTGAACTTTTAAGTTGAAAGTTGAGGACAAAGACGCATATAGCAAATATTTGACAGCTAAAAACATACATGTGGCAATTCCCCACCCTTCCCAGAGTTCCCTCTTATCACATTCCTGTAGGTGTAGCACTTGCTGGAAGTGTGTTAACATGTCTCCTGTCATATGATAGTCAGCACAGGTGATCCAGTCCTGCTGTCTGATGAGCTGAGCAGGAACATTAGATGAACCTGAGTGTGTCTGAGTGCCACAGGTGTGTGTGTGTGTGCATATGCTGTTGGTTTCAGACCGCACTCAGGTACATGCCCATAACTCCCCAAATATCCACTCTGCTTGCATTTTAGCCAAAGCTTTGTGGGGAGTTTTAATGCAGCCGTCACTTAACACCAGGTATAAATACACATACTAAACATACTGTTCATGACCTTTCTAATACAGCTTTGACTGTTGCCAGATTTCCCCTTCCCCTTCGCCTGGGTCACTGGATACCTCGCCATGCTTGTTGGAGCCGGAATGACCTTCATTGTTCAGAGCAGCTCTGTCTTCACCTCAGCCATCACTCCACTTGTTGGTCAGTATAGAAACCCGGTTGATTGGACTGGTTACCAAACTGTTGACTGAAAATATAGTCAATTACGGTTTACCTAGTCATTTTGTGTGTCATTTTATGGCATTGCTTGTATCACTCTTGGAAAAGGCAATCATAGAATGTCCTACAGAATCCCAGGACATGTAGGACAGAAAAAAAGTAGATTCAGGCATTTCAATTCGTACTAAAAGTTTGGGGTCAGCAAGATTCATTATTTAATACTATTACTTTTATATATATATATATATATAATTTTTTTTTTTTTTTTTTTTTTTTTTATTAAAACCTGCATGTTAAATTTATATATATAATATTTGATAACACATTACAATAAGGTTCATTAGTTAACATTAGTTAACATGAACTAAGAATGAACAGTACTTCTACAGCATTTTATTAATCTTAGTTCATGTACATTTTAGCATTTACTAATGCATTATTCAAATCACAATTTGTGTTTGTTAACATTAGTTAATGCACTCTGAACTAACATGAACAACTGTATTTTTATTAACTAACGTTAACAATGATTAATAATGTAATAAATGTATTGATCATTGTTTGTTCATGTTAGTTAATATATTACAAAAAGGTGTAATTTGTTAACATTAGTTAAAGTGTTACCTATTTATTTATAGAATTTATATTGTTTTATATAAATGCTTTTCTTTCTGTTCATCAGAGAATCCTGATTTCCATAATATGAATTTGCACAACCATTTTTATCACTGATAATAACAAAAGTTTCTTGAGCAGCAAATCAGTATATTAGAGTGATTTCTGAAGATCATGTGACACTGAAGACTGGAGCAATGATGCTGAAAATACAGCTTTGATCACAGCAATAAATTACATTTTAACATGTATTCGAAAAGAAAGCAGTCATTTTAAAATGTAATTTCTGATTAAATAAATGCAGCCTTGGTGAGCAGATGAGAATATGAGAAAACTAATATTCATGATGTGGCATCCCCTCCAACCATTTTGCCCACCACTTTTTAAAGTACTTCAATCTAATTAAAACCCATCTTATGTAATATTTGCATGCTGTATATTGTTATGCTTATTACAGTGTTAGCTTGGCAATATAAGTGAGCAATTTGTGCAATTTTAATGAAGGCTTTTCTCTCCTTTCAGGTATTGGTGTCATTAGCATTGAGAGGGCGTATCCACTCACACTGGGCTCCAACATTGGCACAACAACCACAGCCATTCTAGCTGCCCTCGCCAGTCCTGGAGAGACACTGGCCAACTCTCTACAGGTTTGTTTCTGCACTTATTTTCATTTGATTTTATCACTCTGGTTGTAGATTAAAGACTATCGTTTGTGTTTTCTCCCAGATTGCTCTCTGTCACTTCTTCTTCAACATCAGTGGTATCCTGCTCTGGTATCCCATCCCTTTTACACGTATCCCCATCCGATTAGCCAAAGCTCTGGGCAATCGCACGGCCAAGTACCGCTGGTTCGCAGCGCTGTATCTCATCTTGATCTTCCTCCTCTTCCCGCTGACAGTCCTGGGCCTCTCCATCGCGGGGTGGCAGGTCTTGGTGGGGGTCGGAGTGCCTGTGTTGGTCTTGGCGATCTTTGTGATCGTGGTAAACATTATGCAGAAACGCTGCCTGCGTTTCCTGCCGTCATTCCTCCGTAGCTGGAATTTCCTGCCCAAACCGCTGCACTCCCTCAAACCCTGGGACAAAGTTGTGACCACCAGCATGACCTTCTGCAGGACTCGCTGCTGCTGCTGCTGCAAGTGCTGCAAAGAAAAAGAGATGGATGAAGAGAAGGATGACATGAAAACCAAGGATAAGAGTTTAGAGATGTATGACAACCCAGCGCTCACTATAGAGGATGAGGCCAAAGTAACAGCAACTCATTTATAATGCGTTATAATTTATAACTATGTGTTTTTCTGGTAATGCTCTGTTAATGACTGCAAAATGTTTAATCCCTACATTACATTTAAATCCTCACAAAAGAATAGAGTTCAATTAAAGACCCTCTGAAATCAGTATGTCCTGCCACAACTTCCTGTTTCAGCAGGAAATGCATCAGCACAGGAAAGAGTATTGAACTTGTCAATTGATTTCATGGGGTCTTTAAGAACAAAGAATATACATCAGGTGCATTAACCACAATAAAATGGCATCACAGTGCAGAGGTTAAAATCTATCGCTAGCTGCTGATGTTGTTATAGTACTTCTTTGTATGTGATGTACCTGTGGGAGGAGACTGGGCTTTTATAAAAGTCTGTGTTTATATAATTGTTCAGTATTTATTTCTGAAAATGGTAATGCGGTGGTGAGCAGGCCAATGAAAAATGCACACTCTTGGCAGTAATTTTGCACATTGCGGGACGATGTAAAAAGGCATTTGTATAGGTTTTTAAATATTTGTTAACAATTTTAATTTTTTTCTTCTTCTGTGTCTGGTTGTACTGTTGCATTTTGTAAATTTCATGAAGATTAAGTTTAAAATATTTCTCTACTGAGATGTAAGATATTGTCTTTATTTAAGAAAAGTAAGGACATTTGAATCTGATTTTGTATCTTTGAAAAACATTGTGCCATTTCAAACCTGATGTTTACTTCAAGATAACTTAGGACCACTAAACATTTAATTAATTTATGACTTCTTATCTCTTTATTGTTTTATTGTGAGTCAAAGATGCTCCAGTGTCCGTTTGTTTTGTTTAATTTCTTATTGCATCTACTTATCAGCTTGTGTGGGTGAGTTCTGAAAATGTTATCATGGGCGTATAATTAAACGAAGTGACATGGCGTGTGGCCAAGTATGGTGACCCATACTCGGAATGTGTGCCCTGCATCCAAGTGCACAACACAGCAGTGATCACACACTCGGAGCAGTGGTCAGCCATATTGCTGCGGCACCCGGGGAGCAGTTGGGGGTTCGGTGCCTTCCACAAGGGTCTCACTCAGTCGTGCTATTGTAGTTGGTTAAGGGTGCTGGTTATTTACTCCCCCCACCTACAATCCCTGCTGGATCTGAGACTCGAACCCGCGACCTTCGGGTTACAAGTCCGACTCGCTATCCATTAGGTCACGACTATCCCACAACTGACTCATAAGCAATGAGATACCACCCAGAAACTTTGTGTACTATGAAGGAAAAAGTGAAAATACATGAAACTCAGAAAAAACAGATGAAAGTACAATTCTGCTCATTAATATCTTGCGTATTTACCATTCAGTGCATCAAAGCAAAACTGTAAATAATAAATATATAATTTATATTTGTGACAAACTTTGGCAAATCCAGTTATTAGTACATTCTCATATATGTGCTTCTATCAACCCACACAAGGCAAACTTTCGCACAGGATAAGGATCAATAAAAATACCAGAAGTGGGAGTGTTAACTCGATCAAATTGTCAAACGATTTGTTAAATAAACTCTGATTGGATTGGTAACAGGCACTTACCTAAAGTTAACAGAAGTTCTGTGCCAGGAAATGACAGAATATTTATGTACATACTGTATTTAAAGCTGGTTTGCACGGGATAAGCCATACCTGAGGTAATTTGTCCAAAACTTTTTTACAGAAGGTAAAAGTTGTTGTAATCTTTACTGACAATGTGATGGCACATTTGGCCGGGACTAAAATCACTGAGAAGCTCTGGTAATAATTACTTTACCCCACCGTAAAACTTATCCCATCCCAATAGGTCTTTTGTTGTCATCCCACATCACCTGCGTGCCAAAAAGTTCCCCACTGAACTGAAGAAAATGTCTCAGATTACTCACATAGCCCATGTTCTCTGAATAGGGAATGAGATGCTCCATAGCTTTGACGCAATGGGAACGCCCCTTGGGTGTACTGATCGTCTGAAGCCCGTATGGAGTCACCCAATCCATTGGCTGATGGTGCGGGCGCCGCCCGACGTCACCACGTTGCCCACTCTAATACTAGCGAGCACACCGTCAGCTCCTCAGATTTCCTGCCGAAGAAGTCCTGTCGGCAGCGCGAGGTGCTTGGCTGCATATGTAGTGTCTCGTTCCCTGTTCAGAGAACATGGGTTACGTGAGTATTCTCTTTCATAGGTTCACTCAGCGCTGCGTAGATATGACACAATGGAAACATATACCAGACCCTCCAAGCTAAGCGCGGCCATATCTGGCCCAGTGCAAAACAGACTAGATTAACCTCAAATGGCTGGTTCAAGCAGAAGGAACCAGGAGCCGCATCTAAAACCAAACTATAAAACCTGATAAAAGTGTGAGGAGAGAACCATCCTACCGCCACACAAATATCCTCCAGGGGAACTCCTCTAAAAAGAGCTTGAAAGGAGGCAATACTCCTGATAGAATGAGCTCGAATGAGCCTTGGGAACATAACTGGGTCTGAGCCGTAGAAATACCTTAACAATGCCCGGAGCAAACTTCATGAATGACTCGCTAACAGAGAGAGCCTGCAAATCGAGATGGTCCTCACTGCAGAACACAAGATCCAGGTTTACTCGCAATGTAGAGGGTTAAAGGGCCAGGAAGACGGCTCGCAGCTCTAGGCTGTATATGTGCCATGAGAGAAACTCTTCCAGCCAGATACCACAAGCCGGTCTGCCCTTGAAGACCGCGCCCCAGCCAGTTAGGGAGGTATGGTAATCATATGGCGACATGACAGTAATGGGTCCAACTTACACATGTACAAACATTTCAGGATTGTAGTGCATCCTTGGGATTAATCACTTTGGATCTAAAATAAACCGCTTTCAAAATATGACTTTCCAAAAAAAAAAGGTCTCTTGGCTCAACTTGTCCCCAGTGAGGGCTAAATTGATCCTAGGGTGAGGGTAAGTTGAGCCATATGGAGTTAAACGGTTCCATTGATTGTTCTAAAGTAAAACTGAACATTTTCACCTCATGCTATCAAAGGAAGATAAATTCAATAAAAAGGCATGAGCCACTGGCTCAACTTACTGTACCCCAGGACTTTTGGCTCAAATTACACTGCTCCTACCATTTTAACAAACTTGTATCATCCAGCAGTGTAGAGCTAACATCATGCTAAAAGTACAGCCGTATATTATAACTTCTTACACAGTAGCACAAACACGTGATATTTTTTTGGAAAAAATAAATAATTTTTTTTTTACTTAAATATACTGTAGTTACTAATTCCATGGGCCTCTCTTCATCACAGGGTGAGCTAATCTTCATATATTTGTGGTCACATTACCAATTTTGTTTAAGGTTGCCTTGAAACAAGGGGTGGCTCAACACAGGCTCAAATCACTCTGCTCTCCCCTACTGGACTCCAGTACAAGTTGGTCCTTGAAACAAACATCCATTGTGGTGTTGCAGAGGAGCACTGGGGGATGGGGCTCTCTGTCCATGTATGTGGCGGGGGAGGTCCGGGACATCTTGCCACTTAGGCCAGTAAACCTGCTGCCTGGATATATATATATATATCGTTTACAGGACAAACTGCATTTCACCCACAATTGATTGGTGTGAAATGATTCCAAATCCGCGGTCCGCCTTAGAACCCCTTAGAAACACCCCTGGTGAAATGATCTGATCAGTTGAGAAATCAATCCAGTATGTCATCACAATGCTGTGCCAGTAGAAAAAAGTTTCCTGACAGGACAGAACTTATGTTTAGGATGGTATGATCAGCTAATTACACGATCAGCTACAGTACCTTTGATAGGGAACATTATACAGCAGCGAATAGATTATATACTCGCAGTGCCTTCTATTGTGAGAAGTGCGTGTGGAAAATCCCCTCAGAAAGTGAAGGAATTATCAAGAAAATAAAAAAAAAATTAATTAATCATTAAATGGATTTTGGTGAAAATTAAGGGTAACACATTATTCCGATAGTCCACTTTAGACATTCTACTAACAGTAAGTAACTTTTTAACTCCATGTCAACTAGCAGTTATTAGAGTATTAGTAGACTGTCTGCTTATTATCTTTTAACACTTTATTTTGATGGGTCCACAACATACAACATACAGACTGACTATGAAAAACTTAGCAAGTATATGTCAACTTATTCTACTAACCCTAAACCTACCCTAACAGTCTACTCTGAGAGTTAGTTAACATGTAGTTGCAAAGTTACTTAAAGGTAGTAGAATGTCTAAAGTGGACTATCGAAATAAAGGCCTTAAATAGCATATTTTGTGTGTGTATGTGTGTTAATTAATGTAGATTAATTTTCACAGCCTTTTTTGATCATATTTACCAAGGGTGCCAATATTTTTGGCCATGACTGTATATATATATATATATATATATATATAAATTAATAAACTGTTCATTTATGTTTATATGGGTCCTGTATGGCATTAAAAAAAAAGATATCTGCAGAAACCTTGTACATGTTTTGAAAATCACAAGAAAACATGTCAAAGGGACATATAACGTGTCATATTAGACATGTCTAATACAACCATACAGTAACAGAACTATAAAACAAGCTCCATGATATATCTTAGAAGTAGGGCACATTTTTTATGCTTTTGTTTTGATCATTCTTCCCACACAAGTTGCAAAACACTGGCAGTAAACACTGAAGTATGCTGTTAATTAATTTATTAAGATATAGACCTTAGCTCTCTATTTCATTTTTGACAGGAGTGAAAACGAGGCTGTGAGGGACAGAAGTACAGTGCATTCAGTGGGTTGTACTGTTGTTTAACAGCACGTCAACTGTTCAGCTAACGAAACGTCTTTCAAATAAATGTGTATTTCAGTAGGCTATACAAAAACTCTAAAATTATGATTCTTATTTTCAGTACCTAGTACCTCTGTACCATTATAAAGACTGTAAATCTATCCCTCAAAGCCTCATTTTCATCCAATTTAAATGTATAATTTCAATAATTAATAAGGTCTGTAAACACTACACTCTGTTTGAACCCATGTACAGGCCTGTTTAACTATCGGCATTATATAAATCATCGATTACATATATTTATACAACTGGTCCTCAAATCTGATTGGCTCTCTTTGAAATAAAACAAAACAAAACAATAAAAAGTCCTGTTCGTGCTTGGCAGTGACTATAGTAAGCCTCTTTTCAAGGAAGCAGAATTATCACAAAATAACTTCTTGCAACCTGTGCAGAAAATAAAAAGAAGTCAAGATGAGAATAGTAACCTCATCTCAAGACAAAAACAACAACAACAACAATATACAGGTACATCTAAAAAAAATAGAATATTGTGAAAAAGGTCAATATTTTTTGTCACTCACTTCAGAAAGTGAAATCCATATATTATATATTATATAGGTCAGGCGAGTTTGCTGGCCAATCAAGCACAGTAACACCATGGTCATTGAACCAGCTTTTGGTACCTCTGACAGTGTGTGCAGGTGCCAAGTCCTGCTGGAAAATGAAATCAGCATCTCCATAAAGCTTGTCAGCAGAAGGAAGCATGAAGTGCTCTAAAATCTCCTGGTAGATGGCTGCGTTGACTGTGGACTTCAGAAAACACAGTGGACCAACACCAGCAGATGACATGGCAGCCCAAATCATCACTGACTGTGGAAACTTCACACTGGACTTCAAGCAACATGGATTCTGTGCCTCTCCACTCTTCCTCCAGACTCTGGGACCTTGATTTTACAAATTAAATGCAAAATGTACTTTCATCTGAAAAGAGGACTTTGGAGCACTGAGCAACAGTCCAGTTCTTTTTCTCCACAGCCCAGGTAAGACGCTTCTGACGCTGTCTCTGGTTCAGAAGTGGTTTGGTAGCCCTTTTCCTGAAGACGTCTGAGCGTGGAGACTCTTGATGCACTGACTCCAGCTTCAGTCCACTCCTTCTGAAGCTCTCACAAGTGTTTGAATCAGCTTTGTTTGACAGTATTCTCAAGCTTGCGGTCACCCCTGTTGCTTGTGCACCTTTTCCTACCCAAATTCTTTCTTCCAGTCAACTTTGCATTTAATATGCTTTGATACAGCACTCTGTGAACAGCCACATCTTTCAGTAATGACCCTCTCTGACTTACCCTCTTTGTGGAGGGCGTCAATGTTCGTCTTCTGGATCATTGCCAAGTCAGCAGTCTTCTCCATTATTGTGGTTTCAAAGAAAAAGAGATACTCAGAATATATACTGTAGGGATGGTCATTAATTGAAACTCAAAATGTAAATATTCTAATATTTTGAGATACTGATTTTTGACTTTCAAGAGCTGTAAGCTCTAATCATCAGCATTAAAACAAAACAAAAAACTTTTGAAATGTTTTACTTTACATGTAATGAATCTAAAATATATGAAAGTTTCACTTTTTGAAATAAGTTACAAGAAAAAATGAACTTTTTCACGATGTTCACATTTTTTGAGATGTACCTGTATAACTCGAGTTCAGATGGCCATGAGCTGTGGCGCCCTCTCGTGGTTCATAACTGACAACAGATCTGCCTACATTCTCACATAAAGATCCACGTCAGAGAAGCAAACCTAATAGGTGTGAAAACTTATGAGAGAAGGGGACATACACATTTATAACCAAATACTAATTCATTTTAGTTAATAAAAACATGAGTTATATTATTATTAAGGATAGTCTTTTATTTGCAAGGATGCTTTAAATTGATCAAAAGATGATAAAGACATTTATAATGTTACAAAAGATTTCAGATAAATGCTGTTCTTCTGAACTTTCTATTCATCAAAGAAACCTGAAAATATTTTACTCAGCTGTTTTCAACATAATAATAATAATAAATGTTTCTTGAGCAGCAAATCAGCATTTTAGAATGATTCCTGAAGATCATGTGGCACTGAAGACTGGAGTAATGATGCTGGAAATACAGCTTTGAAATCACAGGAATAAATTACATTTTAACATTTATTCAAATAGAAAACAGTTATTTTAAATAATAAAGATATTTCATAATTGTACTGTTTTCACTGTGCTTTGGGTCAAAATAAATGCAGGCTTGGCGAGCAGAAGAGACTTCTTTAAAAAACATTAAAAATCTTACTGTTAAAAAACTTTTGCCTTAGTGTACTGTATATATAAAACTATGTAAAAGTTGTGACTATTGTCATGAGCAGTACGAAACAGACTGTAGCTATAGATGAACATTCATATTCAGGTGACATTTATTTGCACTGCAAACATTCCAGTATTCAAACTTTATTTCACCTAGAGGAAGTAGATGAATCTGAGAGCAAACAACACAGGTTACTGGCCATTTTGTTTATCCAAAGCAACTTAAGGTGCATTTCTACTGGTTCAGTTCTCATACAGTAACCTGAGTTGAAGAGTGTTGATCGATAGTGATGGCTGATGTATAACCTCTTATGTTCTTTTCAAAGCAGATGGGAAATGAACATGATAAAGATGACACATGCACACACTCCAGTCACTGTCACGATTAAATCAGATGTTTCCTGCACTGACAGGGGATTGTGTGCAACTGTAGGCTGGTAACTCTGCTGTTGATTTTCTGTTCTGCTCTCCAGTGGACTGTCGGTGCTTTCAGGTTCACCGTGTCTCTCTGATGATTGGCTGGTTGACTGGTAAAGCGCAGAGTAATATGCTGATGGAAAAACAACAAAAAGTGTAAGAAAATAAAATGATGGGTTTCTAAATCAATCGATTGACTGATTAATCATTTATCAGCTGACTCAGTTTCATAAATGTTTTCATTTTAGAACAAGGTAACATGCCTATAGTATATAATACATGTCATATAATATAGGCTACTTTTATGACAGCATTTTGATCATTTTTGCAGCGAGAGGGTGGAAATGATCATGAAAAAAGTTTGCTTTAGTGATGGATGTTTTACCCAGAAGAATCCGTAACAGCACAGAAAATACAAAAACTGCAAGCGTGGCGAAAATGCCGCAGGCCAGCGGCAGCTGAACAGAGCTGTGTGTGAAGTCTCTCCATGCTCGCGTCAGCTCCATCCTCCACAGGACTAATGAACATGGAGTCACGTCCCCCTCCTCAAACGCCCTGCACCTACAGCAGGAAGAGGATCATGAAGAGAGAGCAGAGTCATGCAGGTGTGTTCACCTGTGCTTGACCTCAATTGACGTGCATTGTTCTTAAAGTCAACATGAATTGAGAATGGACCCTATTTACTTTTTAGTGCACATTGCTAGTCTTTGTGAATGTTTTACTGGTGCATGTTATTCCAAGACAAATATAATATATATTGTTTACATCAAATTATGCATCTTTCTGTGCCACTGAAAAACGCAGCAGTAAAAATGGGAAAGAAATTATAGAAATGAATACTTTTATTTGCAAGGATGGTTTAAATTGATCAAAAGTGATGATAAAGACATGTTACAAAAGATTTATATTTCAGATAAATGCTGTTCTTCTGAACTTTCTATTCATCAAAGAAACCTGAAAATATTTTACTCAGCTGTTTTCAACATAATAATAATAATACATGTTTCTTGAGCAGCAAATCAGTATATTAGAATGATTCCTGAAGATCATGTGGCACTGAAGACTGGAGTAATGATGCTGAAAATACAGCTTTGAAATCACAGGAATAAATTACATTTTAAAATATATTCAAATAGAAAACAGTTATTTTAAATAATAAAGATATTTCATAATTGTACTGTTTTCACTGTGCTTTGGGTCAAAATAAATGCAGGCTTGGTGAGCAGAAGAGACTTCTTTAAAAAACATTAAAAATCTTACTGTTAAAAACTTTTGCCTTAGTGTACTGTATATATAAAACTATGTAAAAATCAAAAGCATTAAACATTTGAATTAACCAAAAATATGGTAGCCTGACATCCACATCAGAACCAAAACCATACTAATTCTACTCAAGTTCCACAAGAAAAAAAAATAAATTTGTGAAAATAAAATAATTATTTCTTTTTATTTGAATATGTGCTGAAATGTATTCCTGTGATCAAAGCTGAATTTTCATCATCATTTCTCCAGTCTGCAGTGTCACATGATCCTTCAAAATCATTATAATATGCGGATTTAATGCTCAGGAAACATTTCTGATTATTAACTATGTTGAAAACAGTTGTGCTGCTTCAGATTTTTGTGGAAACCCTGACACATTTTTTTTTCAGAATTCTTTGAGGAGTAGTAAGTTAAAAGAAACAGCATCATAAAGGTCTTGACATTATTTCACAAAGCAGTGCACAACATACACATGTTTTGCATAATTCAAAACAACCACAGAGCTGAAGAGTTTTCTTCCAAAAAACAGATGTGAAACTAACAAGCAAATGCCAGACAGCATAGAGTACACAGACCTGGATAATAGTTTTGCCACCACAGCGCTCCAGCTCACATTGTATGCATCTGAGAGTCCCATCTGATCCCGAATGATGTCAGGAACTTCATAACCCTCTTCAATTAACATGGCCAGATTAAAGAGGCCCTGATGATCACACAAACAATTATTAGCACATTATTGAATATAAAAATATATATTCTAAAGAAGACATTTGATTTGATGCTTGATGCATTTAGATTTTTGCAGGATTCCAAAATCTATAATCTACATTGGACAGACTCTGTGTGTGTGTATGTGTGTGTGTGTGTGTGTGTGTGTGTGTGTGTGTGTGTGTGTGTGTGTGTGTGTGTGTGTGTGTGGTGTGTGTGTGTTGTCCTGGTAAATCCTACATGACGGAAACAAAATATCGGAAATCCTTGTCCTTGTGGGGACATTTTTTGGTCCCCATGAGGAAATAAGCTTATAAATCATACAGAATTAAGTTTTTTGATAATCTAAAAATGCACAAAGTTTCCTGTGAGGGGTAGGTTTAGGTGTAGGGCGATAGTATACAGTTTGTATGATGATCCATATAGTAACTGTACCACCTATATCACGCATATATAATGTCCCCATAAAACATGGAAACCCAACATGTGTGTGTGTGTGTGTATACCTGAGCACTACCATGCACTGCTGCTGTACTGTACATGTCTATGGCTTTCACCATATCAGCCAGTTCACTGTAATAATCTCCCATCCGCAACAAGCCTGCAAGACGCAGAGAAACAGAAGCAGATAAAAGCAGACAGAGAAAGAGAGGGAGGTGGACCAAGAAAATTATTTTGAGAAAGGGAAGTAGCTGTATAAAGAGAAATAGTAGTATGTCTTAGTGTCATTTCTGCTGCTCTGCAGAGGCTCACCAGCTTCCTGAGGGATGTGGTTGTAGGTGGAGTAGTTGTGGTACCTCCATTGACAGGAAGAGCTGTGATCTAACAGCTGGAAATACACATGAAATAATTGGATTAGAAAAAAACAACAGCGAGGAAATGAAAGGCTTGAGATGGTTTGACTGGCGGATATTGAGACTGTTCACCTCACACAGATGGGCGGCATTATGCTGTGCCACACCGAGACCAGTTTCTGCTAGCATGGCATATTTCACCAAAGCTTCATCCCTTAAATAGACAGTCACACAAACATTCAGAAATATGTTATTTCAAAACAGTATGATTTTTTTCTTCTGTGTAACATGTATGTAAGTTATACTGAATAATGTGCTGGTCGCTTTTTCCATTAAAATATTTATAGACACAAAAAAAAAAAGGGTCAAAGTGCCCATTTGACTTTATTCAGAAGTTTTCTGAAATCACATGATCCCTAGAAAACAAGACAGTGCAACTCAAGGGTTTTGGATAGATGGATGGATAGATGGATGTACTGTGTGCAGGGATGGATGGATGGATAGATGAAGGGTTGGATGGATGGATAATGTACTATATTCAGGGATGGATGATGGATAGGTGAAGGGATGGATGGATGGATGGATGATGCACTGTATACAGGGATGGATGGATAATGGATAGGTGAAGGGATGGATGGATGGATGATGCACTGTATACAGGGATGGATGGATAATGGATAGGTGAAGGGATGGATGGATGGATGGATGATGCACTGTATACAGGGATGGATGGATAATGGATAGGTGAAGGGATGGATGGATGGATGATGCACTGTATACAGGGATGGATGGATAATGGATAGGTGAAGGGATGGATGGATGGATGGATGATGCACTGTATACAGGGATGGATGGATAATGGATAGGTGAAGGGATGGATGGATGCTGGATGGATGATGTACTGTATGCATGGATGGATGGATGGATGGGTGTACTGTATGCAGGGATGGATGGATGGGTGTACTGTATGCAGGGATGGATGGATGGGTGTACTGTATGCAGGGATGGATGGATGGGTGTACTGTATGCAGGGATGGATGGATGGATGGATGTACTGTATGCAGGGATGGATGGATGGATGTACTGTATGCAGGGATGGATGGACGGAAGTTCTGTATGCAGGGATGGATGGATGGATGGATGATGTACTGTATACAGGGATGTATGGATGGATGGATGTACTGTATGCAGGGATGGATGGATGGATGGATGTACTGTATGCAGGGATGGATGGACGGAAGTTCTGTATGCAGGGATGGATGGATGGATGGATGATGTACTGTATACAGGGATGTATGGATGGATGGATGTACTGTATGCAGGGATGGATGGATGGATGGATGTACTGTATGCAGGGATGGATGGATGGGTGTACTGTATGCAGGGATGGATGGATGGGTGTACTGTATGCAGGGATGGATGGATGGATGGATGTACTGTATGCAGGGATGGATGGATGGATGGATGTACTGTATGCAGGGATGGATGGACGGAAGTTCTGTATGCAGGGATGGATGGATGGATGGATGATGTACTGTATACAGGGATGTATGGATGGATGGATGTACTGTATGCAGGGATGGATGGATGGATGGATGATGTACTGTATACAGGGATGTATGGATGGATGGATGTACTGTATGCAGGGATGGATGGATGGATGGATGGATGTAGGGGTGGGCGATATGGGAAAAATATCATATCACAATTTGTTTTAGAAATATCACGATTCACGATTTTATCACGATTCTTTGTCATGTTAGTTTTACTATTTTGGTTTTACAAGTTGTCTGAGCATTACAGCCAAACTAGAAAGACAAAGACGCATGGAAGATATTTAAGCCAAAGTGGGTGAAGATAAAAAATCTTTTTCATTATTTTATCTTTCTTATTAAAAAATAAGAACAAAGATGCACATTACAAATACATATAATATACAAATAAAAAAAAAAGTGCTTTATTTTCAGGTACAATAGGTGTATTTAGCAGAGCATTCAATGAAATTGAATGAACAAATATAAAAATAAAACACTACATAGACTGATTCCTAAAGCAACTGTATTAAAGATTTTCAGTCAAGAATAGTGAGTGATTTTTCTCTCTGCGTTTTGTTTTGTTAACGTTAAATGAATAGTTCCCCCAAAAATAAATATTCTGTCATCTGTCTGTCAATTCTGTCATAATGTTTTATTTTTATACCATCATTTACTCAAAAGTTGTTTTAAACCTGAGTGAGTTTCTTTCTTCTGCTGAACATAAATGCTATTTTGAAGAAGGTGGAAAACCAAACAGTTGCTGGTCCTCAGTGACTTCCATAGGATTTTTCTTTCCTGCTATCAAAGTCAATGTAGACCAGCAACTGTTTGGTTACCCTCATTCTTCAAAATATCTTCTTTTGGGTTCAGCACAAGAAATTAATAGAGGTTTGGGAAACATGTGAGAGAGTAAATAATGACAGAAATTAAATTTTAGGGTGAACTATCCCTTTAATGACAGTCGACAGCACGTTTAGTGTCCTGTCTCTTTAAGAGCTGCACGCATCTAATATTCAGGCACGCATCCGTTTCTCTCTTAACTATTTACTTTCATTTTAGAGATAACCAACTCAGTCTGTATGTAAACCTTGTGTGTTTTGACAGTATTAGCGCAAAATATAACTTAGTTGAGTAATCAGGCGCTCGCGCTGTTAGACAGGCGTTTTAGTCCGCGTGCTTCAGGTGTATGCGCTCAGAAAAAGCGCACGTCAGACCAGCGCGCGAATTAAACATTTAACCATCAAGGCTTGTATGCAAATAATGTACTTTTGCGATCGCGAATAAGTGCAGTGTCCTGTCAGAGTAACTCTACTGCTGTATGTCGTGTTGTACAGTAGAGACGGAGGCGCCAGAACTGTATTTGACATAATGTGTGCTGTAGCACGATACTACCATATTTCTTCAAAAGCAGATCGTGGAGACATTTTTATCGTCCACGATCAAAAATCGTCATATCGCACACCCCTAGATGGATGTACTGTATGCAGGGATGGATGGATGGAAGTTCTGTATGCAGGGATGGATGGATGGATGTACTGTATGCAGGGATGGATGGATGGGTGTACTGTATGCAGGGATGGATGGATGGAAGTTCTGTATGCAGGGATGGATGGATGTACTGTATGCAGGGATGGGTGGATGGATGTACTGTATGCAGGGATGGATGGATGTACTGTATGCAGGGATGGATGGATGGGTGTACTGTATGCAGGGATGGATGGATGGATGTACTGTATGCAGGGATGGATGGATGGGTGTACTGTATGCAGGGATGGATGGATGGAAGTTCTGTATGCAGGGATGGATGGATGTACTGTATGCAGGGATGGGTGGATGGATGTACTGTATGCAGGGATGGATGGATGTACTGTATGCAGGGATGGGTGGATGGATGTACTGTATGCAGGGATGGATGGATGGATGTACTGTATGTAGGGATGGTTGGACGGAAGTTCTGTATACAGGGATGGGTGGATGGATGTACTGTATGCAGGGATGGATGGATGGATGGTTGGATAGATGAAGGGTTGGATGGATGGATGGATGGATGATGTACTGTATGCAGGGATCGATGTATGGATAGATGTACTGTATGCAGGGATTAATGGATGGATAGATGAAGGGCTGGATAGATGGATGTATGGATGTAAGGTATGCAGGGATGGATGGATGGAAGTACTGTATGCAGGGATGGATGGATGGATGGATAGATAAAGGGTAGGATGGATGGATGAATGGATGGATGGATGTACTGTATGCAGGGATGGATGGATGGGTGTACTGTATGCAGGGATGGATGGATGGATAGATAAAGGGTAGGATGGACGGATGGATGGATGTACTGTATGAAGGGATGGATGGATGAAGGGTTGGATGGATGAATGGATGGATGGATGTACGGTAAGAAAGGATGGATAAATAGATAAAAAGGTGGATGGATATATAGATGAAGATATGGATGGATGGATATCTCACCATGATCCTCTTTGATAAGTCTGAAGAGCATCTTTAACCATGAAACCCAGGTGTCCATTCGTCTCACTGACTTGCTTCAACAGCCTGAAGAAACAGAGAAACCCAACAAAAGAAAGAAACATATCACATATCAAAACATATTAAATACTGATCAGATGACCTTGACATTTGCATTTATACATTTTGTCAAATCTGTTTTTCAGTCTATGTGTGGTGGCAGCTGTGCTAACTGAAGTCATTGAAGGATTGTTGAGTGTTGTGTTCAGGTGAGAAGGATATATGAGACTGACATACAGCACAGCTTTATCTTGATCTCTCGGCACTCCTTTTACAGATCCGGTGGAGAGAAACATTGCTGACTGCACAGCGCCGTCCACGTGACCCAACTTAGCAGCATCCAAGAAGTAGTGGAACGCAGCAGTCTGAAAAAATCATTGAGATCAACACACTAAAAACTCATGCCATAAAATATGAAACTCTCCATTTTGAACTATCCATTAGGGAAAGTTAGTTCAGCCAAAAATGAAAATGTGCTTTTAATTTACTCACCCACTTTTTTTCTTCAGTAGAACAGTAAAGAAGACTTTTAGCTGAAACCATGGTCCTTGGCGTTTCAGACAATGAAAGTCAGTGCTGGCTGCCCATATGTGATCATTTAAAAAAGCATATCAGGCAACACAAAATTAATATGCATGGCTCCTGAAGATATAGTAAGGTATTATGAAGTGAAATGATCAGTCTGTGCAAGAAACTGAACATTATTTACAACATTATTACCTGCAATCCAGAGCCTCAGACAAATTTTCCAGAGTGATGTCCAGCTCACAAATGAATCATTCTTTAGAACCAATTATTTTTAGTGACCTAGTTGAACCAGTTCACCAAATCAGACTGAAGCATCTGAAACAGTTTGCGGCTCAAGCAGGACAGATCAAAACTCAATCAATCACTCAATCAAATCAATTGATCAGTTGCTCAATCAAAACTCACATTCAGGCGCCTGACAGTCACTCGACTGGAAATGAGCCAAAATAGTGGCGTATCTGATCCTGTGATGAATGAATAATTCAGTACTCCAGTTCCTCCAACAGTCACTGAACTGAGGAAGCAGTTCGACTCGGACCGAAGAATCAGTTCGCGGCAAAGAATTGTATTTCCTCATGATTACAGGTAATAATGTTGTAAATAATGTTCAATTTCTTGCATAGACTGATCGTTTCACTTCATAAGACCTCAATATATCATCAAGAGCCACAGATATTCATTTTGTGTTCCTTGATATGCCTTTTTAATTATCGAAAACGGGCGACCGCTAACTTGTATTATATGAATCACCAAGTACCACAGTTTCAGCTAAAAATTTAATTTCCTGTTCTACTGAAGTAAAAAGGTCACCTACATCTTGGATGGCCTGAGGGTGAGTAAATTAACAGCAAATTTTCATATTTGGGTGAGCTATTCCTTTCAATGTGCAACCTCTGACCTCATTCCTGTCAGGTTTGTCAGGATTGTCACCATTTAAATGGTAGACGCCCACATTGAAGAGCCCATCACGACTGCCGTTCTCAGCTGCCAACTCAAAGTATCGAAAGGCCTTTCTTCCGTCCTTTACTATGGCACCGTAGTACCATCCAAGGCCATTCAGAGCTTCTACAGAACCCTGAGAAAAATACACACGGCCCATAATAGAAATCACAAAGCTTCACACACACAACCACACACATGCTCATATTTGTACTCACCATGTTGGCAGCTTTCTCCAGAAGCTCAAGGCCAAGCGTTCGGTTCTTCTTCACTCCTGTGCCCTGTTCAAGCACAAAGCAAGCAGTTGTTTCTCAGGTCTACGTGACAAGTAGACTTGAAAGTATCTACAGATCCACCATTTTACATTTATTTTCCTAATCTTGTGACTAGTTATACTAAACAAACGTGTACTTTTTACAATGCAAATGCTTGAAAAAATTTGGCTCGAGAGATTTCCATGTAACCTGTGGATCACCTTCAGGAGGAGAATGGCGTAGTCGTACATGGCGGTGGGATCGACCATCTGCAGGGCGCTTCTGGCGTACCACATGACTGCTGCTCGAATGTCTTTCTCCACCCCGTTACTGCCCCAAAGAAGCATCCTGGCCAGAGATTTCTACAAGAAACACCAGCCCACAACTACATTACTACAGCTGAGAATCTCAAATGAAGTAACTAAAGTCCCTCTGCTGACAATTATTTTATAAACAACAACAAGTTTATCATTGTCATCTGTGGTTTTGCATATGATTTGGCTTTTAATGAGAAATTATTAGCATAAAGAGTAGCTTTTCATCCTGTTTTTTTCCTAACTTCTGTACTTTTGTTTAGAATGATTACACAAACATAAAGTGGGGTCACCAAGTCCATTAAAATCTTGCTTTTTTTCTTTCTATTCTTTCATTCATTCCTTGATTCGTTCAAAACTGAAAATAATAATTGAAAATGCTTAATTTGTGTATTTGTTCTTATTTTTACTGGCTGTTCACTTTAATAATGTTTGAATTTTCTTAGGCTAAGTGTTTTTGCTGCGGTATCGAAGAAGTACTTATGGAAAGCAAAGTTACATTTAAATAATTTTTATTTTATTTTTCTTGCTGATCCAAAAAAAACGATCCGATCCGTGGCTCAAAACCATAATATGATCTGAACCATGAGATTTGTGATCTGTTGAACCACTAATTATGTATTTGAAATACATTTATTTCATGCTAGGTGTACTACAAATACATTTACATATGTATGTACTTAATGAAAATACCCTGCAATTCTACTTTTGTTATACTAAATTGATATACTTAAAGTCTGCTAAACTGGAATAACTAATTTTGTACTTAATGCACTTTAATTGAGAGGAAGTAGTGATGAAGTCCAACTAAAGAAATACTTAAGTATATTTAATTGTGCTAAAGTGGAGCTATTGCAAGTATACTTTAAATAACATGCAATTAAAGACTGATATTATTCAAAGATCATACAATCCTCATCAGTAGTGACATTAAAACACATTTTAGGCTTAATGTTAAGAAATGTGCATTGTTCACAAGTAGTATTCCGAAAAAAGTTCAATTATAATTTTTTATCAGTACATCTCGAGTGAAGTGTATATCTATATATCCTTTACCTTTGGGGATTTAAACAAATTGGAGTTAATCCTAATTTTACGATATTTATGATGACTTTTAAGAACATTCTTTTCGAGGATTTGAATTCTTCTTAAGTTTTATCTTAAGAATCTTGCTGTTTTGTTTGTAAATACTTAACTTGAAAGATACCCAAAGACAAAGAGCGATCAAAGGAAAGCGAGGATAAAAAGTAAAGACCTGAGACTCTATATCTCCTCTGTCAGCTTGGTGTTTCAAATACTGCACAATGTCACCCAGCTCGCCCGTTTGAGTGTGGAGCTCGTTGTCATTGTTTAAATGAACATGTTCTGTGAGAGTTTGCTGCAGAGAAGAGACACATTGACACAAGATTAGTTCACATCAAAACAACTCACACACAAACCAGTAGTTAACCTGATGACCCAGGATGTTCAGTTGACTCAGCCTGAGACAGCGAGTCTAGGTGTGTCTTTGTGTTTACAAATGTTTCAATATTTCATTACCAACAAACTTAACACACTTCAGCAGTGTCATTTTTCTAAATATTTGACTGTGCTTGCTGATAAACAAGAGATACACCTGATACTAAGCCACCATTTTATTAGCAAATGAGCATTTGCAAATGTAATTCCCTTACGTTCTGTAGTCTGCAGTGTATGCATGATTCAAATGAACAACATTTTACTGACTGACTTAGTTTAGTGTGTTTAGACAAGCATGTTTGGTAAACTGAATTGATGAAATTAACAATGTTGTATTTTTCACTAAATAATATTCTAATTTGATAGCCTTTCTGGTAGAAATGTACTCTTTGCATTCATGTTTGTTTTATATATATATATATATATTTAAATATATCATTTTTTTTTTATTTAATAAACACAATTTATTATTTAATACTAAAATGTTCTTAACTACTAATCATTTTCTTGAGGTTTTACCATATGACAGTATCAATAACATTATTAAAACTATTTTCAGACTTTTCTTGTTACAAATTTGGTTATTAAAGGGTTCCCTGTCGATACTACACTCGTACTGCGTCGCTAGACGCTATGGGAAAAACTCCTTTTTCTCCGAGGACTGAAGACTTTTTCAATCACGCAGTGTGACTGCACGGCCATTGGTTCTGGCCATTGGCAAAGCCCGCCAGAGCCCGCCAGAAGGGGCGGGGTCATCTGGCTATATAAGCGGGCGCTTCGCCATAGGAAAACAGATCAATTCTCCTTCAGCGACGACGATCATCCCTTCGCTGACACTCGAGACTGGAAGACGCTCGCCGTAGAAACGCCTCGCTGCGGATAGAAGCTGCCTTTTACTCTGCACCCTCTCGCTGCTCTGCCTGCTCTTCGAGCCGCTCCAGCGACCTGTGCAGATGCCAGCCTCGTCCCCTGCGGCCATCCGGTGAGTCTAAAATCAAATTTCTCTGAAAGAGCAAATTTCAAGCGACGTTGTTGCAAATGTCGCACTGCGAGTGTGGCTCGTGCAGGGGATTCTGCACGATGCAGAAGGGCAGTGAGCGCTTCGCCTCTGTGGGCAACGCCCACACAGACTGCGCGTTCATTGAGACGGAATGCTCAGTCGAGTATGAGTCTCGCTCTTCTCCACTCGCTGGCCTTCTAGCAAGGCAGCTCCGCTCTTCCGTTTCCTCTCTCTCAGCAAGCTCGGAGAATGAAACGATAGGGCCACGGGGCTAAATAACCGGTTTTGAGTGATCCCACGCCGGCTCAAGAGCCCGCGTGCTCACTCTTACCTCAGCGCTCTGTTCCGCCAGTGTTATTACACGTGAGAATCACCGCCCCTCGTTACATGAGCGGCTATATCCTCTTGGGCGGACCGGAGTAGAAAGCTATCTTTGACAGCTTTGTGTGTGTGCGTGTGAGTCGCTAAAGCTGCTCCCTCACAAACAGACTGCTTTCGTCGAAAGCCGCCCCTGATTCGCTCACTATAAGGCGCCACTGCCTTCCCCGCTTTCATGTTCCTCTTCTCCCAGACACCTCGGAGGAAGGAACACTTAACTCGCGGAGCGGAGCGATCAGGCTTGAGTGATTGCACGTCAGTTTATCTCGTGTGCTCACTTTAATCTGCCGGAGTGTGTTAAACACGCTAGGATCAGCGCTCCTCATCGCACTGAGTGGCACAATCCATTTATACAGATCTTACAATACTACGCTGGTTGGCCCCGCCTTCCCCGCTCTCACTCTCTGTAAACTGAGAGATCGCGGGGCTGAGCGGGCAGGCTCGAGTGATTTTTGCGCGCTGGCATAGCCCCGCCTGTTTCACTCTGCACACAGCGCTTTGATCTGCCGGTGTGTTTGCACTAAGGATTAGCGCCTCTCGCAGCTCTTTGATCTGCTCGCGCTATTTTCACTATTAAGCTGTCCTTGCTGCGCTCGCGGTTGTACTACTTCAACGAAGTTGGCCCCGCCTCCCCTGCTCTCGTATTTCTCCCCTCCCAGTTACCTCGGAGAAGAAATATCAAATCGCGGGTTTGAGCGTTCAAGCTTGAGTGAATTTACGCTGGCCAAAGCCCCGTGTTTCACTCTCCATACAGCTTTGATCTGACAGCTGACAGTCTGTGTCTTGCCCTGCCTCCCCTCGTCCGCTACGAACGGATCTGATGGGATGCGTGCATCAGTTTTTGATCTGCCAGGGTGTTAACACACAAGGATCATCAGCACCCCTCTTCTAATGAGTGGTTTGATCTTTTTAGGCAGATTGATAGAAAGGGCTGTCATTATGATTATCTCTGTCAGGTTCAGACTCTAGACCCCGCCCACGGGGGAGTTAACTGCTCTCTTGATGGAAGCATTGAGTCTAGCGCCGCGAAACGGCCTCTGTCACGCCTCTGAACACCCCGTTTAGCTCGGTGTGTCGACAGCAATGTGTTTGTGTACATACTGTTGTGAACTGGGCCCATTTATATAGCGCCCACACAGCCGATCACTACTATAGTGAGGAAAAATAAAACGCAAACATTCTCAAAGGAATAATTTTCTCTTAACAGGTGTGTCGAGTCCCCACACGGCGACTCGCCACCCAAATTAATTCCAACACCCTTGCCACACGGGCAGAGGCCTGGCAGGCCATCCCCGGAGTGTCACAGTGGGTTCTGGGGATTATAGAAAGAGGTTATGCGCTTCAATTCGCTCGAGGACCCCCCACGGTACAGCGACAGGGTCCCCACCTTAGTGCGAAGCAGCAACGCTCACGTTCTGCGAGCCGAGGTGGAGAAATTGCTGGTGAAAGGAGCTATAGAAATAGTTTCCCCAGCTCAGAGTGAATCGGGCTTCTACAGCTGTTATTTCCTCGTCCCCAAAAAGGATGGCGGCCTCCGGCCCATCCTCGATCTCAGACGTCTGAACCGCGCCCTCATGAGACGGCCATTCAGAATGACTACATTGAAGCAGATTCTCTCGCTAATTCGCCCAGAGGACTGGTTCTTTTTGCTGGATCTGAAATACGCTTATTTTCACATCCAGATAGCCCCCCATCACAGACGATTCTTGAAATTCGCCTTCGAGGGTGTGGCTTATCAATACACGGTCCTGCCCTTCGGGCTGGCTCTAGCTCCCCGCACTTTTACGAAGTGCATAGACACGGCTCTCTCCCCTCTGAGACAGATGGGAATCCATGTCCTGAATTACCTCGACGACTGGCTCATTCTGGCACAGTCAGAGGCAGAGCTGGTAGCACACAGGTCCCTCCTCCTCAGGTGGAGAACTTGGGACTCAGGATCAATTTAGCCAAGAGCTCCCTGTCCCCCAGCCAACGAACTTCGTTCCTGGGGACAGTTTTCGACTCCGCCCGCATGAAGGCGAAAGTCGCGCCAGATCGCGTTCTGGCCATACGGCAGCTCGCGGCTTCCTTCAAGATTGGAGCCTCCTACCCACTCAAATCGTTTCAAACAATGCTGGGCCTCATGGCCTCCGCATCGCCAGTTCTTCGGTTGGGCCTTCTCAAGATGAGACCCCTTCAGTACTGGCTGAAACCTCTAATTCGGCCTCATGCGTGGCGTCATGGACGCATTCGTGTCAGGGTGAACCGGGCCTGCGTGTCAGCCCTGGTCCCCTGGAGGAACCTACAATGGTTCGAACAAGGCGTGACAATGGGTTTGGTTTACAGAAGGAAGGTTGTTACAACAGATGCTTCCAACACCAGTTGGGGAGCTCTGTGCAACGGCAAACCGACCTTCGGCTCCTGGACGAACGCAGAAGGACAAATGCACATCAACTGCCTCGAAATGGAAGCAGTATGTCGAGCTCTTCAGTTCTTCCTGCCAGTCCTGAAGGGTCACCACGTGCTAGTCCGCTCGGACAGCATGACGGTGGTGTCGTACATAAATCGCCAGGGTAGGCTCACCTCGAAACGCCTTTTCGAGATGGCAGAGCGCCTCTTACTATGGGCACATCTCAACCTGCGTTCACTGAAAGCAGCTCATGTGCCCGGCATTCTGAACCAAGGAGCAGACATGCTCTCTCGGAACAATGTCCCCTCAGAAGAGTGGATGCTCCACCAACAGACGGTTCAAGAAATCTGGCGAATCTTTGGCAGGGCAGAGGTCGACCTCTTCGCCTCCAAAGACAACTCTCACTGCCAGATTTATTTTTCGAAGAGCAAGGACGCGTTGGCCCACGAATGGCCCAACCTCCTTCTTTACGCTTTTCCCCCGATCGCTCTGATTCCTCAGGTAATCAGGCGGATCAGGGAATGCAAGCACAAAGTGCTTCTAGTGGCCCCACTCGGGAAGAACCAGCTTTGGATCCCGGAGTTATCGCAGCTGCTAATAGCGGCTCTGTGGCCTATTCCCCTGAGGCGAGACCTCCTCTCCCAGGCGAACAGAACGATCTGGCACCCCCAGCCCAAGCTGTGGGACCTGCATCTATGGGCACTCGATGGGACTCAGTAGATCTCCCCGAGAATGTCATGAACACCATTGAACAGGCTAGAGCCCCGTCCACGAGACGCCTCTATGCCTCTAAATGGTCGGTTTTCTCCGCCTGGTGTCAAGCCCGCGGTAAAAACCCGACAACATGTGACATATCAGTGATATTGTCAGATCTACAGGAGCTGCTGGATAAGGGCCGCGCCCCTTCCACGCTCAAAGTCTACGTGGCAGCTATAGCAGCCCCTCACGCTCCTATAGCCGGACAGTCGGTGGGCCGGAACAACCTGGTTGTCCGTTTTCTGAAGGGATCTCGGAGGCTCAATCCGCCCCGACCCCTCACAGTCCCTGCATGGGACCTGCCCACGGTCCTGAGAGCCCTTAAGGGCCCTCCTTTTGAGCCACTACAATCTGCAAGCTTAAAAACACTGTCGCTCAAAACCGCTCTGCTACTGGCGCTAGCATCGGTAAAGCGAGTAGGTGACTTGCAGGCTCTCTCTATAAACCCTGCCTGTCTTGAGTTTGGGCCTAACGACTCTAAGGTCGTCCTAAAACCAAAACACGGCTATGTTCCTAAGGCGCTCTACACTCCGTTTAGAGCCCAGGTTATTACGCTCTCTGCGCTCCCCTCTTCTGAGGAGGACCAAGAGCTCAACCTTCTCTGCCCAGTCAGGGCATTGAGAATATACATCGAGCGTTCCACGCCATTTAGGCAGACGGAACAACTCTTTGTCTGCTTTGGCGGCCGCACCAAAGGGTCTCCGGTCACAAAGCACAGAATATCTCGATGGTTAGTTGACGCTATCGCACTAGCATACTCCTCCCTGGGCCTCCAGAGCCCCATTGGAGTGAGAGCTCATTCCACAAGAGGCGTGGCCTCTTCTTGGGCGTGGTCTAGTGGTGTGTCTATGGCAGACATTTGTGCGGCGGCCGGCTGGGCCTCGCCGTCCACATTTGCCAGGTTCTATAGCTTGGATGTCCCGGCCTTACAGGCTAGGGTTCTCTCTGCTTAGATGGCACACACCTGTCTTAAAGCGGTCCCCTCAGGCATTGCCTGATTCTCCAAGAACGCTCTTGGCCCCATTCCTGGTGCTGAGGCTGTACTTATGACCGTTGAAACGATTTCTAGGCTGGACTGACCTCTGTAGAGTTCGGTCCTCATGCCTCCTGCAGGATGCTTCCTGCTCATAATTGGTCCCTCTGAGCCTTACTGCTCAAGGCCAGTTTTACGGTTGTCGTTTCTCTTCATGGCATGGCGGGATTGTATTTGTTCCCCATAGCGTCTAGCGACGCAGTACGAGTGTAGTATCGACAGGGAACGTACTCGGTTACTAACGTAACCTCGGTTCCCTTAGATACGGGAACGAGTACTGCGTACTATGCCATGCCATGCAGCTGCACGACTCAGGTCATCGCTTCAGTCGAATTGATCTGTTTTCCTATGGCGAAGCGCCCGCTTATATAGCCAGATGACCCCGCCCCTTCTGGCGGGCTCTGGCGGGCTTTGCCGCCATAGGCTCGTGCAGTTCCACTGACGAGCCATTGGTTCATTTTTTATTACCGCACGAACCAATGGCCGTGCAGTCACACTGCGTGATTGAAAAAGTCTTCAGTCCTCGGAGAAAAAGGAGTTTTTCCCATAGCGTCTAGCGACGCAGTACTCGTTCCCGTATCTAAGGGAACCGAGGTTACGTTAGTAACCGAGTACGTTTTCAAGTCATCATCTGTACTATACAAATGCATGTATAAACACAAGTAATGGTTTTGGAATGTTTTTTTTTATGTAATGTATATGTCTGCCACAATAATGTAATGTCTTTATATTATCTTCATTTGGGGCTTGTTCTTAGCAAAATATATATGTGATTATTTGTGATTAATCTGATTAATTAATACAAATAATTCAATGAACTGAAATGACAGCCCTAGTTTACAGTAATTCTTCTGAAATTATTGCCCAATTCTATTATCAATGCAAATACAAACATCCAGAGCTGGTTTAAATATAACTGATATACTATTCCCATAAAGTAATTTACATTTACATAGATTACTAATCTCTGTAGATAAATGCGTAACTCACCCACGAGTCTTGTACTTCATCGCGGTCGATGCTGGTCTGTTTGCCGATGTTGGCGTAGTAGCCATATGCTGTGTTCAGGTCTTTAGGGAAACCGTCCAGACCCTGCATGTGCTTGTATCCCAAATGCATCAGAGAGAGACGGTCATCAGAGACACCACCTATCAAACTATACACATGACCCTGAGAAAAAAAGATGTTATCAACAGTTAAAGATCAAATTTTGACACAGTTATTGCCTTATCAAACAATGTGTTTCTCATATAGCTCTTGCTCTGCTTCTACTGCAGTGTCTCAGGTTTTGTAGCTTATCCAGTTTATTTTCAAGTTTGTAGGTGTCCAGTTGCAGAAACCGAATAATCAAATATAAAATAGCATTGCATTCTTCACTGTATAAATTAAATATAGATTAAATCTTGTTAAACTACAAAGTAGTTCAGTAAAGAGCTGTGAGTGATTTTCTCTGATTTAATTTCATTGAGATTAAGGACATTGACAGCAGCTAGTAAATTAGGCACGATCACTTTAAGAGACAATACATGCAGTATGATACATATCCGATTTTTTTCTGAACTGTTTACGTTCATTTAAGTTTACGTTTGCTCTCTATGTGCACACCGAACACGGCACGCGAGTATTCATTTGAGTTTTTCCACATCCTGTGTTTGAATGCTTATAAACTCTTTTGAATGTTTAAACGGGCAAGGCATAAAAACGAGTGCAAATGATAAGCTTTCGTGGCGACGTGCAGCAGTGACGCATTGTTACGATGGCCTCAGCCAGTCAGTTGAAATGAAAGAGTTGCGCAATAGCACAGGCCATCAACAGAAACACAGCGTGATTTTCAGAAAGCCAGTGCTTTGATCGCAACACAGACGGGGTGAATTTATGAATGAACGTGTGAAAGTTCTGTCACAAAGATGTTGTTACGTATCTTCACGCTTTTTTAAGTCGGCATACGGAAATCCTTGACCTTTGTGGGTATACGCCGTATACATTTTAAAATTGTATTGCATACCTGCTGCTGCCATAATAAAGACCCATTACGAACGTTTACGTGCTTTTCTTCTCTTTCTACTCCCAGTCGCTGTGGTGGAGAAGTTACGAAGTATTGTTCTTTTAAATACTTTTCAGCATTTCAGAAATAAATACGTATGCAAATTACACCGACGCACAACAGTTAACTTATGGTGTTCGGTAGTGCTCAAAAAGGTTTTATACACTGAATTTTGAATCGATTTATTCTCGTAAACTCAAGAGATGTGGATTCAGACGGCAATTAAATTACCACAAGACCTTATGGTGTTTGTCAAAAAACAGTAGGTAATTCGATGGTGAGAGAAAATCACTGATATCCTGGATTCAGACGCCTTTAAAATCACCAACTACCCCCTGTAAAACCATTACCGTCCGAATAGGGCTAAAGTCTTAGTTTGATTGTAACATTAATTAATTTACTCTAGCACAGTAGATCACAGTAAAGCAATGAACCTACAAAAGAAACATTGACATGGACAAACAATGTTGACATGGCATAATTTCACACATTTCATGTAAAGAGTTTTGGCCCTGTCTGCTTTCCATAGGAAAAAAAACCTCACTGGTTCTTGCGGAAGCTCAAACATGCAGCGTAACACACAATAATGAACCTCATTGGTTCGTCAAGCTAACATGTTTCAGCTTCAGTTTGTCATAACATTGATTATTGTTTATATGTGAATAATAGTCTAAATTAAATCTGTTCATCAGTGACCGAGTCTCTTCAGAACAGTTGGACTAAACTGCTCGATTCATATGTATTAGTTTTAGGATCTCTTTATGAATTTTTTGAAGCATCAAAAAGGTAGTTGCATAGACTGTCAATGGAGGGACATAAATCTCAGAATTCATTCAAAATATCTTCATTTATGTTCTGAAAATGAACAAATGTCTTACGGGTTTGGAACAATATGAAGGTGAGTAAATGATGACAGAATTGTCTTTTTTTTTTGGTTGAACTATCCCTTTAAGAAGGTAAATAGGGTCGATTTTGATTTCATGTTGACTTGAATGGCTCTTTTATAATGGCTGTTGAATGCTCAGGTGTTCTGGTTCCCACCTGCTCCAGGTCCACCGGGATGCCCAGGCCGGCCAGGTGCAGGGTAGCGAGCAGGAGAGAGGAGGGCTGGTGACCCCAGCAGGTGGACACCTGAAGCTGCTCAATAACACTGGGCATGAGATCCAGACCACCGTCAGATTCCTTTGCTTTAGATATTGTCTTTACAGCACCCTGGAAAATCACTCGGCCTAGACGTAGCAAATGTCTGCTGCTGTTGCCAAGACCTGGAACAGAGCAAGATGAACCTGTCCACCAAGAGTCATCATAGTTCACATTATAGATGATGATATTAAACCACTGCTACCTTTTATGAGCTCCTGATGTTCTTCTAGAAGCCTCAGGGTGAGGTTGAATCTTCTTTGCTGGTCCCACGACCAAGTTTGTGTGCATTCCCTATGACCAAACTTCCTCTTAAGGCCTCCATAATAAGACTCACAAACATCTGATCACCAAAAACACAAAGTCTTTAGGAACTGTTCACCCAAAAAGAATGTTTTGCTTACATGTTTAATCGTTTTCATCTGCTGTCCCTGTACTTTGAAAGGCCAAAACTCTCAAATCTTGCTGCTCGGCACATTTAAATGGGGTGTACCAGGTTTGTTGCAACTGATACCAAATCACAATAAATTAAATCCAATCACAATAAAGTATGTTTGAAAAATATGACCCCAAATGAGATTTAAGTATGAGTAAATCTTTTACCAACAATAGCTATGTTTCCATTCAAAGTTGCAAATTTAACTATACGAAAAATGGAAATAAGACAAACAGTTGCAAACAATGCACCATTTCCATTTTGTTTCCATTTCAAAGTTGTTGCTTACTGGGAAACTGGTGCAAATTATCAATAATGAAAGTTGCTGCAGCAGGGGAAGCTCTTTTTTCTGTCATGTTTTCTTGTGTTTCAACAACAAATCATTTTGATGTGAGATTTTGGCTCAGGCATCTCAGATTGATTAAAACAACATTTGAGATGGTGTGCAATGAGATCAGTCTTCTCATTCATTACATGATCTGTTGAGAGCTTGAGGCAAAGTCACATGAGTTTAAGTCTAGATTGTAGTCACGTTCTTTGTAACTGACCTCTAGCGATGTCTCGGTTCTGTCTCAATGCTTGCAGATAGTCTTCAGTAACATGTCTCATTTCCTCACAGTGTCTGTGGAGTCTGTCCAGCTCCTTTAGCGTCCTAGCAGGGGACAGGGGGTTTGTCACCTTGAATAGAAATGGTATTATCAAGATATTATCGCATAAGAATGTCTGAATGCATACTGCATCATGATTAATATTGGCATAATAAATGGGTTTTGTCATATGCATTTATCTATTGATAGAGATGACTCACGTTTTCTGAGCCTAAACGATAGTATCTGATTGGTCCAATATATCCATGAAATCCCAGCATGTAGCTGCATCCACCAATCACAAAATATCCTGATGTGTCATTGAATTGAACCCGCTGACGAAAACTGAAAAAAGAAAAGCATTACAGTTTTACTAAACATGATCTACAATACACTGTAAAAAAAGTTGTTTCAACTTCAAATAATTTGTTACCCCCGCTGAATTAAAATTTTTAGTTTAGTCAACTTGAAATTGTAAGTTACTTAATGTTAATTTAAGTGACAATTGGAATATTTTAGTTGACTAAAAAAAATTTTAAGTCAGCGGAGTAACAAATTATGTGAAGTTGAAACAACTTTTTTTTTACAGTGTATAAAAATGGCAGTAAAAAGTTGGATGTTTACCTAAAACTAGAGAAAAAAAAAATCTGTCATTGGAACAAGACAATATACTTAGATATTTCCCAGTATCATTTTACTGGGAAACACGACATAATAACAATAATAATTTACATTCATGCATTTGGCAGATGCTTTTTTCCAAAGTGACTTTTTTCTTCTTCTTTTCTGTGTAGATGTTATGACTTACTCATAAAAATGAGTGGTCTCCAAAGTCTTTTCTCCAGGTAGGACCTTTGTAATTGTGAGTTTTGCCTGACATGAGAAAAAAACCATCCAACAGTTCAGTTTCTTATACATTAACACCAGAATGATGCTTCATGAGTTTTGTCTCTGTTTGTATTCAGTGTCATTTATCTAACAAAAGTGTACATGGCTGCATATGAATATGAATGATGAATACCTCTAACACCTGAAAGAAGATGTCCAGACGGATCCAGGTATGGAGGGGTAAAGCTGCGTGTGCTGTAAACGCCTGCTCCTCTCCATCCACCATTTGCACCTGCACCACTATATCACCTGAGGACCAAGACATAGTGACACGTTTTTATATGGAAATATATATTTCAGTAAATAATAGCTTACATTTCAGACTGAAAATCATGCTGGTTTTGAGAAATATGAGCATTTTATTATCATTTTAGAATTTTCCAGAATTTGTTTTCTTGCAGTGATGTCACACAATGGAATGCGCCCTGACTGGTTTACCTGTGTCAGACAGCATAATAAGTGGACTCCCATAGCTCCTGTGTTCATTAACATGCTTGACTATGCCACACACTGGCTGGCTGCACCAGCTCAGCAAGTACAGCCACATCGACAGAGTCACCCTGCAGAGAGCAGATGATGGGAGCTTCACACACAACAGGCCAACACCCTCTTTACATTCCACAACATCTCTAGCATTTCAAGATTATCAATAACACATCACCTCATTTGAAGCGTTTACATTCGGTACAGTAATGCTAGTTATGTTAGAGCTCATGTAGAGGCTGTATAGCGGTCCTGGTACTTGCAAAGCCACTATTACGATGTTCTGAGTTAGGGCTGCACGATTAATCGTCATGCGCATCTTGCCAGTAAAGCCGGTTCTGTGATCAGTAGTAAATCTCCATCACATGCTTTCAGATGGAGCAGCATTTACTACACAGAGTTCAAGCTACGCAAAATCGCGTTCATTATCGCAGACGATTTAATCGTGCGGCAACCTTCCGGTCTTTCTATTGAAACCAACACGTAAGTTGTAGCAGTGAGAAATTCGAATGAACCTTTTGACAGCAAGTCTGACCTTGGTTGTATGAAACCGAGGGTACGTCTCCTTTCTAGATCTCTGTTTTTGAAGGAGGAGAATGTGTGTATGATACCAAACCTCTCACCGGTGCTTGCAAATGGAAAGCTCAGGATATCCACACTGTCTGGAAAGACACAAATAAATTATTATAGAAGTATAATCTGCCATTGATGCACCAGATAAATCAAGACAGAACAGTCTTCAAACAACCTAAACTTGTTCTCTCATTTATGCTCAACATAATATCGAGCAGTATAATGACAATTCATAGTGGCCATGTGGTCAACCTGTCTTGAACATGAATGTGAATTAGATTTTCAGTGAGTAATGACTTTTTGTTTTCAATGTGGGGAAAAAATCTACAGCATTCTGATCAGTTAGTTAGGTTCCCACCTGACTCATGTGGACATTTTCTCACAGTATCTTTGGTCAGCTGCCACATCAGCCACGCGCCCCATGAGACCGATCTTGTCTGTGGATATGCTGGACGCTCAGAGAGTGGAAGTGTCCTCAAAGACATAGAAGTTCTGGCAAGAGATTGGTCATATCCCTTATCATGGTTGCCACCGATTTCCTTTTCAAACAGATGAACCATCCAGGCCCTCAGTACCACATTGCACGTCTCCAGTGGTCGCCTGACAAAAAAGTCTCTCCGGTATAGCACAGCTGGAGGAAACACAAGATGAACCCTTCTGGATCTGGGTTTTCCAAATCTCTTATGGCTAGTCCAGGTCCTTCTGTAGACTATCACTCCAGTTCTTCTTGGGGTAGAAATGACAATTTCGACCCCGATTCGACAGGCAGCAGAGCAGTTATACTGCACCTGTGTGTTACATTTGTCCATCACTCTGTCAAGAACATTTCCAAACCGCACAAAGTCTCCATGAGTCCCATCAGAATCAGGAGACTCACACCAAACCTTCAGAGAGACAGATCCACATTTCAGCCTCAAGTATCAAAGATTAGAAAACATGTTATTGCTGTATATTGTGTATTTGCACATTTAGACAGCAAATGTGACTCTATGAAATAATCAAGATCACGCATTGGCTTGATGCTGGACTGAAATGCTAGGATCATATTTCACTTCCAAATTAATTAATTTGTTAAAAAATAAAAAAAAATAAAAGAAACAAAATTATTCTTATTGCCTTTTTGCATTGTGATATGTGACCCTGGAGCACAAAAGTAGTCATAAGTCGCTGGGGTATATTTGTAGCAGTAGCCAATAATACATGTATGGGTCAAAATTATTGATTTTTCTTTTATGCCAAAAAACATTAGCATATTAAGTAAAGATCATGTTCCATGAAGATATTTTGTTCATTTCCTACTGTAAATATATAAAAACTAAATTTTTTATTAGTAACATGCATTGCTAAGTGCAATTTTCTCTTTATTTTTTATTTATTTATTTGCACAAAATGTTGTATCTCAACCAAATATTGTCCTATCCTAACAAACCATACGTCAATGGAAAGCTTATTTATTCAGCTTTCATATGATGTATAAAATATCAATTTAAAAAAATTGACCCTTATGACTGGTTTTGTGGTCCAGGGTCACATATTAATTAAGCTATTGATTTTTAACATATAGTGGGATTTCCCACATTACTGATAATTTGAAAGATGTGGTTAATGTCAAAATGCAATTAAAAAAAAATAGTAGATGTAGTTACTTAGTAGTTTGTGGTAATATAGGTGTTATTATCTTTAAGCAATTATGATTTATTTGTTGTCTTTGTATTGGACTACAAGTTTATGTACATCATTCGTGTACAATATTTACACTCCAAGGTACTTCATAGAATACCATAGTACTATGATAAATATCCATTGTAGGCTACCATTTTTTCATGGTAACATAGAGGTAGGCTTCTAATAAGTCACTCCTTTCTTTAAGTAAAAACAACAACAGTCAACAAGATACCTGGAAATGATTCATGATATTAAAGTGAAAGCTAAGTTAAAACTGAAACTCGAGGAATTATGAAAGCTGCACAGAAGTGAAAATAAAGTTGAAAGTGTCTTACCGGTGAGAGCATTAGAGCTGCGCAGATGAAACACAACACAACTCTCATCTTCGCTTTCTAATGAACGCACGAAGCGATCAAACGCAGCATTCACAGATCTGTATGACGATGAGCTCGAGCGTTTAATGTCACGACATGTTTCACTGCGTATCGCGCTCTTCCGTGTGTGAGAACGACAGGTGTGTTTGTGCGTCACTGCAGACACTCTGGACTCACCTCATCTGCTCTGCAGCGACGCGACGCGACTCAACAGAACAGGTTTCCCTTTTCCAAGAAATGTTGAGTGACAGAAAGAAGCTTAACCTTCAGCAAGTGTTGTCCATCACAGGAGGTGGTCAAACATTATAAATGTCATATAAAGTGTTTTTTTTTTTCTTTAATTTTCCTGTTTCAAGTTCAAAGAACTCTTGCTATAAAAAAAAAAATAGATATGAATTATTAATTAATTAATGCATTTTATTATTAATGTAGTTTATTTTTACATAATACTTAGAAGTGATATCTATTAAATTGTGATGTTTAATTTTTATTGCTGAAAATAACACACAATCTTTGGCAATAGGATTAAATTATTTAAATTAACTTCAATAACATGTGTAATCTTGCAATTTTATAGCAATAATATTAAACATCAAAATTAAATAAAAAACATATGTGACCCTGGACCACAAAACCAGTCATAAGGGTCAATTTTTTCAAAATTTAGATTTATCCATCATCTGGAAGCTGAACAAATAATCTTTCCATTGATGTATGGTGTTACAGATCGGAGGACACAAGGTTAGCAGGTAATGGAACGTTTATTGACAGGTAAGCAATAGAGAGGTAAACAGATGGCGCGGCTTTCTTGATCCCGGAGTTGGTGATCTTGAACTGGGTAGTAATGATGTGAATCTTTACTTGCAGGGATAACTGGAGGAACCAAGGACGATCGGCAACCACACACACACACCGCAGACTTGGGAGCTTCGCACCGGCGATCGTGGAACTGGCTTGGAGCAGGATCCTGGAACCGGTAAGTATATACAGAGACAGGTTAGTAGATTAGCAATAGGGAATACAGGCTTTGTGCTGTCGTAGGAAGTCCTCTTCGCAGAAACGAGACCGGACATCATGTGCTGGGTGGTGTGTGGTTTTATAGCTGACTGGTGATGAGGGACGTGATGCGGGACAGGTGAGCGTGATTAGAACTCAGGTGATAGGGATCGCTGTGATTGGGAGGTGGCAGAGCCTGGCATGTCTGTAACATATGGTTTGTTATGATTGGACAATATTTGGCTGAGATACAACTATTTGAAAATCTGGAATCTGAGGATGCAAAAAAATCGAAATATTGAGAAAATCGCCTTTAAAACTGTGCAAATGAAGTTCTTAGTAATGCATATTACTAATAAAAAATTAAGTTTTGATATATTTACAGTAGGAAATTTACAAAATATCTTCATGGAACATGATCTTTAATATCCTTTAATATCCATGATCTTTAATATCCTAATTATTTTTTGGAATAAAAGAAAACTATAATTTTGACCCATACAATGTATTTTTGGCTATTGCTACACATATACCCCAGCGACTTAAGACTGGTTTTTTTGCTCCAGGGTCACATATATTATGTAAAATGTCCTGTTGCCAAAGTTAAAATACATACATACACTGGTGAAGAGTTTGGAAAATTATTATTTAAAAATAAGTCTCTCATCAAAGATTTATTTGGTCAAATAGGCCTAATACAGTAAAAAAAGTTAAATAGTTTGATTTATTTGACCTATAAATATTTTGTAATATTATAAATGTTGGTACATTTTTTAAACATTATGTTTAAAAAATAATTTAGCGCTATTTATAGTATAGGTTATATCATTATGTATGATGCTTTAAGGCCTACTGTATTTTTTGAATGAGTGATTGAATATTAGTGTAACAATACTGCAGAACAGCACAAAACATGCTATGCTTTGAAAATGAAATTTCATGGCATGTATCGTCAAGCTTGGGTTAAAAGGCTTACTTTGGCATTTTCATGCATTTCTGGTTGAGTCAATCAGGGAATGGCACTTATATAAATGGCCTCTGGTTACTTATTGAGCTTATGATACTAGTGGGTTAAGACTGAACTTTGAATACAGACATCAAGTGGATTGAGAGTTGGATATTTTATTCTGGATCTATGGTACTCATTGCTTTTGCTTTTCCATAAGAATAAAGTGTGGATCAAGAACAGTGGTGGTCTAAGAGGCTCGGCATGTTTGATTTTCCTTTCAACAGCCAATCACCACCACAAGAAGATACAAACACCAGGAACGCAGAGTGGAATCGAATTCTGAAGTAAACCAGAACTTCTTTACCAACAAACTGACCCATAGGCCTATAAAGAGACAAGATTGAATAAAGAAAGAAAAATGGCCTGAAACCCTTTACAGCTCATATATGACATGTTTTTGCAGTTCATGTCATACAGTGTAATAATTGACAGAGTTACAATGTATTGTATATCTACACAATAGTTTATGACTTTGCAAGATGTATGCGGCTTGCACAATCCCCATCTGTTCCTTCAATGGAGTGTTCCATTCTCACAGTCCTTTATGCTGGAAGATTCCACTCATCTGTCCGGAGGGGGAATTCACGGAGACGCTTTTTCTGCAAGGCTGCCTGGGAGGAGCGGTTTGAGTCCTCTGGAGTTTTACATGCCGATAGCTGAATATCTCACAGAGAGCCCAATAAACTTTGGTCAAACAAGCCTCAGTTCAGCACCGACAAAGTTACTGGAAATAGACCACCTATGCCCCTTACTGCCGTTCATCTTTCTTCCTCCACCCCATCTTTCCTTCCGTTCCGTTACCGTTCATGCTTGCTCATGGCACCACAACTCTCGGCTTCGCGTTCCAGGGAGGTGTGATCGCTGCAGCCGACACGCGCTCCAGCTGCTCAGGGCTGGTGGCCTGCCCTGCGTCACCGAAGGTCTTACCTATCCACTCTCACCTGGTTGGCACCACCTCTGGGACGTTGGCTGACTGCGTGCTCTGGAAGCACATTTTGGCTAGAGTGCTCAGGCTGTACCAGTTTCGACACCGCCGCAGGCTGTCAAGAGGGGGCGCCGCCAAACTGCTGTCCCACATGCTGCATCCATTCAAAGGCACGGAGCTGTACGTTGCAGCCACGCTGTGTGGATGGGATGGGGGTGACGAAAAACACGAGCAACCAATTACAGAGAAACATGCAAATACTCCAACCAATCAAATGACAGCCAGCAATTCAAGCGGCCAATCAGCAGCAAGTGTTGCCTCAGCGCCTCAACATGCAAATATTCCAACCAATCAAATGAGAGCCAGCGATTCAAGCAGTCAATCAGCGCCAAGTGTTGCCTCAGCGCCTCAACCATTGATAGTTGCTACGGCTCAACAAGTCGTCAGAAGTTGTTCGAGAATATGCGGCCCATTATGCGGGTTATTTATGTGTGCAGTGACGGGCTGCGCCTGCATGGGGACCTGTTCTCTGTGGGCTCGGAGTCTCCCTATGCATACTCGATCCTGGACAGCAGTGTTTACTGGGGAATGAGTGTACAGGAGGCCACTGAGGTCGCCAGGGAGGCCATGTACCGCGCCACCTACAGAGACGCGTACTCGGGGCAATAATGTCGATCTCTACCATGTGACAAAGGGTGGAGCCGCAGAGAGAGGGAAAACTTGAAAGAGGAGTATTACAGGGAGAAGGAGAGGGAGAGAGAAAGGGTGGCGGAGAGAAATGCTGAAAAGAAAGCAATTTTGAAGTCTGATGACGGAGAAATAATTTGAGGAGGAATACAGGAGGCGGACTTTGGAAATATATTGATTTTAAAAGGATGGTATTTTTTTTTACAGCAAAGCAAAAATAAAAAGACAAGCATGTATTGATAATTAATAGCTCTTACACTGTGAGTGATACTGTGAAAGAATAATAGTGGATTCAAGAAATGAATACCATCATGTTCCAAAACTGCATGATTTTTTGTTTCTGGAGCCCAAAGGGAGATGTTTAGCATGCATTTATACTTTTATAAATACTTTATAGTACTTTTTGTCATTGCTGAAAGTCTAAAGCTCCAGCCCCCTATTATTATGATTGTAACTGACATTTAAAATGTATTTTTTGTGTAGGCTATTAACATATGAGTTTGGAATGATGTGATTCAGGGTTGCAGAATTTTAAATTTTTGAGTAAATAATACTTTTTCATGACCCCACTTTTCTGACCACTTCAAATTGATTCCTAATGAAGAATATATAGTCTATTATAATCTATAATTGAGTATAAATGATCAGTTTTTATAATAAATAGAGAGTTATTACATACTAATGAAACATTTTACACTGTATTTCCTTAAGGCTCTCTCTTTTTTACAGTAATTTGGACATATGCTTATCTAGTCCCTCTTAAATATAAGAAAATAACAAATAAAAATGTATTTTGAACAAATATTATTATATTGACATGACACAATAATTCACAAACTGTCTTTCTATAGCTTACGTTAGCTAGGCTATTCACCACATCTGTTCATATGAATTCATGCTGTAATAAACCAAATGCCCATTTACAAGTGTGTATTTGATCTCTGCTGGGTTTAAAAAGTTTTAAAATCCCTGATGTCACATTTTTCAGCTCAAGGCTTAAAAGCTTTTATATTTGTGCCAGCAGTCGAAGGCTCTGGAGGTTAAAGCATTGTAATGACCCCTACAGGAAACAGAAGGGATTGCTGTTTTTTAACTGATGTCGATTGAATTTCTTGGAATAAAAGCATAAGGGGTGGTCGATTCCATGATCATCCTCTTGTAGTAGGACAGCACCCGCACCAGTTCCACTGGCATCCACTTCGAGTTTAAATGGTTTGGTGAAATCTGGGGCAGCAAGGACAGGAGAACTACACAACAATGCTTTTAGAGAATCTAAAGCAATTTGACAATTAGAACTCCAAACGAAAGAAAGATCTTTTCGAAGAATATCAGTGAGAGGCTTTACTACATCTGAGAAGTTTTTACAGAAGTTTCTGTAATACCCGGCCATGCCAAGAAAACGCCGGAGTTCTCTTTTAGATTTAGGAGAGGGGAAATCAATGATGGCATGAACTTTAGATTCCACTGGTCGAACGGTTCCATGACCGACCTCCTTACCTAAATAGGTGACCTTAGCATGACAGAATTCACATTTTGTTAAATTGAGGGTGAGATTAGCTTCTCGGTACCTAGAAAATACTACTTCTAAAGTTTTTAAATGACTTTCCCATGCATCAGAGTAACAAACAACGTCATCAAGGTAGGATTCACAATTTTTCACATTAGACAACACCTTACTCATTAAACGTTGGAAAGTGGCAGGAGCATTTTTCAGGCCGAAAGCGAGAACCTTGTATTGCAGGAAAACATCTGCAGTAGCAAAAGCGGAGATTTTGGAGGCACGATCAGTGAGTGGCACCTGCCAATACCCCATAAGCAAGTCTAACTTTGTCACAAATTTTGCCTAACCAATGTGGTCAACACAATCAAATATTCTAGGAAGGGGGAAAGAGTCTGATGTAGTCAACTGATTAACTTTACGCTAATCTGTGCAGAAGCGTGACGTTCCATCTGGCTTAGGAACTAAAAGGCATGGGGAACACCAAAGACTTGAACTTGGCACAGCTAAGCCATGCTCAATTAAGTACTGCATTTCTTTTTTCATTATCTCACGTTTCACTGGATTGATGCGATAAGCATTTTGTTTAACAGGACGATGATCACCAACATCGATATCGTGCTCCAACACATTTGTTACAGTGGGCACATCTGAGAACAGTGAAGAATACTTCAACTGCATAAATTCCTGTTGAGATGAACTGGGTAGGTGTGAGAGTTTCGAACTAAACACTGCAAGAGTTTCAGAATTTTTCATAGAAATGTCAGTCAAACAAGCACTTCCAATTCGAAGATCATCTACACTAGGTGAATAATCTGAGGGGCCTGCACTCACAGACACAATAACAGGAGATAGAACTGTGCATTTAAGCTTAGGATGAGAAACATACAATTTTAGCATATTAATATGACATACCCTCGTTTTCCTTTTGCGGTTTTTACTACATAGTCTGTGTCACTTAACTTTTCCTCAGTCCCGTATGGACCTGTAAATTTAGCTTGGAGAGTTGACCCAGGCAAAGGCAGTAATACAAGAACTTGATCACCAGGCTCAAATGAGCGTTGAACAATGCGTTTATCATATCTGCTTTTCATTTGGGACTGTGAACTTTATAAGCTCTGTCGTGCTAACTTCCAGACGGAGTGCAATCTTTCATGGAAAGAGCTCACATGGTCTAACACATTTTTGTCTGTAATGGAGTGACTTTGAGAAAGAAATTGTTCTTGTAACATCTTCAACGGACCCGAGGAAAATGTCCAAAGACCAACTCAGCTGGGCTGAATCCAAGGGATTCCTGGACAGTATTTCTGACAGCAAACAACAAAAGGGGAACCTCTTCATCCCAATCCTTCTTATATTCAAGGCAGTAAGTTCTAAGCATAGATTTAAGAGTTTGATGGAACCTCTCTAAAACTCCCTGCAACTGTGGATGGTAGGCACTAGATACACAATGTTTGATATTCAGTTCTTTCATTAGCCTGCATAAACATAAAATTAGATCCTTGATCCGACTGAATAATTTTTGGCAAACCAAAAGTTGTGCAGAATTTAACGACGGCCTTCACAATTGCAGGAGTTTTCAAGGTGCGTAGCGGAATCGCTTCCGGAAACCTGGTAGAAGAACACATTAAAGTTAACAAATACGAGTGGCCGGACTTAGTTCTCGGAAAGGGCCCAACACAATCTATTACCAGCTTCTCAAAAGGTTTGTTCGTTACTAGAACAGGCTTTAATGGCACTGGGCCAACCTGGTTGGGCTTTCCAGCAACCTGACAAGCATGGCATGATCGACAATATTGAGTCACACTAGCTTTCATGCCAGGCCAGAAAAAGTGTTTTAACAGATTGTTATAGGTTTTCTTGATACCTAAATGTCCAGACAATTCATGATCATGAGCAACACGTAGAACATACTCTCTGTAAGAATTAGGCACAACTACCTGGAACAGAGTTCCAGTCACATTTTTCCTCAGGACTCCACTTACGCATAAGTACTCCATCTAGAAAATAAGCAACTACATCATCATGTAACACTGTTTTATCCATCACAGCAGTAAAACAAGAAGTCAGGGTACCATCAGATTTTTGTGCTTCGATTAGTTGCTTCCTGTCAAAAGGAAAGTCAACATTTGGCCCAAAGCTCAAATTTTGTATCTCCATGTCTAACCCAGTCTTCACCTCTGACAGATCTGAGCACATGAATGAGTCAGAGAGATCAAGCTCTTCTTCAAACTTACGAGCCTGTGCTCGCGTTACAACACAGGAATGAAATACGTTTGGAAACTCCTGATTCAATACAGAATTACTTTCTGACACACATGGTATATCAACTACTTCAGGAAGAGAAGACACCTTGCTTCCGGCTAAATCATTCCCGAGGATGAGAGAAATGCCCTTCAGTGGCAGCTGAGGTTGTACGGCTACTTTAACTAACCTAGTCACAAGATGAGAACGTAAATATACCGCGTGGAGGGGAACCCCAAGTTCAATTCCTTGAACTAGGACATCTGAGCCACAGCTGGAATGTGTCAAAAAAGGAAGTACACCTGCCAAGATAAACGACTGGGCTGCTCCCGTATCTCTCAAAATGCGTACATGTTTATGCTCAGTGTCTAATTCAGAAAAGGAGACTGTACCATCACACACAAATGGTTCAAAAGTGGGATCAATCGAAAGCATAGACTCTAAAGAGTGGGTACGCACAAAAGCAACACTTTTATGTGCTTTCCTCTGGTTCTTACGTTGTAATACAGGACATACTGCAATCAGATGGCCCTTCTCACGACAGTAAAAGCACTCACGAGAATCAAGACCCTGCTCTTCATTCTGGACAATCACAGTTTTAGGGTTGTGACTACGTTCCGTGACACAATGAGAAGAACGTAAAGGGGAAAATACAACTTTGTGGGTAAGCACAAATTCATCTGCAAAGATAGCGGCTTAGGTGAGTGATGTCATATATTGCTCATTCAAATAAACTACTATCTTTTCAGGAACACAATTCTTAAACTCCTCTATGAGGATTAACTCCTTAAGTTGTTCAAATGTGCTGATTTATTTGCTGCACACCACTTCTCAAACAGAATAGTCTTGTCTCGGGCAAATTCAACAAAAGTTTGGCTGGAGGTTTTCACATGTTTTCGAAATTTTTGCCGCTAGGCTTCTGCATCAAGCTCGTAACACATTACATCGTAGTCTAGACTTTGTTCTAAAGTCAATGCCGAACATACTTCCTGTGCCTTACCCACGAGTTTACACTGTAAAAGTAAAGGCCAAATATTCTTCGGCCACTGCAAAGTAGCAGCAATACGTTCGAAAACAGTGAAATAAGTATCAACTTCACTTTCTCTAAATGCAGGAACTAACAAAATTTGTCTGGAAATATCGAATTCAGTTTGACTCACCGGTGAAATATGCAATGCTGCAAGAGCCGGCACAGGAGTAGCATTTCCCCACAATCCAGGAGAAGAGAGTCTGCCCAGACTTTTGCTCAATTTTCAGCTCCTTCAGCCGGATGTCTCTTTTTGTCTCAAGCTCAAGTGCTCGGACATGCAAAAGCTGACTCTGGTACTGCTGTCGGCCTAACTCCACATCTAACTCCTTTAGTTGGATTGCAAGCATTTTTTCTTTTGGTGAAGAGGGATTGCCGGGATCTATGCGTATGTCCTCCTCAGATTTGAGCTCCGTTTCTAAAGCTTCTAAATCGTCAGAAAACATTGCATTTGTAGCAACACCCGTTACCTCAGTTTCACCAGGTAAGATCCTTTGTTTTACCAACTCCTTGTGCAAGGCCTCCTTAATCTCACTCTTCAGCGCATTTCGAGGCACGTTTATATTTAAAAAATCCGCAATTAACAATAACTCATCCTTCCGACACTTTTCAAATTGTTCTTCTGTAGGCGCGATCGTAAATTTTTCAAGTTCAAATTTCAACATCATATTTTCAACATCCTCCCTCACTAGATGAAAACCACCAGGCAAACACGAGAAAAAAAACTCTGCAAAAGCAGCGAGTACGCAAATACACAATTTCATACCTTGTCACTAAACATGCATACACTTAATATGACGAGCCCCCAATTTCATGTTACGCCCGGTCTAGGGGTAAAGGACGCAACATGAAATGAGAGAGTGGAAGCGGGGAATCTTTTGAGGGTTTTAATGAAACCAAACAAAAATACAATAGTCAAATAAATAAATAGGGAACATTTCTTCGGGAGTTGACCTGGCCAAAATAACAAACAAAAACTCTTACTTTAAGACCTCTTTCCTAAAACCTAACCAAAAGAAAATAAAATAAAAGTACAATATATTAACCTAACTTCCTAACCAAAAACAGAGATCAAAAAGGTTTACGATAAAAAATAATGGCGTCAAACTCCTTACTTTCCCAAGCCCTAAAGGCTTACAATGATATACAACTATTTACAAGCTCAAGCAAACAGTGTTAAAAGGGAAATCCAAATCGGTGTCAGTAACAGTCAATAGGGTCAAAATACCAAACAGTTTCCTACTTACAATCTGTAATTATTTTCAGAGAACAAACAATGATCACTCTTAACAGTCAAAATTAATCTAACCTCTCTCTCTCTCTCTCTCTCTCTCTCTCTCTCTTACTCACACACACACACACACTTATCTATCTAAATGGGGACATTCCATAGGTGTAATGGTTTTTATACTGAACAAACTGTATGTGCTATTGCCCTACACCTAAACTTAGCCCTCACAGGAGACTTTATGCATTTTTACAATTTCAAAAGAACGTTGTTTAGTTTATTTTTAAACCCGTTTTACAAATGAGGATGTCCCCTAAGGGAGGTTTTTGGAGATTTTGTCAGGTTTACCTCACTTTTGGGTACAAATTTGTCCCCAAAATATGGTTAAGTAGGTACACACGCACACGTGCACGCGCACACGCACGCACGCACACAAACACAAAACAAAGGAAGTGACATCAGGGCTTTTAAGGTGTGCCGAGAATTGAATGCACATCAAGATGAGCCAGTCATTAGCCTGCAGGAGCCAATCAGCACCATACCTGGACACAAACACTTTCAAAACAAAAGAGAGAAAGAAACGAGAGAATACAAAACAAAGGGTTGTAACAGCCTCTCTTTCAGATGTGAAATCTATGAATCGCAAATGATCTTGAACTTGTGCGCAACTGAATGGTTTCAGCTCTCTGCCTTAATTGTAAACGACTCCAAATTAATTTAATTAACATATAAAAGATCACCAGCATCGTCCAAATCCTTTAATTTAGAACAGCGAGCTGCAAGAACAGCTTACATTTCCAAAAACCTGCAGTACAAGAAAAAGTATGTAGTCTGCTCAGACCCTGAAGTGATGCTATGCACTTTTCCACGTCAAAGACAGTTTTTACCTATATGTGCCGGTGTGGATTTAACCGTACTGCACACTCTAAGATCAAATCTGCGCGTAGGCACACTTTATAAATGAGGCCCCTAGATTTTGGGATTTTCTGACATTCTTCTATGCGGATCCTCTGAAGCTCTATCAGGTTGGATGCAGGACTGTCAAGCAGACAGCCATATTTAGGTCTCTCCAGAGATGCTTGTTTGGGGTCACCGCGATTTCAACCAAGGGGGACTGGGGGACTATTTTCAATCACTTCTAGGGGTAGTTAAAAACATTTTCAACTGGATTTCCCAGCCCTCACAGTAGTACTCTTATGATACTATTATGCATCCTATGAGGTGAAGAAGGTACAAAGATGTCCCCCTAATACTGCCCCAGTGACAAGCTGTTGTACCCCTAAAGGTATAAATTTTGCACATTTTTTTTCTTCTCTAAGGTGTAGCCTATAGGTGTGCACTTTTAGTAAATGTGCAAAGTCATCATAAGTCTGGTTTTTGAATAATAACATTGTATGGTCGGTTGTAAGCACCTTTATAAGCTTCTCTGACAGACTATCCAATGAGGGCATGTTCAGCGTGTGTTTGGAGGCGTGGTATCTCACGAGAGAAGGGCATACACACGATTCACATGACCAGTGTTGGCACCGCACGCTACAGTCAACAACTCAAGGAGCAATACATAGAAAACAGCCGTGAATAAGAGACATTCAAACAAACAGAAGATCAGGTCAGTACATGTTTGCTTCTCAAAATAATTCCCCAAAGCAATGTAACACTGGTAACATCTGGAATGTTTTTGTGCTTCATGTACCTGGGCTGTTACAGTGTATTAATAAAGATGCCAATCAGCATCATCTTGTGTGAAATGATGTTTACTGTAGAGTTCTAGAATCATCGACACCTAAAACCTTCTAGAATCATCCTGAAGAGGAATGGAAACTGGGCGTACAGTATGTGTTACGGTGGGTGAGTAAATCAGTCTCTTTAATATCTAGTGGCATGAATTCATTTAAAAGTGTTGAAATGTATTGTATGTCAGAACAATGTTACAAACCATGAGAGAATAATAACTATGCCAACACGATTTCATGAGAAAGCATAACTATTTTGCCAGGTGTCGATTCAGAATGAATTCATATGATATGATTTTTATATACGATTAAAAAAACAAAAAACAAAAAAAAGTGTAAGGTCCACCCCACAAAATGTATGAATGAGATTGTACAAATTCATAACATTTAGCCACCATTTCACCAAAGTGTCAAGTAACTGTCATCATGAGAGTGTGTTGACAATGCTGAACTAATTCATTACTAGCTTTCTTGATTTCCACTTTCATACTAATATGCTACTAGAGATGCTAGTCATTTTTTAAGTTTATTATGTTTAAAGGTTTCAAATAGAACCAGCAGGAAATAATATAGAATTGGAGAAAGTTAGAAAAAAAATGCATTCATGGTTTATTTCGATGTTTAAGGTCTGATGTGTTTTTGTTTTAGTTTTGTTTTCAGGTTATTGTGGAGTGATTTTCCTGCTGAACGAAGCCTAGACCGGCCAATCTGGTTGATCTGGCGACCGTGAATGACCGCTGATCCTATATTATGCTCTGAGCATATGAAAATGCTCAAAACATACCCCTGCTGAAAAAAACAGCTAACCAACCCTAAGGTGGTTGGCAGGTCTCTGCTGGTTTAAACTGGAAGTAACTGGTTTTAACTGGCCTCGCTGAACTAGTCAAGCTAATCTCCCAGGCTGGCCAAGTTGGTTTTAGCAGGTTGATCAGTTGGTCTCCAGTCTGACCTGCTAAATAGTCGACAAAACCCCTCTAACACCAGCCTGTTGACCAGCTATGACCAGTCAACCACAGAAATTAACCATGGTTTACTACAAATAAAACCAAAAACCATGGTTACCACAAATTAACCATGGTTTTGCTACACTAACCATACTTTAACCATATAGTAAAACTACAAATGGTTAACAATATACAAAACAAAACATGGTTGATTAAAGGCAGCTTAGGCAGGGTTTAGCTGTTTGTTTGTTTTGGCAGGGAATAATTCATGAAAATGATTTTATGCTGGTTTTAGTCCCTCAACAAAGCTACACTGTCAACAACCAAACTATCCCAGTCACAGATTTTAGGATTAGATTCGGACAATAAGTAAAGAAAGTGATATTGATATTAGCAATTAAAGTATGAATGTAGTTAATTTTTATTAAAGGTGTTCATTTAAATTTGATGGAGTGTCACGAGCTCGAGTGTGTTCTCTAACTCACATAGCAGGAGCTTAGCTTGCTAACTGTTAACCACGATAATCACGATAATGCAACACATAATAGTGTTTATAAAACTCAAAGCATTAATTCAAGCATGCGATTCATATAACAGGTCTTCATCTTTTAAGCTAGTTATCAACTAAATAATGAGTTTTGGTATTGGGGAGTGAGTGAGCTAGCATGCTAACAGTCAGTCTTAGCGGCTGCACCGAATGCAGCTCTGAATATTAAATTAAACTATAGAAGATCACAAACAGATATACAGATGAAATACAACACCATAAACGAATTGTCATGGTTAATATAACATGTTCATAAATATAGTGTCAGGCTATACAGTGATGTACATTCACCAGGATGGCCGAGTGGTTAAGGCGTTGGACTTAAGATCCAATGGACTATGTCCGCGTGGGTTCGAACCCCACTCCTGGTAATGACTTTTGACTTTTATATCTATTAGAGTAGGATCGAAGATAAACGTGCACAACTGCAGTACATCACGTCAAATTATAAAATAACGCTGCACAGAAAAAAATAAAATAAAAATTTGATCGCCGATTGCAATACTTAACGTGTATAAAAATGTAGCTGGATCGATGAAGGAAGGTGAAGCGACTCACCAGCTCGAATGAAATCAAATCCATAAGGCAGGACACATACTTGATAGATGAAAGAACAAATAAGGAAAACTTAAAAAAATGCCTCGATATGGTGTTAAATGGGTGGTCTTATACTGCCTCCTATTGGTATATGAAAGCTAACATCTGTTAAATAATTCAAGATGTTAAATAAAACAATGTTTGATCAAAGGGTGTAATCTGAATAAGATTGTAAGACCTGTGTAAGGCATGAAATGCTGCTTCTTATTTGGTCTGTAATTATTGATATATTGCTTCTGAAATATATGCTATTTTTATAGGCTACAGTTTACTGGAGTCATGGCTGTATGTAACAGTGCATTTTTATTTTGAGTTGTTTAATCTGCATTATATTTGCATATTATATATAGGCCTATAATATAATAAAAATAAATAAATAAATAAAATACACATGGTTATTGCATTTGAATTTCTTTTCAGTCTATCCTCCATCCAAATAAATGTTAACAAGGCTCAGATCCTTCGAGTCCGGACCGGTGGGTTGTGAGGTGGTTTGCTCCATAGATGCTCACTCAAATTAAGATCTGAGGAATCGGAGGACCAACGAAACATGCCAAATTCTTTGTCATGTTCCTCAAACCGTCCCTGAACAAATTTGCAGTGAAGGGGAGGATGAGGTCTGCAACAGTGGTAAATAACATCCATATGAATGCAAGGTTTCCCAGCAGAACGTTGGCCAGAGCATCACATGCCTGCTTCCCATAGTGCATCCTGCTCCCATCTCTTCCCCAGCTAAAGGATGCACATTCACCTGGCCATCCACCTGATGTTAAAGAAAAAGGGTCCAGTTCTGACGCTCACTTTGGCCATTGTAGATGCTTTTGGTGATGGACAATCTGATACGGAACAAACTGCAATGCATCTATAATGGCAGCATTACGTTTTTCAGCAATTTGAGCTACAGTAGCTCTTCTGTGATCGGACCAGCCTATGCTCCCTATGAAGTGCATCAATAATGAGCATTGGGTGCTCATGAACCTGTCATGTGCACCATTTTTGGTGGATACTAACCACTGCATACCCGAAAGACTTGCCATTTTGGAGATGCTATGACCCAGCCATCTAACCATCACTCTCTGGCCCTTGTCAAAGTAACTCAAAGTTGAATAACTAACTATCACTTGCTGCCTAATAAAGCCGACCATTTGACAGGTGCAATATAACGATATAATCACTAAACAACTAATGATACCCCCGGTTTCACAGACAAGGCTCTGGAAGGTCTGCATTTAAAGTCACACCAGAGGTGTTCAAATGGGATCAGGACTTGTCTTTCTGCAGACCAGTCAAGTTCTTCCACACTGACTCAATCAATCATGTATTTTTGAAGCGTGTCTTATACACAGAGGCACTGTCATGTTAGAATAGAAAAGGGTTCTGTCCAAACTGTTGCTATAAAATTAGAAGCACACAATTCCCTAGAATATCATTATATGCTTAAACATTAAGATTTGTACTCATAGAGATTACTAAAGTAGTCAAGCCAGTTCATTAGAAGGGGGTGCCAATACTTTTGGCAATATATAGTGTATATGTTAAGATCAGTCAGTGCAAGTTTCTTTCAGTTGAAACAGCTCAGATTTACATTTTAGTCTAGGACTAGGCTTAAACCTTGTCTGTGAAACCAGGGGTAAATTAGTTTATTTAAATGTAGCAAAAATAAATTGATTGCAACCACTTAAAAAAAAAAAAAAAAAATAGTAGGCTAAATTCAATTAATCTAAAAGTGAATATTAACTGAGAGTTGTAATAGCATATCATTACTCTTTTGTTGATTCTGATTGCTTCCAGTGTCCTAATTTGGATAAAAGCGTCTAAATGACTAAATGACTAAATGTAAATGTAATATTAAGCTTTGGAATGTTGTGAAGTAAAAGTTTGCAAAAAGAAAAACACTCTGATAAAGTACAGACTCTTGAAAAGTATATTTAAAGCAGAGTAAAAGTACTCAAAAAAGAGTGAAGTTTATAAAAGTATATTCCAGAAGAGGACGCGCTCGTCATTCAAACCAGCGCGCGCGTCGTGGGGTCACGCGTCCATCATTCCCGCGGCGATGGGCGGAGCTGGGAAGCGTTGTAACTCTTCTTTTGTTATTCATGAGCGAAGGAAACACTCCGGGAGCGCAAAAACAATCGCGTTGGATAACTTTGATGTTTCCTGGACTGAGCAGAGATCTGGAGCATTAGACGAGCCGGCAGCTGCTGCTTGTGGAGCGCTGAATATGCCATAAGAAGAGCCGATGATTCATTATTTACTCAATCATATAAAGACACGGTACTGCATTGAGAGATTGATCACGCGCAGGTGAGAGCTGCTGCTGCTGCTTTTAAAGTCACGCTTACACATGTCTGCAAAACTTTGCTGTGTTTGTTGAATTATGAGCGCCTGAACCCGACTGACTAAAGTAACTAAACAAGTTAAACTAAATAAGCAAACAGATGAATGAAGGCTATGCTTCTGGGAAACGGCTATTTGGTTTCTCTGACTCATAATTGGGCTACTAGAAGTTAGTTTTGATGCATTATTATAAGAAACTCAAACAAACCTGAACTGATCTTGGATTGCAAGAGTTAGTAAAAGATAAGGGTCACATCTAGCGCTGGTTAGGTTAGTTAAAGTAAGGCTTAGTTAGGCTTGGCTGGGTTTAAGTAGGGTTTGGGTCAGTGTTAAGGTTGTTTGTGGTTAGTTTGAGTTGTTGTTAGGGTCTGCAGACACTTTCACGAATTTGGCAGGTAAGATGGCCATGTGTTTCAACTCTGGCATTTTTTTCTTTTTTATCCAGAACACACAATGCATTCTTTCTGTTGACTGTTTAATCTGGTTTTTATAAGCATGCATGAACAAATAAAAAACTTAATGCAAGAATGCATGCACATGTATTTTTTGTGAGATGGACGCTGAGAAAATGGAAGCACAAAGTTTTCTTTGCAGGAATCTAAAGTTAGACGCTTACGTCATTCACTTTTGCTGCATGCATGCCAACACATAAAGCTGAAGCCTTTAATGGACAAGACATGCTGTAAATTACTATCAGAGGGGGCTGCGTTTCTATGCTCTCCAGCAACTCTCAACATTCCTGCTCATTACCTCATTACTAATCAATGACATCATCACCCAGCCGTCCTGGCCATCAGCTGCTGAAGTGCTGCTTTGAGATGTCTGGTGTTGGTGGACCTTATCAGTGAGTGTATTTGAGGGCAGGGATGTGGGGGGGAGCTACAGAATGAATGCATGGTCACCTGTTTGGCTGGGTGACAGCTCCTGTTACAACTTGACCACACACACACACACACACACACAAAGGACCTGGTTTTTCTCGTGCGGTAGTTGGTCCCACCCTCGTTCTGATGGTGTTGTTTAGTATGGCTGCTAAACGTGGTGATAACATCTTACTCCTGATTGTGCATCTGCCTGTGTAAGGCCGATCTTTTTAGCTGCCCTGTTGATCTCACCTTAGATTTCCCTGATCCAGGTCAATCTTGACATCACAAACTCTTGGCAGCCTCTCAGGACCCATACTTTATTCAAACATGTTCTGGTCCATCAGATGGATTATTGCATTCAGAGATAATCACTTAACACTGTAACTTTTGAAATAATGATGAACTATGAAATGTACTTTGATTCATTTGTTCCATGTGTAGCACCCTCTGCAAGGAAGCATCTGTTATTTGCAGCATCACAAATAGGTTTGAATTGCATTGTTTATCTGAAAAGTTTTGGAGTTAAAGTTATGCTGTATTCCCGTCATGTTGGAAGTTGCAAGTTCACATAAATTAGACTTCACCCACTTGACTGTTATGTCATGTTAAAAAACAGAATCAAATCAAAACTTGGAATTATAATCAAATTAGTGATGGATTAGTAATGGAATTAGTAAGAATTAGAATTAGAAATGATGAGATCAGGATTTTGATCAGTAAAAGAGTGGCTATTCAAATCCGAATCAACGCTAGAATGAGAAATAGAATTGGTGTGAATCAGAATTACCCTAGTTCTAATCCGAAAATTCTAATCTGATTCTACGTCATTTAAATTCTAAATTAGAATGATAAATAGAACTGGTGAGAATCAGAAATGGTTATAATCAGAATTTAAACTGAATTAGAATCAGAATTGGAATCAGTATAAAAAAAACACATTTGAAATCAGGAAGAAGAATGATAATTATAAATTCATTTATCTTTTCAGAATTTAAGTTGGCATCGGAGTTAGAATTAAAATTAGAGGCAAAAAGTAATACTTTAAAGTACATCAGAAATGAAATTAGAATTGGCGAGAATCAGAATTTGAATCGGTGTATTAATGATGATTCAAATTAGAGTTTAGGTTGGCTTCAGAATCAGAATATTCTAATCAGAATTTTAATGATATCAGAAACGTAATCAGAAGTAGAGTCAGTATTAATATTGCACTTCAGTTCGGAATGGAATGTTTTTGAAGTAAAGAATGAAACTGAGAACTCAAAGAGAACTGTTTTTCCACTGACAAGATCTTGTCATTGCTTGTTTTATTTATCTTGGGACTGATTTTGTAATGCAGTAAAATTGAACAACAGTCCCCTCCCTCCCTTCTCACAGCTCCGGTTCACTCCACATTCACTCAGAGCCATAACATCCCTGCAGTTTGCCATGAGCAGCCCGGCAGCTTGCTGGATTGCTGCACAGATTCTCAGATTATCTTCACACCTCTTCCTGCTTTCTGAATGACCTAGAGGAGATTATACGCCCATGTTGAAACAGTTTCATTTCATTTGAGAAGAAACGGCATGGCCTCTCCCTGCACTGCACTTTCCAGCTCTCCCACAAAGCTTTGCAGTTGTTCTAAAATGTAAGATCACATGCTTGCTCCCCTCTCTTGTGGTCTGTGTAAATGTTTCAGAGAGCAACATGCAGTAAATGGATATTCTGCATTCATGGAACGGCCATTTCCTGAAATTAAAGTCAATATTTTTAATTTTTTTTACAACAAATTAGACTGGAAACCACATTTAGAACAGACCGGTGGCTGGATGCTACCTTCTGAATTAAACATGAGTATTGCATTTCAGAGATGATTGTATGTTGTGCTCAATTGCAGGGATTTGCAGTGGGCTGTATATGTAAAAGAGAGCCGGATTTCTGCTTCAGCGTGTCAGTACTGTGACTCCTGAGAAGGAAGATGGCTACCGTGGGCACAGTGTCAGAGGCCTCTGAGGCCGGAGACAACAGCGAATTCACTGACATCATCAAATGGAGATCAGGTAAGCTAGAGATGACATGCGTTGCATCACAAGTGTTGAGCTGCTTTCTTGATGTTTCAAGGTGGTTTTGAAGTAGTGTGTCATTTTAGATTCTGATATTTAACTTTTAAGAAGTTTGGCATTTTTTTGACACTTTTTGATGGATTGACGAGAGAGGACAGAGGATCACTCGGTCAGGGATCAGGGAGTGTTGCATGCTGGATTTGAATCTTTGTCAGCTACATGAGTGTCTTGGTGCATTGAGTAATAGTACACCCTGAGTCCTGACTCTTATTTCAGTATGATTCTGACAGAACTGGTATCATAGATGAACTGTCTTTGGCTAAAATCAGTTGCTTCAGCTAATTTGTGTTCTAGGGCCTTTACCATTAAGCCAATTGGTTGTTTTAATTAAAAAGGTGGTGGGACTTCATATTTCTCCAAGTGGTCTGTTTCCTGCTCCTGTCTGTTGTTGGAGGAATGGCCAAGCTTGGGGTCAATAAGATGTTATAATGTTTGTGACAGAAGTTTCTTATGCTCACCAAGGACGCATTTATTTACAATACAGCAAAAACAGTAATACTGGTTGGTATAAAATATCTCCGTTATATTTGATTGTATTTTAAAATCAATTTTTATGTAAAGCTGAATTTTATGCACTTCTCTAGTCTTCAGCGTCACATGATCCTTCAGAAATCATAATAATATGCTGATTTGCTGCTCAAGAAACATTTCTGATTATTATCAATGTTGAAAACAGCTGTGCTGCTTCATAATTTTGTGGAAACCCTGATGCATTGAGTCTTTGAATAAAAAGATCAAAAGAACAGCATTTATGTGAAACAAAAATCTTTTGTAACATTATAAATGTCATTTTTGAACAATTTAATGCACACTTGCTGAATAAAAAATATTATTATTTTTTAAATAATAAATCTTATTGACCCTAAACATTTTAACAGTAGTGTACATTGTCCTATTTTTGCAGACAGCTAGGTTCATATGTATTTAATAAAATATGAGAAGCTTTTCATTCATTAAGGGCAGTATTTAGTCTCATAAAAAGTTGCAAGGGTATAATATAAAATGACATCTTGTAATTCCCGAATGCTCCCAAAAACATTTTGAATACTGGAATATTGCTAGAATGAACATTTATGAGACAAGATGGCACAGTAAAATGTTCAATGCAGCTGCGTACACTGAGCCAAAAAGTATTTAGACACTTCTGAATGTCACTGCGTTACATAACAAAATATCAGCTTGTGTCTTTAACCCTTCAAGCAGAACATTTCATGAAAGGATGATTTTCAGATGGGTTTTAAATGCCAAAACGTCCTATGCTGCTCAATATTACATTTTCCGATTGTAGTTGACCACAAAGCTAAAAAAAAATAGGCTAATGTTGATTTCATGGGGTCTTTAAGTATGTCATGGGCCTCAGTTGAGCTTAGTGATGCAAACCGGTAGACTGGGACAAAACTAAACTCTGACCTCATTTACTTGACTTCCACACGCTAAACTAGTGTTTGCCAGTGGAGATTATCAGTGATATGAACTGTGAGTAGATGGAGTTATACTATATACCACAGCGTTTTATATTTCAGCATTCACTCATGTCAATGTAAATGCTCGTGTAGCTGTGCAGGATCTGGTTATGCAGAGTGTGATCTTAAAGAAGCTGTTTAAAAATAAAGGTAATTGCGACTATCTCACAAGTCTGACTTTCAAAATTCTGACTTTTTTTTTCCTCCGTATTGGATGATAGAAACTTGCAATTGTGAATTACAAAGTCATAATTGCGAGTAATTCTAAGAAACTCAGAACTGGACTTTATGACTTGCAAGTTTATTTACTTAAGTTTATTTATATTACTTGAGTTTATATCTCAATTCTGCGAAAAGAAGTCAGAATTACAAGAAAAAAGTAAGAATTGCACGATAAACTCATAATTGTGAGAAAGTGAGAATTGCGAGTAGTGTTGTCAAAAGACCCGGTACTTCGGTACCAAGTCGGTACTAAAAAAATTAAAAATATTCACAGTACCAGGTTTTTTAAGTACCGGTGGTACCGAGTACCCGGCTCTTGATGTGTATGGCCCCATGATTTCCACGACGCAGAAAACTCGGACGGAATCTCGGAATGGAGTTTTAAAAACGGAATTTACAGTTTAACGCGGAATGTCACGGAATTTGTCAAAGTTTGGATGAATTAATCAAAAGTAGGTCATTACACTTAAATCAAATCGCGACATGGACTGTTATCTGTAAATATTAAGCCGCAAAATTAGATTCAAATATGAATCCTGCACGTTCTGCGAGTCACTGTCTGTGTGAATGAACGAATGGCGTTTTTTTTTTTTTTTTGCTACACGCACTGAAGCGCGCATGATGCTCGCGGTGATTTCATCGTCTGCCGTCTCAATGACGACATAAATACATAAACAACACCAGAACTGCTCTGAGAGTCACTTCACAAGCATTTTACTGTTGCATTTGAGTAAAACCAGCGTCATATCATATAGCTTTATCACAGAAATTTAAAGGTAACGTTATTCACGGCAAGCCGTCAAAATAAAAGTTTATCTTAAAGACATTGTGCCAGAAATATATTACTATTATTTAGTAGAATGCATGTGATACTATTACTACTGTTGAAAAAATTAATAAATCTTTATTTTTAAAGAAATAATCACACTATGTCTTCCATATCTTCATTTTAATAGTAAATCCCCTTTATTTACCAAAAAAATAAAATGTTTAAATTTCAATAATTAAAAGAAATTAAATTTGGGTGAAACTTTTTTACTGTTTTTCATACTTTAACACTTGCGGAAAAACTTGAAACACAATTTTAAGTAAGTATAAAGAATGGCATTGATTTTTGCACATTTTATTTTTGTTTGACTTTATTAATAAAAATTGTGTTTTTTTTTTATTAGCATGTTTTTGTGTTTTGCTTTGGTACCGAGAAGCGTGGATTTGTACCAAATACTGAAATTTTGGTACCGTGACAACACTAATTGCAAGATAGGAACTCTCAGTTGAGAAAGTCAGAATTGCGAGGTAAAAAGTCGCAATTACTTTTTAAATTGTTTATTCAGTGCTGGAAACGGGCTTCCACATACAGCCGAGTTAAACACAGGAATGAAGAGAAGAGCACAGGACTTCTGTGAGGTGCTCTGTAGGTGTTAGTGCTTTAGCTGTGCTCTGCTGTCAGGTCTCTCTCTCTCTCTCTCTCTCTCTCTCTCTCTCTCTCTCTCTCTCTCTCTCTCTCTCTCTCTCTCTCTCTCTCTCTCTCTCTCTCTCTGGGAATGCTGGAATTCCACTGAGGCTGTGGATTTACTGCGCTTGTCTTTCCAGACCACAATGCCTTTTTTCTGTAAGGATTCCGGTCTCCTAGAAACGGGCAAAAGTTATGTTTTCTTGGGTTGGAGCTGCCAGGGAAAACGTTGCAGAGAGAGACACGGTCACGTGTTTTCAGTCACCAGCTAAAGCAGGTCTGTAACCACAGGCCTTGTTTTGATTTGGAATATTAACAGAATCATGTGATTTTTGTTGTGGAGAGTAACTTTTAGTAACCCCCCCCAGGTCCTGTAGAGGAATAATGATTAACTATAGTTCAGTGAGCTGTGGGATTGTCACCAATGCTCACTTTGCACATACTGATCGTGTGTGTCTAAAGGAAATGATATCGTATGGAGAGATGACTGATGTGCAGCGGGAGTCATTGGCCTCTCTGGCCGGTCAGTCAGTGATGTGACAGGTTTTGTGTCTGTATGACGGCACATCCTAAAGGACGCTCACACATGCACTGATTTACAGCAGCAAGGCAGCTGGTTTGATTGTCAATCATTTGCATTTAGAGCTGGTTATTTCCAGAGACGCGAGTGACGGTAATCATTAACAGTGTGATGAAGGTGTGTTCAGGGCGCATATTTAACTTTATGCAAATGAGCAGCATTGGCACCCAGCACCTGCTAATGGGTGTGAAGATGTTGGATGTGATCTGATGTTTGTGAATGTGATCATATCTTCTAGATATGATCAATATGGTTTGATTTTGATGCCAATATCTGGTGGCTGGTGGTCAATACGTATTTGATATCACAACATTTAATTTAAAGATCTTAACACACAAGAATTTTTATAATTTAACACATTCACTCAAATATAACTTATTTTTTTATATAATCATATTATTATTCTGAGCCAGGGGCACACATTTTTTTGCTACAATGCGAACTTCAGATCAAGCAAGGTTCTTGGTATTAAAAGTTTATTAGATGTTCAAATACTTTCAATTATGTAAATGCATATTTGCTGAATGCTGACAAAGAATGAAAAAGGTATTAGCATTTGCATTTCTTTGGACGACCCATATATATATATTTGGCACTTTTAAATGATCCGCATTGATAATTATTTTGGTTTGATGATGGAGTTTTGACAGCTTCTCTCCATCTTTATTAGTTTACGGTCTCTGTAATTATTAATAGAACAGCAGATGCTTTAATAATAATCTGATCTTCTGTATTTACATGATTATAAACACGTTTTTGAATAATTTTTATTTATTTTATAGTATTTTATCAACTTTAAATTTAATTTGTTTTCAAATTATTTATTTGTAATTTACTAAATAATATCAAATATTTGATTTCAGTAATTGTTATGCGTGTGTTTTTACTGTCCTGTATCACATTATTATTTGAATAATGTGATAATTGTATCAGCTTTATATCATTGACCACTCGTCTCTCTAAGATGTGTCAGCATTGGTCATCAAAAAATCAAAATGGTCAACTAATAACTTCAGACATGGCATAAACTGACTGATGATGGTTTCCTGCCTCTGTGTATTTCCTGAGGAGGGATCGGTTCTCAAGTTTCGGTCATGGCTGATGTGTGCAGCAGCTCAGAGCAATTTCTTTATATTCTCTCACTCTCTCACTCACACACACACACACACACTCCTGTCATAATTTTACTAGCATAAGAGAGGAGGAAGTCCTCATAAAGCAACATCCTGAATTCACACACAGCTCATGGAAGAGCCAATCAAAACATTAAAGTTTTGTCTTCTAAATCAGCATTAATCAAGCTGAAATCTGAGGAACAAAGAAACCATCGACTTCATTTATGAAGCTTTTCCTGCATGTGTTATGAAACAGAGGTCATTGTCCTGGAGTAACAACGACTGCCCCCAAAAAAGTGCAGTTATTGCAGCTTGTGACTGGGGCAGAGCCCTTAAAGTGGACAACTTTGTACCTTATCCAGCCCTAAACGGTGCATATTTGTACCTCAAAATTGTAATATTTACCCTTAAGGTACTAATATGAACGTTGTATGTGTCTCTTTGAGAGAACTGTCCCAGTGACAAGCTTTTGTTTCTCGTGATAGTGTTAGAGTACTGCTTCATTCACTGCAACATTTGTCATACTTTATATACGTATGTATACTTTAGCTAATAACAGCTTGTGTGTGTATGATGGTATTTAATGCGTGTTCTGGATTCAGGGTTTTCCTGGATAAAAGCCACTGTTATGATAAGATCTAACCGACTGATAAGATAAGTCAATAACCGACCGTGCACTGACTGTCTGCATATTACACACACACACACACACACACACACACACACATTTGAAGTGCTTTCTCAATCTGGAAAACTTTCATCTGATTGATTTATGCAACTTCCTGTGTCAGGGTGCACAGGTTTTACCAGTCCACCTGGAAACCAAATCATAATGACAAGATACCAGACTGGCACAATGAACTAATACTACTAATCTCTGGTTTTGACTATATTTGTTAGGTTACTGCTGTGCTGTCAGAGTTTTGTCAAATGTGTCAGAATAGCAGCACAATTGAATTGCAATATACAGTTCTGCTCATTGATCAGTTATTGCAATGATTATATATGCTGTTTTTATTCTGTTAACCTGTATTAAAAGTTATTAAAGTTTTATTCAACTACAATATTGTGGTTTATTAATATTGTTTTAATCTGTTTCCAGTAAATACCTCATAACACACTAAATATCTCATAAAAACGAGCCAAACTATGGTTAGTCACTTTAGTGGCCAGTTCTTGTTGAGAATAAGCTGGAATATGGATCAGACTTTTTGCTGAGATTTTATGCCAGTCAAAAATCTTTTGTTACATTATAAATGTTTTTTTTGTTACTTTTGATCAATTTAATGCCTCCTTGCTGAATAAAAGTATTAATAAAAAAAAAAAAAAAAAATCTTACTAACCCCCCCCCCCCACACACACACTTGCTGAAGCATGCTGGGTAATGTAGTTCTGCTGTAGGCACATTCTCTGTGCTCTAATTTGTCTGCACAGGTTGGCAGCTCTGCACGCTCACACAGGGCCGTGATAGAACCAACACACACACACACAAGCAAGCTGAAGTTCTCCTGTTTAACACGTCTTCTCTTCCTCGTCTCGGTCTCTCTCTTTCATCCAAAAACACTCACATTCTTGTTCTCTCTCACACAGTGTATTGTAAAGTGAGGTGAGACGGGTCTCTTCACAGCAGCCAAGTGTTATATAAGCTGTGCTCATGGCCAGATCTGTCTGTCAGATACACTGCCTTCTCTCGCAGCAGAGCCAGACGTCTGACTGATGGTCTGGTCCAGTTTGCAGCTGATTTTGCTTAAAATCTGCCCACTTGTTTGGAGAAAAAAGGGTCTGAGTGACGCATTACTCTCTCAACTACTGTCTGTTTTGTTTTTGTTAAAGGGTTTCTTGAAGAAAATACCAGTGCCTACAGGACTGCAAGGGAATACTGTTAAAGTTGTTTTTAGGGAAGTTTGGTTTTAGTTGTGTAAACTAGGAATAGCAGTATCAGAGCTATCATTTCTGTTGCAGTGACTAGGGGTGCGCTGATCCGATATTCAGGATCGATATCGCTTTGATACTGGCATTTTCTGCTGGATCGGGGTATCGGTCTGACGAGACCGATACAAATCCGATATTCTGCATAGCTGCTATTGTGTTATTGTTAAGCCCCACAAAAGCCACAAACACATAAAACACCATAAAGTTTTCATGCACTATATTCCAAGAGTTCTGAAGCCGTTACATAGTTTAATGTGAGGTACAGATGAATAAGTCAAGTTCACGTAAACACTTACTGCAGTTACTAGAATCTGCTGCTTATCTGCTCTTTAGAGTCGGTTTTGATTTCTGATTGGCTGTCTGATTTTGTTCATCAGCTAATAAAATCGCTTTGAAGGTAATTCAAATTATATCATTCCTTTTTGTTTCATTTTTGACTTCTCAAAGAAAGATAATCAAGACTTCATCGTTATTATTTTTGTTATTGGTGGAATGGAGCTTATTTGTTAACTTATTTGTTCTCCCAAAACTCACTTTTTCACTTCCAGCCTTCATGGAGTATTATATATCACTTATAATAAATGATTAAATACAAAATAAATAGTAGTTATTAAAATCGATGCGGTTTGGAATTGGTAAAATGTGATCAGAATATCAACATGCCTGATAATTATGCACACTGTGTAGTTTTGTGTGCATCAGGCGGTCTTTGAATGAACTATGGGAGCTCTATAAGCATGACGTCTCTGACCTGTGTGTGCTTTCGTATTAATGGTGTGTTCTGTCAGCTGACAACTCTTTGTAGTACTCAGTAAAAAGTGAAAGTAAGGAAGTGAAATTAGTGCCCATTGGTTGACTAGTGAGGGAGAGTGTGTTTTGGCAGTGTATTACAGCAGGACTTTATGACTCACAGTAAAAAAAAAAAAGGGGCATTTTTTTTCGTCTCATTGTGACTTCATATCTCAATAAGTAAGTTCAGAGTTCGCAATGTGACTTTATATCTCAGCGTGTCCTCTGACTCAAGGTTTTTGCAGAGCATGCTGGGTAAAGGGCGAGACTGACCCAGTGAAGTGTAGCTCTGTTCTGAGACTGCGCTTTTGACACCCTGCCGAGAGTTCAGTGACCTTATTACCTGAGATTGTTCTTGTGAAATGGACACCATGTGTTTGTGTGTCACCTGAAACCCTGAACCGTGGAAAACAGTGTAAGCAAATAAAGGAAACTCACCCAAGGCGATCTCATTACGCACACATCTCTCTCTCTCCGTGTTCTGCTGCTGTCATTGTCCGGCTTGTGTGTGTGACCAGGATGTATTCAGGATATTGCTGAATGAGAAACTGTAGTAATAGAAGCAGGAAGCACCAAATAGCTTGTGTATTGTTTTGGGCCTCATTAAACTCCATCTTGACTGGCCTCTGTGTGTGTGTGTGTGTCCAGTTGAGAGACCCAACACTAAACTTGAAAATATCGGCACTCTCAGAATGAATTGTATCATTCATCTGACTGTGAGAGGAAAGCAGTTAGCGGTCACTTCATTTGAAATGAATATTAAAAAAATGCACACAAGTGTGGGAATTTAGTGTGTTTATGCTAGGGATGTGCGCTACGACTAGTCCTAAAGTAAGAAAGAAAATCAGTTCATTGTGTGAATATGCATAGGGATAGTTCACCCAAAAATTACTCGCCCTCATGTCGTTCCAAACCTGTAAGACTTTTATTCATCTTCAGAACACAAATGAAGATATTTTTGATGAAATCCGAGAGCTCTCTGAACCTCCATAGACAGCAACACAACTGAAACGTTCCCAGAAACGTAGTAAAGAGATCATTAAAACAATCCATGTGACATCAGTGGTTCAACTGTAATTTGTGTGCAAAGAAAACACAAATAACAACTTTATTCAACAATTCTTCTCCTTCAAATCACATCTTATCGACTGTTCAGAGGAAAGCATGCGCATGTGTCGTGGTACTCTCATTAATGGTGGAAGAAGTGGTTTGGAGGAGAAGAATTGTTGAATAAAGCCATTATTTTTGTTTTCTTTCAGCACCAATAGTATTCTCGTAGTTTTGTAAAATTACAGTTGAACCACTGATGTCACATGGATTATTTTAATGATCTCTTTACTACGTTTCTGGGTCTGGGAGCATTTCAGTTGCGTTGCTGTCTGGTCAGAAAGCTCTCGGATTTCATCCAAAAATATCTTCATTTGTGCTCCCAAGATGAATAAAGGTCTTACAGGTTTGGAATGACATGAGGGTGAGTAATTAATGACTAAATTTTAAATTTGGAGTGAACTCTAACCCTTTAAAATATGAATCAAACGGTCAAATAACTCCAGATACTTTATTATCTGAATCGTTCTTATTTTCCAACAAATGGTTAAAATTTACATCACTGTCAACAAAAGTAGGGATGTGAGAGACTAGTTGACATTGGAAATACTAGTTGAAATTTAGTTATTTTGATGTGTTATTTTGAAAAGTGGATCTCTGGAGCAGAAAACAAATTAATTTAGTAAGCAGTAAGTGATGATTGACTTGGTAAACAACACCGCTAAATGGAGTTCAACCAATAAAGAGGCATGAAAGAAAGGCCAGAAGAAATGGAGAGAAGTGAAGACAGTTCCTGGATTCCCTCGTGCTGGCTGATGTGTGTGTGTGTGTGTGTGTGTGTGTGAGAATGTCTGAGGAGGGTGTGGTGAGCGGAGAAAGGGAAAGTCTATATTCAGAGCCTTCATTATGGAGAGAACTGTACGTGTGTGTGTGTGTGTGTGTGTGTGTGTGTGCACGCGCTGGAAAATGGTTGAGGAGTGTGTGTGAGCTGAACATCTAGAGACAATGACAGTTATGTGCATTGATGGAATAGGCACTGGAAAACCACAGTAAATAATTTATCCTAACCTGTTGCTGGAAACAAAACACACACACACCGTCAATTACTTTATTTTTAGACTGTTTTTATAGATGAACATGTGCCTAAAAGGAGGTTTTGTCAGATTTGGCTCACTTGTGAGCAAATTAGTCCCCAAAATATGGTTAAGTAGGCACACACACACACACACACACACACGCACACGCACACACACACACGCTCATGCATACTTAATTTGTTCTGAAGGCCAGTGACCTTGGTAGAGAACAGTTCAAATTTGATTGAAAGTCTGTTTCGGATAATATGTAAACACAGAGGAGTGTGTGTGTGTGTGTGTGAGAGTGAACCCCTCCTGTCTGTCAGCACGTCCACATCATTCATGTGTGAAGTTTGCTTTGCTTCTGTTAATTATTTTTCTCTGTGATCTTCAGGACTGACCGTCTGCACTGTTTTGTAAGTGATGAAATCTGATCTGTTTGTTCAGAGAGTGTCGTCAATATCCGGTGTAAATACATTGGTTGCTATAGTGACAATGTAAGTGTCAATGCTCATAGTTCCTCATACAACATGAGAGCTGTGTCAAAAGAGAGGACAGACATCAGACAGGTCTCTCAGCCTGGCCAGGCTGGTGTTTAACTGGGCTAAGAAGAAAAACAAACCAGCTTTCTCTGATCTGTGTGTGTTTTTGAAATGCTCTTCACTGTTTCTAGCCATAGAGTGAATTATGTAGTTTAGAGGTAACACTTATTTACTCGCTCTCATATTTTTCCAAACTCATGAGACCTTTAGAACACAGATGAAGATGATATGCTCTCGTCATTTGTGTCTACAGTGAGGTTTGCTCTTGTGTGTAAAGCAGTTGAGCTTCTTACTATATTCTGTGTTACTCAGTGTTTATAAATGAATAAAAGCTTAAATTAAATCCATTTTAAGTGATCGTGTCTCTTCAGAAGACAGAATATACCACTCCATTGATATCAATTTCTTTTACAATTTCTTTATGAACTTTTTATAGGATCAAAGTCTTGGTTGCATGAACTTTCAATGATGAAAGAACTTTACACACATTAATGATGGGTTTGGAAGGAAACAATGACAGAATATTCATTTTTGGGTGAACTATCCCTTATATGGACCTGAGTTGGGTACACCAAAAAAAGAATGTTTTCTGGTAGTTTAGCTTTAGCTAATTTCCTGCAGTTTTTGGCTCCATGCTGACATAAAACATCAATGTATTTAGTTTCTGTAATTGTTTTAGTTTTATGTGGTTTTTGGACTGAATGGCTGCTATAGAAAGAGGGATGTAGTGAATTTCAGATGCATGGAACAGGGTGTGGAGCAGTGCATGCTGGGAACATGGGGTGTCACTTTACCCTGATCACACAGACTACGCCCTCTTTATCCCTCCAAAATGTGACAGGCCTTTGATATGATAGTTCACTGTTAAAGTCTAAATTGTGATTGTATCAACTGTTTTAAAAGGGATAGTTCACTCAAAAATGAAAATTTGCTGTTAATTTACTCACCCTCAGGCCATTCGAGATGTTGGTGACTTTTTTCTTCAGTAGAACAGTAAAGATGATTCTTGGTGATTCATGAAATGCTAGCCAATGGCTACCGGCACTTTGAGAGTCAAAAAAGCATACAGGCAACGCAAAATTAATACCCGAGGCTCTCGATGATATATTGAGGTCTTATGAAGTGAAATGATCAATATGTGCAATAAAGTGCACATTCTAATTAATATAATTTATACTAATGTAAATGTAAGTATTATAATTCATAGTATTTAATACAAATATAAAGTGTATTTATTATATATATTTGAAAATGTGCGCACATACGAGTAGTTAAACTCTTAAGTTGACATTGTGTTGTCAATTCTTGTTTCTTAAAATATAAACACACACACACCAGCCCACAATTTACTGGACACAAGACACGTGAGAGAGAACCCATTCCAGAGTCCTTCATTCACAAGTGGAAAGTGAAAACGAAAGAGAAATCAACCTTCTGCAGTTCTTTCGGTTCCTGTTTTCTGTGTGTGTGCGCGTATGTTTCAGTTTTTCGTAATGCGTCCTGACCTTCGAAACACCTCAGAGGAGAACAGAGTCAACAAATGAATCCATAGGCCATGTGTTTTCAGACCCCTCGTCGTGTCTGGGATATTTACTCTGCCCAGCCCAAACCCTAATGAGTCACTCGTGTCCGAGAGGAGCACACAACAGATGGTGCTCTGGGATTCAAGAAATCAGTGGATAACATGAGCTGTGTTTAGCCTACACCTGGGAAACTTAAAATCATGTTTAGGTGGCGATCTTTGTATGTTTTGAACTCATTTCCTACCTGTGATGCTCACCAGTGCTGTCTGTGGTCAGGTCACTAGGTTTTGTGGTTTGTGAGACATTTCGTACATAGGGTGCACAAAAATGCTGTTTAGATTAGCAACTCGCTAGGTTTATTTATAAGGGCGAACAATACTGGATTTTGCTGATGCCAATAGCTTCAACTGGAAAATATGGCAGATGACTGATTAGCCATCAAGTTACTTTTTAAAACCAATAGCCTAATATAAACATAACAACAACAAAAATCATTGAAGTTTCAACCGTGCTGCTGAACATGTAATAGAAAATTAGCAATAATGACTTAACCATGAGAATATTTTGGGTATACTTGAAGTTACTAGCTTGCTTGCTAGTTTTGATTCAGCAAATGATGTTTGCCGAAATGCTAGCTTGCTAGGTTTTTGTGAGGTTACTCACTTGCGAGTTTTGTGCCTTTGATGCTTTCTTGCTAGACAACTTGTTAAAATGTCCGTTTCTTTCCTGCTGAGTAAAACAATAGAAACTTTCAAATTTGTAATGTTTTACTGGTTATAATGGGGATTGTACTGGTTTAATGGAAACTGTAATGGTCCCTGTTGGTCTCTATTGGCCACCTTCTATTGGTGGCTAGTTAAAACCAATCAATCCTTATGGAATATGTTCCAAAACGCACTACAGAACACCATTTTTTAATGGTTTTAATGATTAATAGTTGATGGTTTGTAATGTTTATACTGGTATTTGTAGTGGAAACCATTATCATTTCTGTGATTGTTTCTATTGTTTCAGCAGGGTTGATAGACATCTTTATAAAATGCTAGCTTGCTAGAATTTGAGATGCATTTTGAGTGTATTATAGCTTCAAAATATTGTCTAAATATACTTGTTTGCCCTTGTGTTGCCGAATAAGGTAGACAGCATGCTAAAATGTTGGAAGGCAGAGTGGTAGTTGTCTGTGATGGCCAAAAGTGCCATTTATGCTAATTTTTATGCTGTTTTTTTTGTGGTTGTGATGTATCAGGTGGCCGTTTCTTAATTTTTTTTGGAGAGTTCCACCCAAAACCTGTCTGCTGACACTTTCTGTGACACTTGCTGAGATGCTTATTTTGAGTCTATAGCTACAGAATCTGCGTAGAGAGACATGTTTGCCTTCGTGTTGTACAGAAGTCCTGTCTGTAGGTGATTATATGTAGGCTACTTCCTAAAATGTCTTTGTTGGCAGAGCACTAGGTTTTGTGACCAGTTCTGGCACGTTGCCCAAAAGTGTTGTCTAGATGGGCGACATGCTAGGTTTTGAGGCACAGCTGTAGTCTCTTCATTATTCCATCTCTAGGAACAAGTGTGTGTTTAAGAGTAAGTTTTTTTTTGTAATGTGTTTAAACAAACAAAAAAACAGTTGTTGATCTTATTTTTGAATGATTTCATCAGGTTTTTGTGTTTTAGTACTTGCATGTTTCTCTCAGATGTTTGGTGCGTGACTGACAGGATGTGAAGTGCGTTTGATTGTTTGAGAGAAACCCACCACAGCTTCTGTTTACTCCCAGCATGCATTGCATGCAGCAGCATCACTCTTCTCGGACATCATCTGAAGTTCCTGTATGTTGTTTTCCCCTGTATATCTCCCCATCCTCTCATTCTCCTCCTCTATGGAGCAAACGTTATGAAAATGAGTAAGTGGTTGTTGTGGAGAAAGCGCAGCTTTTTTAGAAAACAGAGGAAGAAGTTTTCCTTTCCTGAGTTAGGTAAGAGCGCACTCTTTTACTTCCTGATTCACAAAACACTTGTGCACTTTTCAGATGTTTTGTTACGTTTCGGCTGAAGGTTATTCTGAAGCTTGTACATGAACATTTAGATCCTCTAGACTCCGATCAGGCTGTGTTGTGATTGTAGAAGTGTGATATTTTGAGTTGTTGGATGTTTGTGAGTATTATTGTGTGTATAATGTGTGTATCATTGATGCACACTGAGTGTACTGAGTTACTGCTTCATGTTTATCAGAGGGAGTGTACATATGTAAATCACATGTATAATATCCAAGAGGTGAAGTCTGTAATATTAATATTTCTTTTTTATTTTGTGTATGCACATGCACACACAAAATATAAAAAATTAAGAAATATGCATATATGTATGTATGTGTATATATGGGCAGTGTCTCCTCAAAAAATTGGATGAGGAAATAATTGATATTACAAAAATAAAACAACACAAATAGGCCTCTTACGAAGTATGACATTAACAGTATAAAAGTTAGTTTTTATGAAGTAACACTGTCCAACAGCAACACCCACAGGTAACGTTACAGTGGAGGCTTGCCTCCCCTCGGCCCATTGACTTTCTACAGAGACCCCTTAGCGTGCCATGGGTTTAGTGGGGGGTAATTGAGAATGAATGGGGGAAAGTCACGTGAGAGGAGGCAATGCCTCTATCGTGCTATAATTGGAAATGATTGGATGTGATTTGTTTGTGCGATTAAATCCCGCCTTTTGTTTTCGTGCGAGCTCTCGGCCTGAATGAAGAAAATGGTGTTATTGACTAATTAAAGTAAGTAAACAACTCACCCACTTAGATGCTACTGCTTTGTCAAAATAAAACTTGAAATGGCCTGAAAAAGTGATGATTGTCAGTTTTTAGTGATCATTCAGCTTGATGAAATGAAAGGTATATCTTCTCATCTGTGACCGAGTTTACAGAGCTTTTATGATGATGACCCGGAAATAAGTTGACCATTAAAAAGAACAACTGAACATCAGTACAAAAAAAAAAAACTAAATATTGGTAACACTTTACAATAAGGTGTGTGTATATGTGTATTTTTAGGTCATAATATAATTACCTAATTTTCTTTATATTTATTTTAAATATTTTGTATTTTTAGCAGGCAGTAAAATCCAGCAGATAAACTTTGTAATAATATTTTTATATATAAAATGTTCATTTATAATACTATTCTATTATTTAATGTATTAGTAAAATACTTTTATCAAAAATAGTTAAACTTTCAAACTTTATTCTTCAAATAAATTTTATAGTTCCAACATTCCATTCCATCACATTCTCTTTGGTCGTCACGGTGACCTGCCATATGGTTGTCAGGGTGACCCACAGAGTCGGTCATGCTCTCGCTCTTATGCATGCTGGGATGCCGTTCCACAGAGTCGTGTGTGTCTTCTACCAGTGGAGCACAACATACATGCCCAGTGCCCACCTCCCTCCCTCCCATTCGCTCTCTCGCTCTGTTTCTCTGTCACTCTTTACTATAACTGAGCGTAGAGGAGACAGGAATGTGAAGTTGGACAGGATCAGTTTTTTGGTTCTCTCTTTGCTTTTCTCCATCATCTGTTGGTTTATGACTCCATGGCTACACAGAGTGTGAAACTCAGAGGTAGGCTGTGTTTTAATCTAGGTACAGGTGTGTTTGTGTGTGTTATTGAGTTATTGAGCGTGCTAGTGTTCAAGTCAGTTATTTAGTATGTAGTTGCTATGAGGTTGTTGTATATACTGTATGATTCTGTGTTTTCAGAACCATAGCGTTAGAGCCATTCTAGCCAGTAAGATTTTACTATGAGTCGAATATAGTAAAGATCTGGTTTAAAAAATAACCAAAGCGCGTTTTCCAATAGTATAATAATATACAACAATATTAAAAATTTTTGATGTCACACAGACTTTTGCAAATATTTTGAGTGATGCCAGCAAATTGTTGAACTGATTAATTGAAATGAACCATTTGAAACATCTCATGGAAAAGAATGAAACTTAACTCAAACATCATTTTGCATTTTGGCTACTGAAGTTGAAGTCAGAGATGCCATTTATATAAATGTTTTACAGGAATAGTTCACCCAAAAATGAAAGTTTGCTCATCCCCAGAGTATTCAAGATGTAGATGAGTTTGTTTCTTCATCAGATTTGGAGAAATGCATTGCATCACTTGCTCACCAGTGGATCCTCTGCAGTGAATGGGTGCCGTCAGAATGAGAGTCCAAACAGCTGATAAAAACATCACAATAATCCACACCACTCCAGTCCATCAGTTAATGTCTTGTCAAGTCAAACGCTGCGTGTTTGTAAGAAGCAAATCCCATCGAGATGTTTTTAACTTGAAACAGTGAAAAGCCATTTGATCTGAATCAGAAGAGAAATCTGCACAGATCAAGCACCGTTTACAAGCCAAAACAGTTTTAAACAAATATGTGGCTGATTTAGCAGTGAGAGACAACAGGAGATGGACGTTTTACTGGATGTTATGGACCGTTTTTGGCTATTGTACCGTTTAATAATTTTAAATGCAAGTGACATCTGTTGTGATTTAGCTAACATCTCATTATATTGTAGCTATAGTGTTGCTTATCAGAGCGAGTCTAAATAGGATTGGACATGTAAATGTGGGCAGGTCATATGTTAATGATCTTAATAATGTCATTGACGATTTCTGAGTCATTTTTGCAGTTTAGTCTCAGTAAATGTTCACAGTGGACTGGAGATGAAGTTTAGAAGGACATGAGCTTTTTTTTTTTTTTTTTATGATATGATTGTGTTTTTGAATTCCTGTCTATAAACGAGTGTTTTCCTTGAACTTTTCCTGCCTCTGCTTTCATGCAGACAAGCTCGGGCAGGAGTTCACACTGGAGGAGGAACCACTGCCTCAATTATGGGAATTTTTATGCATTATGGAATGTCCCATGTCAAAATATTTCTCATATAAGCAGGTCCTGCACAGGTGTGATCAAAACGCACACAAACCAGCACATTTATCTAGCTATGTAAATGAGCTCACACGTAAACTGGAATGTTTTATAAAGCATCAAATCTGGCCTCTATATAGGGCTGGGGTCCTTCCTTCATTCAAAGTGTTTGGGAATTTTTTGGCTTTTTTTTGTTTTTTGGCTTGTAAACTGAGCCCTGTACCTAATCATAGAGACGGTTCGTCTCATGCTGACAGTTTTGTGCTGGTCTTTTGTGAACTTTGGCCTCAGCCTTTCTCTGGATTGGTAAAGGACACAGAGTGTGTTGTGATCCAGTTGTGCTCATGCAGCATAGCAGAAATGCCTTCAGTCAGTCAGTCAGGAGCAGTGTAGCTTGATGGGCACTCATAACACACACACACAGTTTTTGTAAAGAACGGGGCTGCGAGTCACTCGATGAATGTCAGGGTTTAGATAAAAGGCAAGTGTTTGCTTGTGAGTGTGATCAGAGTTATAGAGCGGGATGTCTGTGTTCATCACTGCTCATTTCTGACACATTGTTCAATCGGATTGGCGGGGTCTGCAGGTGTATCTCAGGAAAACACGTTGAGGCCACAATCAAAAAATATAATGTTAGGGGCAGTGATGGTGGTCACACATTACAAGTAACATGAGTTACGTAATCAGATTACTTTTTCCAAGTATATATATACATATATATATACATATACATATACATATATATATATATAATTTTTTATTTTTTTACATTACAGTAATGATAATTATGAGGCATATATGCTTATGAAAGCTCATGAAAATGTTGCAATGCAAATAAATGTAATGGTAGTCTTTATTTTCCTACAGTTTTTTTTTAACAGATTTTGACCGTATTTATGAAATTCACATATTCAGTGCTTGTGCAAAGTGTAAAGGTGACCGGTGACATCTGTATTGTTGATGGTGATGAATGATTGGTTCCTTCCTGTGTGTGAGAGATGTTTCTCACTGCTAGGTGTGTGTGTATGTTGTGGGGTACAAACTCTCCTTCACACCATTTCTGTTGCCTGCAGCGCATTACTGGCTTTCTGGCCCTCATCTACACACACACACACTCTCTCACACACACACACACACACACTCTCTCACACACACACTCTCACACACACACACACACACTCTCTCTCACACACACACACACACACTCTCTCACACACACACACACACTCTCTCACACACACACACACTCTCACACTCACTCACTCACTCACTCACTCACTCACTCACTCACTCACTCACTCACTCACTCACTCACTCACTCACTCACTCACTCACTCACTCACTCACTCACTCACTCACTCACTCACTCACTCACTCACTCACTCACTCACTCACTCACACACACACACACACACTCACCAGCAGGCTGGTGGTCTTAACCTTTGATCCCTCTAGGGTTCACGCTGGTTACAGAGTGATTTTTGTTGTGTATGTGGGAATCTTGTCCCTGGGTAACAGGATCACACACAGGCTCAGTGTGGATTCAAACAGGGATATATGGACAGCAGACACAATGTGACAATAATGCTGTAATGTTTTGACCTGATGCTGCATTAGACTGACTCCGCCTCCTGTGCTTTGATTGACCGTTACAAGAAAGTATCGTACTGGTCCCTTACTTGACCTACACCTCAAGGTTTCTAGCAATATAAAAGTTGTCTGTCAATGAGTAACTAGTTTAAAGGCCTCTAGTTAAGGGTAGACCCACGTGGAAATTGCAGGGTGGAAAATCTGCAGGACTGTGTGGAGTGGATAATTAAAGGGTTAGTTCACCCAAAAATGAAAAGTCTGTCATTAATTACTCACCCTCATGTCACTCCAAAACTGTAAGACCTTCGTTCATCTTCAGAACACAAATATTGTTGAATAAATTATTATTGTTTTCTTTGCGCACAGTGTTCTCGTAGCTTCATAAAATTACAGTTGAACCTCTGATGACTATTTTAACAATGTCCTTGCTACGTTTCTGGGAATATTTCAGTTGTGTTTCTGTCTTTGGAGGGTCAGAGAGCTCTCGGATTTCATTAGAAATATCTTAATTTGTGTTCTGAAGACGAACGAAGGTCTTACGGGTTTGGAACAACATGAGGGCGAGTAATTAATGACACAATTTTCATTTCTGGGTGAACTAACCCTTTAAGCAGTGTGGAGACATTATAAATTATTAAAACATTGTGCATAATATTTAAAGGGATAATTCACCAAAAAATGAAAATTGTCATTTACTTCCCTCATGTTGTCCAAACCTGTATGAGTTTCTGTCTTCTGTTGATCACAAAAGAAGATATTTTGAAGAATGTTCATAAGAGATGCTGGTATCCATTGACTTATTAGTAACTTGTTTCATATCCTATGGTTGGTTTGGAACATTCTTCAAAACATCTTCTTTTGTGATCAACAGAAGAAATCTAATTGCAATTAACAAATTAAGAATCGATACCCGTTTGACTGTCCCTGAATTAAAATGTTAAATTATCCGAATTGTGTGTCAGTCGCTCTTTTTTTTTTTTTTTGTTTGTGGAAGTGAAAGTGTCTGCACATCTCAGCAGTGTTTCTCATTCAAACATGAATGTTTGCTGTATTGCCATGTGTCATAAAACCCCTTCTTACGTACCTTCTCTCTCTTCCCCCGTGTCTATCGTTTTTCAGATGAACATGATGCCGTACAGAAAAAAACCTTCACCAAGTGGATCAACTCGCAGTTCTCCAAGGTAACAGTGGCAACAGAACTTGTGCTGAACTTCTCAACTTCTGCTTTGAATGTGAAGAATAACTGGCGTTCTGCCAGAGATCTCAAACTGATGATTTCTTCCTAAGCAGCGATGCACTCAAGGTTCCTCTACAGTGTATTGTGAATATAGTCAATGCTGAAGTGCTTGTTAGGCATGGCATACAGAGAAGACTGCATTAACAACACAGCTCGACCTTCAGCGTCTTATAAAGGACACCACATGGGGACAATATAAAGAACACAGATATTCTTTAAAGTATCATTTTATTAAATTCATGTATTTATCTGTTCAAATTAACACACATTAAATTGGGATGCATTAAATTGATCAAAAGTGACTGTAAAGGCATTGGTTATGTTGGACATGATGCATTTAAAATAAGTGCTGTTCTTTTGAATTTTCTATTTATTAAAGAATCCTAAAAAATGTATCACAGTTTCCTCAAAAATATTATGCAGTTTTCAACGCTGATGATAAATATTTCTTGAGCAGCAAATCAGCATATTAGAATGATTTCTGAAGGATCATGAAGACTGGAGCAATGATGCTGAAAATTAATGTATGTAAATGTAAATATTAGCACTGCAATTTTAAGTGTTCTATAAAATAATTGTATTTTGTTTAATTCTTATTTTAGTAGTTTTAATTATAATTTAAAAAATGAACTAAAATAGTATTATTATTACTATTGTTATTTATTTATTTGTTTTTTAATGGGTCACACTATGTGCAGTGTGAGCACCAAAGCAAATCTCCAGGTGCTCTTCTGAGAACCAGACTGAAACTGTGCACCTCTGTGTGTGTTAGTGTTTGAATGCTGAGTGTGTGTGTATTCTGTTAATATGCTGAGATAACTAGAAGTCAATTCTTGGGTTGACTTCCCTCTTTCACTTTCAAAACTTGATTCAGTGATTAGTTTGTAGTCAAAAAATGTCTCTACATAGCATTTTTATATATTTGTTTTAAATGTTATTTTTATTATTATTAATAATAATAATATATGACCCTGGACCACAAAACCAGTATTGGGTCGCTGGGTTATATTTGTAGCAATAGCCAAAAATACACTGTATGGGTCAAAGTTATTGATTTTTCTTTTATGCCAAAAATCATTAGAGCATTAAATAAAGATCATGTTCCATGAAGATATTTTGTAAATGTCCTTTTGTACATATCAAAACTTATTTTTTGATTAGTAATTTGCATGGCCAAGAACTTCATTTGGACAACTTTAAAGGCAAATTTCTCAATAATTTGATTGTTTTGCACCCTCAGATTTCAGATTTTCAATAGTTGTATTTCAGCCAAGTATTGTCCTAAGAAACCATACATCAATGGAAAGTTATTTATTCAGCTTTCAGATGATGTATAAATCTCAATTTTGGAAAATTGACCCTTACGAATGGTTTTGTGGTCCAGAGTCACATATAATTATCAAATAAAAATCAGCATTGTTTTGTATTTTATTTGTTGTATATTTTAACAGAATAAATAAAAAGGTCTTTTTTTATATTTGAGTACTATGTGATGTATGATTTTTGATTATTTAGTGAAAAACAATGTGGAAAAGATTTTTTTGTGTATTTAACTTTACTGTTATGTGTTGTAGACGGGGAAGGCACCTATCAAAGACATGTTCTCTGACCTGAGAGACGGCAGAAAACTCCTCGATCTCCTGGAGGGACTGACTGGAAACACACTGGTGCGTGGGAGGGTTTGAATTAGGGGTCGACCGATATGTGTTTTTCAGGACCGATACCGATTATTACAGACAAAGTAGACCGATAACCGATATTTTGAACCAATATATATGTCTGGTGTAAAAATGACAGTTAATGTCAAAATTAAGAATAACAAGGGCTCTGACAAAAACCGCCTTCCCTGGTGTTGGTTGCACTTCTTACTCTTGTCTTCCTCTGTGCATCCATCAACAATAAGGGTAATATAAAGAGAGAGTTAAAAGTGGAGCCACTGCATGCTTCATGATTAAGCCTATGAATACTGTACTACAGCTAAACAGCTTGGGGAAATGTAAGTATTTGGCTTCAGTTATTTACATGTATGCAATTTAGAAATGTATGTGTAATAGCATAACCTCTCATAATTATTCATTATTTTCTGATTACTAAATCATAACCTACAAGAGGTGACTAATCAATTAATCTAATGCACATCAATTGATTGACTTAAAGCACAATGCATAGGCTATAATAAGTGCAAATAATTAAATTATCTTCATAGCTCCATTGTATAAGTTAAGACCACAACTATTTTAATGAAACTATAACACTAATAGCCTATTATAGGCACACTTGGTTCAGTAGCCTATTGAAATGTCAAAATGTTTGTCATGTTAATCTTGGCCTGTGTGATAGAAATTTCCATTAGTTTTAATATACAGTGCAGTATAAATGAGGCATAAAACATTAATTTAATTAATATTTTAATCAAATGAGTTAAACTCAATTTTTTGGCAAACAAAGGGGTTTACTATCAAGATTAAAACATGGAATAAATGGCTTATTGTGTGATTTATTCTTTTAAACAAAAGTTGTAATTGTTGTAGTAGTAGTAGCTAAACCGAACTTTTATTTTGACGGGTTGCCACGAGGTTCTGTTAAGTTTCTGTAGCCTATGTACTGTATATGATATGACGATAGTTTTAGTCAAATGAAATGGTCAAATGCTCATGAAGTAACTCTCAGAGCAGTTCTGGGGATGTTGTTCATGTATTTATGTCCTCATTTAGTGAGACAGCAGATGCGGAAAACACCGCGAGCGTCGCGCACTTCAGTATGTGTGTAATTCACATATACAGAGACATGCAGAACATGCAGGATTCATATTTAAATAGTCTTTTTGCAGCTTAATATTTACAGATACTAGTCCATAGCATGAGTCGATTTAAATGTAATACCTTTCTTTTGATTAATTCATCCAAACTTTGACAAATGCTGTGACATTCCGCGTTATACAGTAAATTCCTTTTATATGACTGGATTCCGCGATTTCCCCATCACGGAAACCATAAATAGTTAATATTGAGGTGTTTTGCAACTTGAGTGTAGTGGATTGTGATTTATTGCAACTTCAGCAATGTCTGCTGCTGCCTTTGAGAGACAACTGATGCGTGATCACTGAAGCAGCTCCAGTTAGCAAGCGCATTCAAGTGTGAGAGTTCAAAGCTTTCAGTGCCTTTAGCCTTCCACGTTCATTGGTCAGACTCATGACTCCCAACAAATCAGATACGCGGTGGGCGGAGACTGCTCTAGGCTTCAGAGTGGTGAGTTCCGACATGCTGCATCAGAGCCAAATAGCGTGTTTCAAACGTCAATTATTTTATCGGCAAATCGGTTTTGAAAATGACTGATACTGATAATCATAAAAATGCTTAATATCGGTGCCGATAATTGGTCGACCCCTAGTTTGAATAGCGGCCGAGTGTGTTTTGTCTGAATGGTGTGTTATATTTAGGGGCTCTTTCAAAACTTGATTCAGTCATATGTGACCCTGGAGCACAAAAATACATTGTGTGGGTCAAAATGATCATTAGGATATTAATGAAAAATCATTAGGATATTAAGTAAAGATCATGTTCCATGAAGATATTTTGTAAATTTCCTACTGTAAATATATCAAAACTTCATTTTTGATTAGTAATATGCATTGCTAAGAACTTAATTTGGACAACGTTAAAGGTGATTTTCTCAATATTTGTATGTTTTTGCACCCTCAGATTCCCGATTTTCAAATAGTTGTATTTCAGCCAAATATTGTCATATCCTAACAAACCATGTATCAATGGAAGCTTATTTATTCAGCTTTCAGATCATGTATAAATCTCAATTTTGAGAAATATACCCTTCTGACTGGTTTTGTGGTCCAGGGTCTCACATGTTTTTTGTTCATAAAGTGAAATTAGTGTGGAAAATGTTATTTTTAATTGTTGCATCAAATATTATAAATCAAATTGGCAATTAACTTTGTTTGATTTGAAATGGTTCTTCTAATTGGAAATAAATCAAGTAATTTTTCTGCAAATACAATACACGTTAAGATATATATTGAATATCGTTAAAAGGGGAAAAAAACCCTACACTACTTTTGAAAAGTTTGAGGTTAGTGCATTTATTATCATTATTTTATTTATTTATTTATTTTTGGAGAGAAAATAATTTTTATTTAACAAGGATGCCTTAAATTGATCAAACGTGAGAGTAAATACATTTATAAAGTTATAAAATATTTATTTTCCTAATAAATGCTTTTCTTAAAAAAAAACAAAACAAAAAAAAAAGATTACAAAATAGAATAATGTTTTCAACATTGATAATACTCCTGAGCAGTAAATCAGTATATTAGACTGATTTCTGAAGGATCATGTGACGCTGAAGACTGGAGTAATGATGCTGACAATACAGCACTGCATCACAGCAATAAATTACATTTTACAATATATTCAGTTTTAATATCTACATTTTAAATTGTAATAATATTTCACAGTATTACTGATTAAAAAAAAAAAAAAAAAAATCACCTAATTTCTACAGCCATAGGAACATTTCTTTTGAAAATGTTAAAAAATCATGTCAACCCCAAACTTTTGAATGGTAATATCTTTTGCGTCGCACTATTCCAAAGTATTTCAAAGAATCCATGGTACTATCATGGTGCATGTTCAGAAACGCAGTAATGCTCTAGCACTGTTTTGTGCTGTATATTTGTGAATGTGACTGTATGGCGTAACTCTCTCTTTCTCTGTCTCTCAGGCCAAAGAGCGAGGCTTTACTAGAGTTCACTCCCTCAACAACGTCAACCGCGTGCTGCAGGTCCTTCATCAGAACAGCGTGAGTCTCTCTCTACCTTCCCATGTGTCCTTGCTGCTGGGTGACTTCTATGGGCTTCAGCTGTGGGAGAAAATTATTTTTACTTCTTGCTTCGTATCAGCTGACAGACGCTGCCTAGGGAACTTACAGCAAGGGCAGTCCAATTAAAACGCTTTACAGTTCCTGTGCGTCTTTTAGGGACATTAGCGTGGCGTTTTGACGGCAAGGCCTCTGTTTCGACATGTCCTCTGTCTTTATGCTTTGATGACCTGGAGTCAGACAGACCAAACAGAGCCACAAACAATGTGTTTTTCCTGTCACATTTTACATGTTCACTCATGTTCCAGATCATTGTCTTTAGTGGACTTAGTGCTGTCACAATACCAATAATTTTATTTTATTATTATTTTATTTTATATTTTATTTTTAATTTATCCAAATTTTTACAATAAAAAGAAAATGTGTTAAAAAAAAGTACTAATCACAGAAGCCCTACAAAAATATATGTATAAAGGAAAAGCACCAACAGGTATTGCAAACACTGAACGTTTCAAAAACAGCCTAACGTTGGATGATTAATTGTCCTGGCCGATATAAGTGTCTATCATTACCCTGTAATTAGCTGAGCGGGGAATGTTCACACAGCACGGTTTCCTGGGTTTTAATCTCTTGACCGATAAAACCGGATCTGTGTGGGTCTAATGCAGGTTTATGTGGCGTTTCATCGCTCCTGGTCCAGATGTTTGCTGATCCTCCAGTGATCTCTCATGAATGCAGACACACATTTATTGACGCTGCTGTTGATTGATTACGTTCTTTGAATATTACACACTGATTATGTTGAGGCTGAGCTGGCTCTCTAAACGCAGTGATAGGGCTGTTTGAGGTTGACTCTCTAAGCAAACATGACAGCTCAAGTCGAACGTGTGAATGGTAAGTGTAGGTTTGGTTAATCTACACCTGTAAACACACTGTCAGATAGGCGTGTTTACATACAATCACACACATCACGCCAGCGGCCCGTAATCCTTTCTCAATGCCTGCTTTTCTCCGAGTCAGTAATAGCAGGTTAGAAACAACTGTGTGTTTATATATTACATATGAAAGCATGCAACACCATTCAAGACGTGACGCATTATGTAACACATTTTTGAGGTTAGTTGGAAATAATAGTTATTAAATGTTGAAATTAGCTGATAATAATAAATAATATTTTTTTTTATTAGTTATTGTTAATTAGCGTACTTAAGTAATGTTAAGAAATGGAACCTTCCTGTAAAGTGTCTTTTAGTGTAAGTGTATTTGTAATTTTTCTTGTTTTATTATTATTATTAATTATTATTCCCCAGATTAAAATGCACTGATGAATTTTCACAGTACTTTTTAATTTTTTTAAACTACCTCAGATTTATTTGAGCTTAAATACACTTGTTCTTTATTTGTCCTCCGGGAAATGTGAAAAAATAAATAAATAAATATATATAATATATATATATATGTGTGTGTGTGTATATATATATATATATATATATATATATATATATATATATATATATATATATATATATATATATATATATATATATATATATATATATATATATATATATATATATATATATATATATATATATATATATATATATATATAAAAAAAAATTGTATTTATTTGTGTGTATTTTTGTTTATTTGTATTTATTTGTTTATTTTTGTTTATTTGTATTTATTTTTGTTTATTTGTATTTATTTGTTTGTTTATATTTGTTTATTTGTTTTTATTTGTTTATATTTATTTGTTTATTTATTTTCATTTGTTTATATTTATTTATGTTTATTTTCATTTTTTATTTATTTTTATTTATTTTTATTTTTTTATTTATTTTTTTATTATTTTTTATTTATTTATTTATTTATTTATTTATTTATTATTTTGTTTTTTTTAATTAATATTTTTTCATATTTTTGTTGTATTTTATTTAACTTTGTAATATTTGTAATATATTGTTTATTTTTTACATTTTCATTTTTTTTTCATGGTTTTGAACATTTATTTATGCATTTATTCATCTTTCAGGTGGATCTGGTGAATATCGGCGGGACTGATATTGTCGATGGTAATCATAAGCTCACTTTAGGACTCATCTGGAGCATCATACTGCACTGGCAGGTCAGAAAACACACACAAAGCTCCTAAATCTGGATTCTTTATGTGCAAACATATTTCTGAAACATTTTTCAAGGACACAATTTTGTAACTTTTGAGGTTCTAATGTCAAAAGTAGTGCTGTCAAACGATTAATCGCATCCAAAATAAAAGTTTTTGTTTACATAATACATGTATGTGTTATTATTATGTTATAATATATATTATTAGTCTGAATATATAAATACACACACATACAGTATATATTTTGGAAACATTTACATGCATATACATTTATATATTTATATTCTTGTATTTAATATTATATATACATATAATTAATACATAAACAACATTTTTCTTAAATATCAAAATTTATGGGAGGAGAGAATTCAAGTCACCTTTATTTATATTGCGCTTTTATCAATGTAAATTGTGTCAAAGCAACTGCACAATATCAAAAAAAGGAAAATAGTGTGTAGAATTCAAATGAATCATGCAACGAGATTTACTAACATTTGCGCTCGTCAAATTACTGGTATTTGCACCATTTAACGCCCAAAAAAAGCACGTCTTAAACTATTTTGGCTGTAGTTGTTGCTAGGAGGAGGCACCGCAGAGAACAGAGAGCGTGTGTTAGAAGGGAGAGGATTTTTTCCACATGTATTAGCCTAATTTTATTTGGAATGCCAGAAGAACACATTATCTGAACATATCGTTTGCCAAGCCATGGTATTTTTCATTTGCTTCAAGAAATAAGACAACTTTGGACCCTCAACTAGGAGTCACGCAATATCAGGTCTATCACAACTTCATGCAAACCTTCATTTTTTGGCTTCCGGTTCTTTTCAGTGTACTGTGGCTTCTTTATTTGTGACTAAGCTAATTTGCGCTGCGCTTGGTATATTGCGTTGGTCGATATGTAAATGAGATGTATCTGCGTTCTTTAATTTGCACATTGTTAGTAAATCACTCGCATAAATTTCCACACCCATCGGTGCTGTTTTGGAATTGCGCTCTCGCGCTAATGAAGTCAGATGGCCATGAGATATATTTTAACTATCCTCTCTCTCTCTCTCTCTCTCTGTGTGTGCAGGTCAAGGACGTCATGAAGGATGTGATGTCCAGTCTTCAGCAGACTAACAGTGAGAAGATTTTGCTGAGCTGGGTGAGAAACTGCACCCGCAACTATAACAACGTCAACGTGCTCAACTTCACCACCAGCTGGGCAGACGGCCTGGCCTTCAATGCCATCCTACACCACTTCAGGTGACACACGCGCGCGCACACACACACACACACACACACACACACTCTCTCAGTGCTGGCATGTTGAGGCTGCTGTCAGTGCGCTCTCTAGGGAAAGGCTCCGGAGCGCATTGACTGGGTCAGAGGTCAAGAGAGTTTGTGTTCATAAGCTTTGGGTGGATCATGTCATGAGCCCACGGAAACACACACACACACACACTCACACTTTTAAACTTAGATGTAGAGAAAAACACAAAGCTGATTGTAATTTATTATCAGAAAAATTCTCAGTGATTAAGGTGCAAACATGCATAAAATCCTCTAAGTTCTTTATTAACTTATGTAAGCATTGTAAAATGTTTGTGGATGAAGGGATTGAGGACAAGTTGGTAGGTCCAGATGTAATCCAGAGTTTTTCCCAAACAATTTTCAGTTCTGGTTTTGTGGGGAAATCTGTGTAATAGGTTTAAACAAAGTGTGTTAAACCAAGCTTAGTACTACACCCTTATTTGCACCTGAAGAGTTATCAGATGTGCAAATATTTAATAAGCAAAAACGTAAGCGTGTGTAGCTGCGAATGACAGAAGCTTGCAGAATATTGAATATCTTCTAGATCTGTGGGCTTCATCCACACCACCGCAGAAATGTGCTTGTTGGTCCACATCGGTTCGGTTTTGAAAAAGTCAGAACTTCATTCTGTAATCAAAGTGAATCTGATGTTTAGAAGTGACCTGAATCTCATCACTGAACTCTGTTGCTCATGTCAGTTCTCGTTGATGGTGAATGACTGCAGGTTAGTTTGTTGCTGCATGTGTGAATGGCTGTTTAGACTCTTGTTATGAATTGTGTTTCAGGCCTCATGGGTTCAGCTGGGAGGAAGTAGTTCATCTAACCCCAGTGGAGCGACTGGACCACGCTTTCACATTCGCCAAAGATCAATTCAACATTGAGAGACTCCTGGATCCAGAAGGTAAAGAAGCATTGCCACACTAGAACTGCTCCAATTCAGAATAGAAGCAGAAGGACTTATAACTACAAACATTTTCCATTGTTTGGTGAAGCACAGTCGTTTAAATAGATATCCAGGAAATTGGAAATTTCGCATTCGGGCAAAATATTTCCATAAAGATTTTGCAGCTTTGGTCAAGTTGGTCATGTGGATTCACTGAACTGAGCGGATGAAGGCTACACTGTTTGAAAGTGACTTAGAGATGACTTTTTTGAGATGTGCTTCATACTTTGCTACACTATTTACATTTACAATAGGGTGCACGAATTGGGGAAAAAACATATTGCATTTTCTTGCATTGCAAGAAAAAGAAGAGCTAAAACTAAGATTCCGTCAATGTCCTACAATGAAACATGTTCCCTGACATATTGCTTGACAGCTTTATTAAACTGGTTAGATGAGACTCTTGTTTGATTTTCTCCAACTTTAAGAAGAAGAGGGCATCATGAATCCATTGTGTTGGAGTTGGAGGCCTCTGATCCATCCACTTCAGCAATGTTAGTCGTTTGGCTAAGAGCACGATAAAAGCTGTACTATCAGATTGTATATTTGTAAGATTATATGATACAGGAGTAATTCCAAAAATGGCTATCAATGGGCAAGGGGAGAAAAATTGAGATTTAAAATGCAAATGCGATGTGTTTTCTGTGCGTCATTGTAGGGCTATATACAGTGGTGTGAATGATTTTTTTTTTTTTTTTTTGCATGTTTGTCGCACTTTAATGTTTCAGATCATCAAACTAATTTAAATATTAATCAAAGATAACACAAGTAAACACAACATGCAGTTTTTGAATGAAGTTTTTTATTATGAAGGGAAAACAAAATCCAAACCCACATGGCCCTGTGTGAAAAAGTGTTTGTTCCCCTCCCCCATTGTTAAAACATAACTGTGGTTTATCACACCTGAGTTCAGTTTCTCTAGCCACACCCAGGCCTGATTACTGCCACACCTGTTCACAATCAAGAAATCACTTAAATAGGACCTGCCTGACAAAGTGAAGCAGACCAACAGATCTTCAAAAGCTACACATCATGTTGAGATCCAAAGAAATTCAGGAACAAATAGGAAAGTAAGTAATTGAGATCTATCAGTCTGGAAAAGGTTATAAAGTCATTTCTAAAGCTTTGGGACTCCAGTGAACCACAGTGAGAGCCATTATCCACAAATGGAGAAAACATGGAACAGTGGTGAACCTTCCCAGGAGTGGCCGGCCGACCAAAATTACCCCAAGAGCGCAGCGACGACTCATCCAAAAGGTCACAAGACCCCACAACATCATCTAAAGAACTGCAGGCCTCACTTGCCTCAGTTAAGGTCAGTGTTCATGACTCCACCATAAGAAAGAGACTGGGCAAAAATGGCCTGCATGGCAGAGCAAGACGAAAACCGCTGCTGAGCAAAAAGAACATAAAGACTCGTCTCCGGGAAAATACTCTGTGGACTAACGAGACAAAAGTTGAACTTTTTGGAAGGTGTGTGTCCCATTACATCTGGCGTCAAAGTAACAGCATTTCAGAAAAAGAACATCATAGCAACAGTAAAATATGGTGGTGGTAGTGTGATGGTCTGGGGCTGTTTTGCTGCTTCAGGACCTGGAAGACTTGCTGTGATAAATGAACCATGAATTCAGCTGTCTACCAAAAAATCCTGAAGGACAATGTCCGGCCATCTGTTCATGACCTCAAGCTGAAGCGAACTTGGGTTCTGCAGCAGGACAATGATCCAAAACACACCGGCAAATCTACTTCTGAATGGCTGAAGAAAAACAAAATGAAGACTTTGGAGTGGCCTAGTCAAAGTCCTGACCTGAATCCTATTGAGATGCTGTGGCATGACCTTAAAAAGGCGGTTCATGCTCGAAAACCCTCCAATGTGGCTGAATTACAACAATTCTGCCAAGATGAGTGGCCAAAACTCCTCCACAGCGCTGTAACAGACTCATTGCAAGTTATCACAAGCGCTTGATTGCTGTTGTTGCTGCTAAGGGTGGCCCAACCAGTTATTAGGTTTAGGGGGCAAGCACTTTTTCACACAGGGCCATGTGGGTTTGGATTTTGTTTTCCCTTCATAATAAAAAACTTAATTAAAAAACGGCATGTTGTGTTTACTTGTTTTATCTTTGATTAATATTTAAATTAGCTTGATCTGAAACGTTAAAGTGTGACAAACATGCAAAAAAAAAAAAAAAAAAAAAATCAGGAAGTGGGCCAACACTTTTTCACACCACTGTATATATATAAATGTGTATACATGTGTAAATGAACACAGAGCCACGCTTTACTATAAAACAGTCAGCATGTTTATTTTATTATTAATTTATTAAACTGCAGCCTTTGCAATTTGATAATCACACTAAGCCATATCGCGATTTTGATTATTTTAGTTTTTATTATTTGTGCAGCCCTAATAGACAATTTAATTTTTGCCGGCAGAAATGTATCTTTAGCATACAGAGCCGTTAGCATTCTTGACCATTATCTTTTGCTGACGTGATGTTGGCTTTGTTTGGATATCTTGTCAGTTTGATGTTTACGCCTGAAGCAGGGAATCAAACCAATGAAACAATGCCAGTCAACAAACCGGTGACCAGCACATTCCAGAGCCCAGATCCTGAGACTAATCATCTGGACTTGATTGGATTACATGGCTTTTCCTGAACACAAGTTCACATGGGCCATGACTAATCAGAGGGGCCTCATAGAGAACTCCATAAACACACACACTCATATTCATTCTCTCTCTCTCTCTCTGTGTTTCTCTCTCAGATGTGGCGGTGCAGTTGCCGGATAAGAAGTCCATCATCATGTATGTGACCTCACTCTTTGCTGTGTTTCCCAATGACATCACGATAGATGACATCAGAGAGGTGGAGACGCTGCCCAGACGCTATAAGGTGGAACAGGAGCATGGGCACGCTGTAAGTGCTCTAGATACCCCAAAAGACGTGATTTAGTCAGTTAACCGTCTCAGATTGGTGTTCCATCATGTGCCAAAATCCAAAACTCTTTGGATGACAGTGGTCTTGAGGGCATTTTGGTCCTTCTGAAGATGGTTTTAAGGTTCTCTTGTGGTGTGAAGTCAGTTTTCAGGGCTGTTTAATGTAAAGGCCCATTCACAGCAAGAACGATAACTATATTAGCATCCATATCAAAGCTTGATAATGTTATGTTTGTTGTAAGTGTGCTGCGGTTTTGTTGTCTGTCGCTTTAAATGCTCAAGCTCTTTAAAGTCGAGTGGATTCCGATTGGCTGTTAAAGTTTTCATTGTTCATCAGGTGGAAAGAAATTGTTCTGAAAGTGGTATTCCAGTGATGATATTCCACTTTGTCGTTATCGTTATAGTTGTGGTGTGGACTTCTCTATTCTCACTGAATTAGAATGATTATTAAAGTCCTATTATGGGTTATGAAAGGTTCATATTTTGGTTTTTGGAGTCTCCAACAACAGGTTGACATGCATGCAAGGTCAAAAAACACTTTCATTGTCTTATAATATGCATTTATTTTTTACCTTATTTGCTCAACGACTCCCAAACGATTCACTCAACGATCCATTTTTCCATACCCCTCCGTTGCGTGACGCTAATCTGCGGCGATTGTTCTCATTTTCATCTCATCTCGCCTGTAATGCCTGATAAAGCAGTGTTTGAGTGCAGTGCTGCTTTGTGTACAGCGTTATGGGGAAACCTATATTTTTACCGCTCCAAAAGCAGCACCTAGTGGCAAAGAATGAATTTGCATTTTCATTCAGACCAACGCGAAAAGACCAACAAGTGGGCGGCAAAATGCTAATGTCTCATGTTGACGTCAACATGAAACGGCTTGGGATTCGTTTTAAAAACGACTCGTTTCAATGATTCAGTCGACTCTTTCTTTTGAGAGACTATAACTTTATACACGGAGCACTTTCAGATTTTAAAATTTGCAGGATGTTTTCATTCATTTAGAGCCGTGTTACTGCATGAAAGATCATTTTCAAAACTCCATAATAGGGGCACTTTAAAGCTTTATAGTTTTCATTATCGTACTTGGTGTGAACGCCGGGCCTTAATACCATTTTCAGGATGTAATTTTCACTTACAGAATAATTATTCTCGTTTATGTGTATGATTAGCTGAAGAAGTTCTGTTCCATGAGTTAATGCCTGTTTATATGAATGTTTGGTTTGGTTTTGGTTCAGACCAACATGAACATTTGCATGACATCAGTGTCAGATTTTTTTTTTACAGAAAGGTTTTCTAATCTCTTTTACGTTACACTGCAAATAAAACTGGCACTGCTGAAATGTAAAACTACGTCTTGCTAATTGCACAAAAAAACTTGACCCGCAATTGATTTCAATTGAATATGGTATTAGCATGTTGCTAAGCTATCACTGATTCTCGAATAAGCATAAAAATACATGGTGCACACAAGTATTGTGTGAAATACTGCATTTGTAATGAGACTGAACTAGTTTTTAATCTATAATTGTTAGTTTAATCAGTTATATTCAAAATTGACATAATTTTCTCACATTGTCCGCCATCTTGAATTCAATTTTTCTCCATGCCTTCTCTGTGAAGGAGACATGCTTATCCTGCATCATAATTTGAAAATGAAAATGTTTTTTATCTTCACATCATGAACGAATCTACTATGCCTTAAAATGCAGCCTACAGTCATCTTAAGTTTTGGAACGGAGTAATAATGTTAGTCGTGTTCATTTATAACCAAATTAAATAAAAATGTGGTGTCTTGTCAACTGAAAACTGATGTTACCAGACATGATGCTTGTAGACATTAGCGTAAATCCTCTTATTACTGAAACTGTTAGTGTCTGAACCACCACAAACACCTTCATGCATCTGTCTAATGCCTCTGTGTTTATAAACTCCAGCTAATATTGATGGTCCCGATGGCAAATGGGAAGTATGAGTTTTAACAGATGGCTTCAGCTGGGCACGTCGTAATGAAGTGTTATACACAGCAGAGCAGACGCGCAGATATATTTAACACAGCCACTTGCTTATTCAGCTGACTGTGAACACCAGAGGAAATCATGACTAGGTGCTTCTTGTCATCAAATATACACGAGTAGAGAATGTGCACGATGGGATTTCTTGCTAGCAGGATGCAAAAGAAAGCAATGGCAGTTAAAAAGCGGTTGTTGTTATTCTGGTGTTTTCTGATGAGGAACTGCCGGTGGAAAAATGGCATCACAATTTAGTGCCAATAAATGGCTCCACTTCTACCAGTTTCCTTTTCTCGCTCACACACTCGCTCTCTCTATCGCTCTTCCTCTCTGTTTTCACTGGTAAGAGTGAGTCATACAGTTGTGCAGTGTATATACTGTGCTATATCGTGCACGCATGCAGTCACAGATGGGTGGATTCTCTCTGATGCTTTTCTTGCATAGCTGTGTACAAATTGTGTTAAAAGGAGCATGGTATTGGCATGTTTTTGGACGTTAATAGCATGCTTTTATGTGCATTTATTATGGTAATGCCATAGTTCAGCAATGCTAGAAGTATATTTACCTGCTATGCAAGTACTGTTGTCCAAAAAAAACATGGTAGCATCATGATACTGTACTTTTCCATGCTTTTGTGTAATATAACATTACCTTGGTCAAAACTTGGTTGCACTTAACTAAATTTGTCAAATGATCTTTTACCTTTTGATCTTAAAAGCAACCAACCAACTTTTTAGTTTGTATTAAAATACCTTGGTATTATCTTCTGATAATATTACAATACTGTGGTACAGTCACAGTGCATTAGTGCAAGGGTAGTTTTGCGAAGGGCTGAACAATTAAATAAATAGGGCTTAGTGCGACTGGCCAATATCTTATTGTATAAATTGTGATTTTATTAAATTTAATTAAATGGCATGCTTTAGAGCAACACTGTGTTCATTTACACGTGTGCAGCCAGAGTAAAACGCTTGATGGCTTAATGTTTGAAAATGATTAAATCAGACACTAATATTAGTTGTTGTTTTTTACATTACTGTTTTTATTTTTATTTTACAGTGAACAAATATAGTGGTAATATTATTATTTAATCAATATTCATTTTATTTTTTAGTCATATTGATATGTATGGAAGCCCGTTTCCGCCACTGAATAAAAATAAAAACGGTTATTGTGACTTTTTTTTTAATCTCACAATTCTGCCTTTTTTCAAAGAATTGTGAGATATAAACTCACAATTGGGAGTTATAAAGTCAGAATTATGATTTATAAGGTGGAGCAGGAGCATGGGCTCTAGATACCCCAAAAGACGTGCTTTAGTCAGTTAACCGTCTCAGATTGGTGTTCCATCATGTGCCAAAATCCAAAACTCTTTGGATGACAGTGGTCTTGAGGGCGTTTTGGTCCTTCTGAAGATGGTTTTAAGGTTCTCTTGTGGTGTGAAGTCAGTTTTCAGGGCTGTTTAATGTAAAGGCCCATTCACAGCAAGAACGATAACTATATTAGCATCCATATCAAAGCTTGATAATGCTATGTTTGTTGTAAGTGCGCTGCGGTTTCGTTGTCTGTCGCTTTAAATGCTCAAGCTCTTTAAAGTCGAGTGGATTCCGATTGGCTGTTAATGTTTTCATTGTTCATCAGGTGGAAAGAAATTGTTCTGAAAGTGAGGCTGATATTTTCTCAGAATTGCGAGTTTGTATCATGCAATTCTGAGAAAATAAAGTCGCAATTACCTTTTTAATTTTTTATTCAGTTGCGGAAACAATCTAGTCATATTGTGCTGCCCCTAAAAACAAGCACAGCACACCTGAAGCTTTTTATTGTCTTTTACACTTCAAAACCTAACTGCAATTTTTGTCAAAAAAATGTATTTTCCCCCAAATCATGCAGCATAGTTTTGCTCTCTATATGTCCATTAGCGGTGATGCATTTTGATTCTCATGTAAACATAAATATCACAGTGCTCATCAGACACGACCATTGCAGACCATGCATTTATTTTCATGCACAGGTGCAGCTGATGGGAAACTCAGGAGTTTCCCATCAGCTGCACCTGTGCGTGAAAATAAATGCATGTCTGACAGGTTACAGTATTTAACCTTTAATGCCTTTAATAACCAAATGAGCTGCTCGTCTTGCCACTGGAACTGGATTGACTGCAGGTCTCTAAAGTCAACTGTAATGAATCATGATTGATTGTTTTCACTCTAAAGCCCTTTAATGTCAACCCTAACAACAGGCTTAAACCATGACTATTTTCATAATCTTGCACAGCCTCTCGTACCTTATTTGCTATTGGTGAATCGCGGTGGTGGTGATCTGTGCAGTGTTTACTGATGAGACTACTGTATATGTAGGGTTGATGTAGGCATCTGCTGGGACGCTGTGGGGCATTTGGGTGGTTCTGCATTTGTCAGACCACAAATATTTCAGAGCTGCTTATTCCAGCTTTGCTCACCGCCCTCCAAACACACACTGTTTTACAGTCGAACAGAAAGAAGCGCGTTTTATCCAGCATGTGGGATGGAGTTGGGAATTCCAGCAGAATATTTTCATCAGATGACCTTTTCCTCCAGATGAGGGCTGTTCTCTGTGCATTTGTTCAAGGAACAAAGCCTTGTTTGTGGACTCAGTTGCTACTATTAACAGAGTTTAAATGACCTTTCTTTGTGAGAGCTCTGTTAAAATGAGCCTTTACTTGTTCGGATGAGATCCAGTCTTTTGAAATGGTGATTGTCCATTCTACTAAACATGTAATATTCGGTTTCACCGATAAGCGAGTCTGTTGAGTTCTGCAAGCAGCCCTAAATGAAAATAGCTGATGATTATTCAAGTTGCTGTTTTTAAAGGTTTTTTTTTTTTTCTCTCACCAACAGAAAAGTACCAAAAATAAACCATGTTTCTGCTCTGTTAATGACCGAATTGTGTCTATTATGACAATGACTTTTTTCTAAACTGGTGATACGATATTAACCATATTTTTGGGTGTGGCACCATGTTCTACCGCATATCATTACAATTGCATACTTCTTTTAAATTGCATCATGCGTTAGTACCATGTTTTTTAGTTGTACTATGGCAATACCATGTTTTTGAATGTGATTCCATGGGAATACCATGTTTTTGAATGTGATTCCATGGGAATACCATGTTTTTGAATGTGATTCCATGGCAATACCATGTTTTTGAATGTGATTCCATGGCAATACCATGTTTTTGAATGTGATTCCATGGCAATGCCATGTTTTTGAATGTGATTCCATGGCAATACCATGTTTTTGAATGTGATTCCATGGGAATACCATGTTTTTGAATGTGATTCCATGGCAATACCATGTTTTTGAATGTGATTACATGGCAATACCATGTTTTTGAATGTGATTCCATGGCAATACCATGTTTTTGAATGTGATTCCATGGCAATACCATGTTTTTGAATGTGATTCCATGGCAATACCATGTTTTTGAATGTGATTCCATGGGAATACCATGTTTTTGAATGTGATTCCATGGTAATACCATGTTTTTGAATGTGATTCCATGGGAATACCATGTTTTTGAATGTGATTCCATGGCAATACCATGTTTTTGAATGTGATTACATGGGAATACCATGTTTTTGAATGTGATTCCATGGCAATACCATGTTTTTGAATGTGATTCCATGGCAATACCATGTTTTTGAATGTGATTCCATGGCAATACCATGTTTTTGAATGTGATTCCATGGGAATACCATGTTTTTGAATGTGATTCCATGGCAATACCATGTTTTTGAATGTGATTCCATGGCAATACCATGTTTTTGAATGTGATTACATGGGAATACAATGTTTTTGACATCTGTCATGACAATGGCATTAGTTTTGTACTTGCACTATTGTAATACCATGTTTTTAAACTTAGAATAGCAATACTATATTTGGTGATACCATGTTCTTGACATCTATCTATGACAATGACACGCTTTTTAAAGCTGCACTATTATACCATGTTTTTTGACTTGTATGCTGGAAATACCTTTTTTTTGGGGGGGGTACGTTACCATGGTAATAGCATGTTTTTGGCATTGCCTACTGTAAAGTTCATGTCATACTCCCTAGGGCAGTGTTGCCTTTGTATTAGAGTTATCAGTCTAAGCTTCTTTCTATTGTCGTTATTTTGTATCTCTCTTTTGATGCACTTTGAGCATTTTTCCCAGAGTTCTCGGGTGTGGTGCTGTTTGGTTCCCCGATGTAAGATTTCAGATCAGATGGGTTCATTACCTGATTCCGTCTCATTATTATACAGCACAATGGCGTTCACGCCATGAAGAAAACCTGCTTCTATTTCCATCAGACTCTCACAATTAGCGGTCGATTAGTGTTTCACTCTTATCAATGAGCGGTGACATTTCTGTCATGGGCGTGCTGAGGAATGTAGGTCGCCGGGTTTAGAAAAGCTGTCAGTTTTTAGGCGTGGGACATAAGCATCCGAGAATGTGAATATCACCAGATGACCGGCCCTGTTATGCTGTTATGGTGTTTAGTCAGCTGAGAACACGTGCCAGTGGCAGTATTGCGTCTGAAGGTCCTGCTGATCTTCGTGCAGCTCTTCTTGTTTTGAGTGTGCGGCTCAGAGCCTTGTAATGACTCTTTTCTTTGGCTCTTTGAAAAGAAAGGAATAGTTTCTTTACATGGTATTTTCCATGATGGTCTGCTCACAACAGATGCACAGTGAATCTCAGTAGACACATCCAGGTCAACATTCATCACAAAATCAAAGCGCACATGATAAAGGAATTCCGTTTTAAACAATAAAGACCTTTTGCACCATTTTCAGGGCTATTAAGCAAATTTCAACCCCAAATTCTCATTACCTTGATGCAGTTAATTAGTAAATTTAAATTTGAATTAATCCTTAAATCTACTTGAATATAATACCTTCATAAATACAATACGTCATATTCATTCCTAAAAAGAATGCTGAAAAAATGTATCACAGTTTCCACAAAAATAATAAGCATCACAACTAAATGGTTTTTAAGCGGAAAATCAACATATTAGAATGATTTCTGAAGGATCATGTGAGATATATATTTTTGTGGAAACAGCAATACTTTTTTCAGGGTTCTTTTGATTAATTAAAAGTTCAAAAGAGCAGCATTTATTTGCAACAGAGGAATGTCAAAAGATCATATTTCTATTTCAAATAAATACTGTTCTTTTGAACTGATTATTCTTCAAAGAATCCAGCAAAGAAAAAAAAATCCCACAACGTTTTCTAGATTGATGAAATAAATGACACTTTACAATACATTTAAATTGAGAATTTTACTGACCACAAAATTTAAATGCAAGTCCACTACCATGATACCATGTCTTTTTGTTTTATTTTATATTTTATTTTGGTAATGGCAATTATGAGAAATTGTACATAGCTGTCTTCATGTTTTTTTTTATTTATTTTGATCTTGGGGAAATATTTTTCACGTTTTGTGTTTTTTTTAATTTATACATTTGTTCTCCCCTCTTTCAGTCTTTTTTGTCAATGTAACAATTTTTCAGTTTGAGGCGTTTCAACAGAAACTGTAGTTAAAATGACAAGTTTTACATTTTTAATCTTAGTTTTTACATGGATGCTGTGACATATTATGAGTCAGACTGAAGTCACTGGTCTCCTTCACTTCCATTTGAGAATTCATTAGTGTGATCATCTACAACACGTCATAGATGTCTCTTCACCTGCCATGATATTTGCGTTTTGAACAGAAACGCAAACATCTTTAACTTGCTTCCTAAAACACACAAAAATACGGCTGTGCAAACGTGTACCCTTACCGAAATTTTACATGTGGGAAAGCTGGCATATTCATAGCGCTTAACGTTTTCTATATCATTATATTCAGATGAGCTGTTAACTGAAGCTGTGTGTTGCTGTGCAGGGTTTGTCTGGAGAGAAGGAGGTGGTGAGCAGCACAAGACCAGAGAGGCCCAGCACGCTGACGGAGGTGGACACGGAGGTCAATCTGGACACGTATCAGATCACGCTGGAGGAGGTGCTCACCTGGCTGCTGTCGGCCGAAGACGCGCTGCACATGCAGGACGACGTGTCCGACGACGTGGAGGAGGTCAAAGACCAGTTCCACACACACGAGGTATATGTGACACACAATTACACTTCAGAAACATTGTTAGCATTTAGTAGATAATCTCTTTTTCTTTGAATTACTCCAGAAACTACAACATATAACATTACTCATATGTAAAACAAAACAAAAAATTTAAAATAGATGGGTAACGATTAGTAACAAACTTTGATGTCGGCTTGACTAAGCTTTGTTTGAAATAACTTTGAAGTTTGAAGACTTTATTCAATTCTCAAGTCAGGGAAATGTTGTTATTTTCTACCACATTGCTAAAATGTTGCGAACATTATTTAACATGCTGTTAACATGTTAGCACATTGCTTTAGAAGGTTGCTAACATGTTGTTTTATCATGTCGCTAGCATGATTTATCACATTACTAGCATGTTTTAACAGGTTGCTAACATTATTGAGCATGTTAGCATGATTTAACGTGTTTTAATATGTTTCTATCATGATTTAGCATGTTGTTAGCATGGTTAGTGCACAACTAGCATAAATGAGTATGTTACTAACATGATTTAGCACGTCGTCCCAGAATATCCGTTAAACTTTACTAGTGATAGACAACTTAAAAACACTAAGTCTTACAAAAATACAAAAGATTTGACCCCCCTCAATGAAAGTTTGTCTTTTATTATTGTTTTGATCTTTGGGTTTACGAAAACTATAAGTCAGATCAGTTTGAGATATAGCAACCTGAGTCAGACCCGTCTGAATGTCTGAGTTTTGGTAGTTGTAGCTTGAAAACTCTAAGAGGAGATACAGACTAAATGTAGTCTCAGAAGAAGGAGGAGAAGAAGAATCAGCAGCAGCATTTCAGTATGTAACTAACACAGTTCCTCACACCATGAAACCGCCCACCACTGCTCTTTCTGATTGACCTGAGGACTTTTAGTGTTAGCATGTCCCATGTTCAGATGCTCCGTGTTCCCGTCCTGTCGGAGGACATGCTCTGAACATGCCAGGAATGTGAGGAATTCTGTGAGGCAGAGAGACTTCTGACAGACAGCAGGGCCGGGGCACATAAACTCACTCCTGAGTGATGGATCCAGAGCGGGAGGGTGAGGTTATGAGGCACTGACACAGAAACAAAAGCAAGGTAAATGCAGGAAAGCTCTGGAGATGCTATGAGCGCTGGACTTTTCCTGAAGCGTGAACCTGTTTGTCTCTGCACTCTGGATCCACTTGAAACATCAGAGATTTAGATAATGTGCAAATGGTTTGTTACGTCATTCGTCTTTTTTGATCGTTTTTCTGTTTCAAGAATAGATCATAAGATACCGTGTGAATGAGTGGCACGTTTTCTTCTGCTACACATACTCAAGCACAAGTCTCACTATATGAGGACATAAACATGCACACTTTATCTCCAGAGCTGCTCTGAGAGTCACTGCACCAGCATTTCACCGTGTCATTTGAGCAAAACTATCGTCAAATACATTTTATGAATCTGGGCCCGTATTCATGAAGAATTTTAGTGCTGAGAGTTGCTCCTAGTAACAAAATTCTAAGAAAATTCTTAGAAATGTGGGTGTTTCCTCCTTAAAATTAAAGAAAAGATCCTAGTAAAGAAAAAAGTAATTCAGAAAGCATTTTAACCCTTAAAAGAGGTCTTAAGGTCAAACTTGTTAGGAGTACGGACGAGGACTTTTAAGGGGCTTAAGAGTTTCTTTAGCAGTGGAGAAAACGGACGAAACATGAAGAGGGAGAAGAAATGTGTTGCACACAATGCATGACAGTGAGTTAATAAGACACTACACATTAGATCGTGCAGGGATCATGTTTGTGACCGATCTTATTAGAGACATGCTAACATCTCCGACATCACGCAGAAATGGACGTAATCACTACATGAAGATATATTTGTCAACTGGAAAAATGCAACTATGCAGCAGTGATGATTTGGGTCTGTTACAGCACTTATTAGGCTATGTCTCTGTTCATTTCCTATAAAACACGGTAAGTATGACCGCATGGTAAATAAAAAATAAAGAATATATACATATATAATGTGTGTGTGTGAGAGAAAGAGAGATAGAGAGTTCGGTAAAACAGGAAAAATTCAAAGTGAAGGCTTATAATAGACCCTACTCTTAAAAACACTCTTTTATTTCCTTCTTGACAACCAACCAATCACAGTCTTCAAAAGACTGTGTCATAGCTAGCAACGGGGTCCGCCCCGCCTCCTCACTAAGATAAAAGTTTTTGTCTTTTCCTTGCTCAGAGTTGCTCTCAGATTGGTCCTGAATCACTCTTAAGCTAAAACTCCTAGTAAGACATTTTTAAGCTAAATTAGGAGCTCTCTAAAAGGATTCTTAGAATATTTAGGAATACGGGCCCTGATCTTCACGGCAAACCACCAAAATAAAAGTTTGCCTTAACTTGAAGAAATTATGGCAGAAATATTTTAGCATTGCTTGAATTTAATCAGTAAACCTCTGTTGTGCAGCACATTTTTGACAAAATAAAAATGAAAAGGCAACGATGTGTTGTAAAGAAATTGTTGTATTTTAATTTTAATACATTTTAATAGACTAATTACATAAGCTTCAGTTTCATTTTATTTGATGTTTCACAAAATCCTGATTTCAAAGGGGCCAATTTTTGTAAAAGTTGTAATAAATTAGCCTAATAGATTTACAGTAGGGGTGTAACTGTACATAAACATGACGGTTCGGTATTGACCTCGGTTCTGATGTCACCGTTTGGTATGTTTTCGGTATAGCAGGAGAAAAAAAAAAAGATGAAAAACAAAAAAAATTATATATATAATTTTTTTTTTTTTTTTTCATTTATACTAAGATTACAACTAACAACAGAGGCCAAACTTAAATTCATTTACTATTTGTTTTAAACTATAATAATCATCACTCAAATTAAAAATTTGTATGCAAACATGTAAATTGCACATAATGCTGTTTTTAAATTAACTTTTAAATTATACAAGCTGTTCATTATTGTTTATTAAAAATAGTATTAAGGAGGAAAGATCGCGCTGACGCGCTCCGTGCTGCCAAGGCTTCTATGCAGCGATTTGTCGCACCACATCAAAGAGCGCCAAAACGGCATTTATTGTCTGAATTTCCTGAAAAAAATCGAATGATCGAATTCTGTGTCAGAATTTACTAAATGTTATAATAGAAAACAGAATTGAAGAAAAATTAAGCAGACGTATTTATAAAACATCGGATAAAGTTATATAAATTGCCATAAATTAAAATGAACAGATTAATAAATGCTGTAAAAAATGTATATTGTTAGTTCATACTTTGAGCATTTATTAATGTCAGCACATTTTATTATATATTTTTTTACCGTTCCCATGTTTCTTTGGCAAAAATAAAAGCCTACAGTATGATGAGCTGTAGTACTTGATGAAATAATTATTTTTAAATGCAATATGCAGTGCCTTAAACACAATTAACCATGGTAAAATCATCATAATACTCTCCCTCATGTCGATTTTTGCTATAATAAACCATCAAACAGCGCATCTGCTAATTACATGACCACTTATCAAATAAATGCATAAATATTATTATGGTTATTTTTTTTATAAGAAAACTTTCCTTCTCACACAATCACTGCCAATAAATAAACAAAAAAGGTACTGGGTTTCTTACATAAAGCATTTATCTTAAAATAATAATATAGCATATTTAAACCTCTTTTTTGTGTGTTTAGAACCGTCTAAATGACTTGCACTCAAGACATCTGTGAAGGAGGTTTGTATGGTCATCCTGGTAACTGATGTGTCGTTTTGCCTCCTCAGGCGTTTATGATGGAATTGACAGCCCACCAGAGTAGTGTGGGTAACGTCTTACAGGCGGGAAACCAGCTGATCGCTCAAGGCAACCTGAGTGAGGAAGAGGAGGATGAGATCCGAGAGCAGATGACACTTCTCAACTCCCGGTGGGAAAACCTGCGGGTCGCCAGCATGGACCGTCAGTCCAGGTACGGATGCACACATTCATACCGAAGTCTTCTGTTTGAAGAGTGCTTGAATTTGTAATCTCTCTTCTGTCTTCAGACTTCATGAAGTTCTGATGGACCTTCAGCAACGGCAGCTCCAGCTGCTCTCTGATTGGCTGACACAGACGGAGGAGCGGATCCGTAAGATGGAGAAAGAGCCAATAGCAGGAGACATGGAGGGATATCTGACCCAGATAGACCAGCACAAAGTAAGAGAAGCATTTGGTTCTCTAAGTAGGACTTGGTATCGCCATCTATGCCATGGTGTGTCATGATACATTGTGATGAATCACAAAATTATACACTCTAAAATGTTTATGGAATAGTTCACCCAAAAATAAAAATATGCTGAAAATCTACTCCCCATCAGGCCTCCTGAAGATGAGCGTATGAGTTTGTTTCTTCATGGGAACAAATTTGGAGAATGTAGCATTTAGTCATTTGCTCAGCAATGGATGCTCTGCAGTGAATGGGTGCCGTCAGAATGAGAGTCCAAACATCTGATAAAACCATCACAATAATCCACAAGTAATCCACACTATCCCAGTCCATCAGTTAACATTTTAGGAAGCCAAAAACGAGCCCATAATATCTGATCTGTGCATATTTCTCTCCTGAATCAGGCGAGATGACTTTCACTGGAGAAAGTGTTATGTATGGACTCGTATTTTATCTGGAAGCAACGGTTTAAAGTTAAAGCACATTAATGATGGATTTGTTTATTACAAAAAAAGCAGATTTTCACCTCGAAAGAGGTTAATTGATGGACTGGAGTGGTGTGGATTGCTTGTGGATTATTGTGATGTTTTTATCAGCTCATTCTGACGGCACCCATTCACTGCAGAGCATCCACTGGTGAACAAGTGATGTAATGCTACATTTCTCCAAATCTGTTCTGATGAACAGACAAACTCAATATATCTTGGGTGGCCTTAAGGTGAGTACATTTTCATCAAATTGTAATTTTTTGGGGGTGATCTATTTCTTTAAAAAAAAACAACACAGTGCTCGATTAAAAAAGGATGAATCCAGTGCTGGGTTGTTTTGGCCAAGCTGTAAAATTACTATACTGCAGGGTTCATATTAACCAGAAATGAGTTGTAAATGAAAATCAAACGCATAATGCCTACAATACAGAATACAACCAATAGTAATAATCAAGAGGTAAAACGGATAGGTGAAGTGGTGTCAGCACACACAAAGCCATATGCACTTGAACCCGCATGACATGTAATTCTCTCTTTCAAATCTGCATTTCCAACCCACCACAGTTGGGTTATTGATTATGAATTATCATCAACCCAGCTTCCTTACCCAACAGTCTTAATCCAGCATTTGGGCTGAAAAATAGGCCAGTGTTTTTAGAGTGCAACTTTAACAGAAAAAGGTATATTGAAGATTGTAGAAAATTATTACTAAGAAAAATTAAAAGAAAATTATGAGACAAAGTGTATAACTTAGCTTTAATAAAGTCTCTTAAAATAGCAACCTCGTTCCCAAGGACACTTGAATAGTTAATGAATGACTCCCATCAGATATCCCGTCTGTGTACACAACCTGTTCACAAATAAAAGCTTTCTCTTTCTGATCCCCAACGTGAATTTATCATGAATGCTGAAAGGAGAGAGAGAGCGGGAGATTGAGTTGTGAGGAGAATGAATAAGCAAATCAACACACGCCCCAGCGAATGAGGGGCAAACATGACCTCTGCGTGTTTGTTCAGTTAGCGAATGGAGAACACACACGTTCGCTCCCACACACATGCTTACATTTAGGAGCCTCACAGTCTCATAGGAAGGGTACCACATAACACTAGTGCTTCCACATTATTTACAGAGACACGCACATGTACACTTTCATACTTGACACAGTACAGGGTCAAAAAATATCTGCCCAAAAATTCTACTACATCAAACTTATTCTGAGAAACCTGTTAAAAACATGCCTTGGGCAGATTTGACCCAAAATTAAAAGAAAGGTATTATAAATTTGATCTAGCCAATATTCTGAATTACATGTAGTAAAGGCTTTTGTATGGACATTATTTTCATGTTTGCTTCCAGTTTGGTTTTATTTCCTGTAAAATAATACATGCATACATACATACATACATACATACATACATACATACATACATACATACATACATACATACATACATACATAAATAAATAAAATCAAGTCATAATAATTGCAATGTGAAAAAAAAAATCAATAATTACTATAATTTCAGATGATAATATGGTGATTTTGTGATGTCTTAATAAATGCACTTTTCCTCTTTCACTTGGCGGCAGCTAAATTACACACAAACAGTTCCTAGGCCTGGATGGTATACAAAGATTAATTACAAACTGTAATATTGCTCCGTGTGATTTTCAAATCGCAAAGGTCGGGATTTAAAACATGTGTTGCGTGTTTTGAAGCGCGGGCGTTCACGAGTTGTAGTAACAGGGGTCTCAGAGCGACGGTTCATAGACATATTTCATAGACTCATTAGCATCTGTAAATGAAGAATTTAAGACGTAAATATTAGTAGTGAAAGTTTACAGTGGTATTAGCCTATAAAATAAAATGGTTATTTTTCTTAAATACTTAATTTCTGCCATATTATTTTAATTAAGATTAAGCTTATAGTAATGTGAATAGTTTTTTTTTAATCTAAAATATTTTGGTGGGTCTTGAAATAGATTATACTTGTCTAGGTGGGTCGTGGAATGGAAAAGTTTGGGAACCCCTGCTTTAGACCATAGGTCTTCAACCCTGTTCCTGGGGACCCACTGTCCTGCAGAGTTTAGCTACAACCCTAATCAAACACACCTGAAGCACCTAATCAAGCTCCTCAAGATTGCTTGAAAATACAAAGACAGGTGTGCTGAAGCAGGTTGTAAATAAACTTTGCAGGACAGCGGGTCCCCGCGAGCAGGGTCGAAGACCTCTCATTTTGACCTCTTTTTTTTGTGTTATTTCCTCAGGTTTTGCAGAATGATCTGGAGCTGGAACAGGTGAAGGTGAACTCTCTCACGCACATGGTTGTGGTCGTGGATGAGAACAGCGGGGAGAGCGCCACTGCTGCCCTGGAGGAACAACTGCAGGTAGAGGACAACATGCATAACGATGGGTTTTTATTTGTTGTGTCGAAATGACTAATTATGAAATGGCTATTCAGAGAGTCTGGTCAGAGCTGTTATTTTCTTCAGACATACAAATTATAGAACTCACTTGTTTCAATTATTAAAAAAATTACTTTTTAAGTGTCAGCTGGTGTTTCTTAAGCACTAATTTTTGTATATCACCATAACAAGTAGTAAATTAAAACACATAACAATGTTTGTGGTTTGCTGAAAACTCAATCATTATGTCTGGCAGTCATTTCTGGTAATATTCATATTTCAATTAATTGTTCATTCCTGCCATCTGTAAGGAAATCTTCAAATACTACTGTTATAAGACGAAAATACATTATGGTATGTGTACCAGTGTGCATTGTTGTTCGACTAGCATTATAGAGATCAAGGTGATTGCTTTATGGTGATCAAGGTGAATGTTACATTGAATGAAGAATGAAATTTACAGTAAGTTTCTTCTCAACTAAAGTGCAAAGGTAATCAAACCAAGCTGTTTTCCATGCCTTTACTGATAGCTTTGCTAAGGATTGAGATCTATTAATGTTGGACACAGTGTTGAGAATTCATTGGATGCAGCACAGCAAGAAACTTGGAACTGAACAGACATTTGACACTCCCAGAGCCGTAAAAGTGTGTGAAAAGTCATTCAGTGAATAACTTTCCCTCTTTTGTTTTTCCTTCTATTCTTTACAGTCACTGGGAGAGCGCTGGGCGGCAGTGTGTCGCTGGACTGAGGAACGCTGGAACAAACTTGAGGAAATTCAGCTGGTGTGGCAGCGGTTGCTTGATGACCAGGTGAAGCCTGATATCAAAAATCCAACATTCCAGTGTAACAAATCACAAGATTCATAATGCGGCCCTTTTATGCATGTTTTCTAATAATTGCAAATAATTCAGTTTGGAAATAATAATAAAAAATGTTTTCATGATCAATTTCTGTAATGTTTGAGTAATTAAATTTAATATTTTGCCCATCCATACATTAATTTCAATCCAGCACATACCTGAAGTTACTAAAGCTGCTGGCCAAAAAATAATCAGAGGTGTCCATCAGGGCTCTGTGTTGGGCCCCATTGTGTTGTGCTCTTATCTTGGACTTGGAATGTTCATTGAATGCATTTAAGGGTCAGATTGCTATTTTAACAGTTTAGGCTGCATTCTGGGAAAGGGTGAGATTCAATTATGGCAGTTTATGACTTGCAGATACCATTACCATTGACCCATTACATCATTAGTGTAGAGTGCACACAATCTTATTTTCACACTTCCCCCGTCTGGACCACTTCCGTCAGTCTGCAAACTGAACTGTGATGTAAATCAGAGGATATTGTCTATGATATTACATTAAATGAATGATTTTTATGCCAAAGTACTGTGTAAAGGACAGTAGTATGATTATTTTCTCTTTTTATTTGGGGCAATGTATGAATGATGAAGCATTTTTGCTACTGGGAAATCAACTTTCTTCTCCTCCATTCAGAGTTTATTTGGATCATGGCTAGCAGATAAGGAGAAGGCCTTGAGTGAAGTTCAGACCAGTGATTTTAAAGACCCTAGTGAAATAAATGCCAGCGTCCGCAGATTAGCCGTGAGTAGACAAACATACATAATTTCATATTTGGAAGTTCTTAATACTTGCTCATAGTTTTGGATGTATGTTTAAACAATCAATGTTCTGAGAACATAAATCATTTTAATTTTAAGATTGTAAATGTAGGTTTTACAAATAACAACTGAAATCTAGCAGGTTGATAAGAGCATTGCTGTTTTGGCCTCTGACTCTTTTCAGAGTCTTAAGGAGGATATGGCCCAGAAGCGGAGGGCCCTGAGTGCTCTGTCAGATGCTGGACAGGATGTGATGGTGCTGTTAAACAGTCCAGCCGCAGCTCAGAGGATCGAAGCAGACACAGACCTACTGACTCAACGCTGGGACAACCTGGTCCAAAAACTAGAGGACTGCTCCAGCCAAGTCAGATAAATGCATCTCACATGTTTGTTTATGCACATTAGCTTTTTATATGACATTGATTCCAAGCATCTGTTTGGTTTCCAGGTAACCGAAGCGGTGTCCGTGACTGGGATGCCCCAGGTTCAAGAGAAGGTTTTCATGGAGACAGTCACAACAGTAACAACACGGATGGAGCAAACCTTCACCAGCAGCGACCGAGAGCTACCACCACCTGCCCCACCAAAAAGACGACATCTTGATACAGACGGCGAGCTCAGGAGACTGTACGACAAACGCACCTTTTCCTTGTAAAAAAAACAAACACAGAAATCTCTTTTATCAGTCCCTCCAGGTTTTTGATATTTTGTCAAGATCAGACAAACTTTGTCTTTTTTGCTTGCATTTGTCTTAACTTTTTTTTTTTTTTTTTTTTTAATTACAAAAATCACTTGAGAGGGGTAAAGCAATATTAGCTAACCAAAATCCATAATTTCAAGCCCAAACAAGTTGTTCAATACGTGTTTAACTGTCCTGCCACTTTATTGCAGTGAATTCCATTGTAACCATATGAAAGTGTTTAACGGAAAGAAAAGTTTCCGAATCAGGCAGTCCCATTTGAGCAATGGAGAGGTTAATACTAATATTTCTGAGTGATCTCTCCAAATTATTAATTCACAACCTACAATAATATATTGTCTTTTCAACCCATTCACTTCCAAAACATACCAGAGCGAGACACATCTGCACAAGTGATCCAACTCCTTGCTTATATTTATGTTAAGCACACGGGACAAAATGAAAATTTCTAGAGGTTTAGTGATGCTATTATGTAATATATGTATGTATGTTACTGAATATAATGAATATTAGTCCTCATAATGACTGATTTCACCAGTAACTATCATGAAATTGTTGCTTTCATCATGCGGTTATGGTTGTTCATAATGAGCACATTTGGGAACCATTAGCATAAGCTATACAGTGTTTACACACACTTAACACACTGTTCTGTTGTTCTGCTCAGCTGTAGCACTCTCTCGTGTGAACCCAGTGTCATGTGTTTGTTTTTTAGAGCTGAAACTGATGTTCCCAAGCTTTTGTCTCGGCTGGCTGCATGGAAGTCATCTGCCCGAGCTGCTGAAGACTCGCCTGTCCTGAAAGAAAAACTACAGGTGTTTTATTATAACACTAAGATTTACCTGTTCATATATTTGGTTTACTGAATATATTTGTCCCATATCGGTAGACCCTGGGTATGGAGCTTGCTGAAAACGAGGGGGCAGTAAAAGAGTTGGTGCAGAAAGGAGAGAAGATGATTGAACAGCTGGAGAAAGGTAGGGGATTGTTGGGGATTTCCTCGATAAATGATGATTCCCGTTGTCTCCTACTGATTAAAATCACTCCATCTGTCTATACAGAAGGTCTGTCTTCAGACGAGGCCCGTTCTGGCCTGGACTCTGTGCGTAAAGAATGGGAGAGCTGCCAAAAGCTGATCCAGGGTCTGAGGAACCGAGCTCAAGTTTTAGAGCGTGTGGAAGAAGTTCAATCCGGACTGAAGGCTGTAAATGAATTCCTGCAGGAACAGGAGAAGTGGTTGATTTCCACAAAAGGATTTAGAGCCAAGGACAACCAGCAGGAACTCCAGACACTCAAAGACGACTGTGAGGTCAGTCAAATACTAGGCAATTTTATGCGAGACACTTTAATCGGATCAGATGTTAAAGGGAATCTAACAGTATCTTAAAAAAAGAAAGGTTCTTTATTGGCATTGATGGTTCCATGAAGAACCGTCTATAGAACATCTATAGAACCTTTCTATTGCACAAAATGGTGAAACAAAGTTCTTCAGATTATTAAAATGTTCTTCATACTAAGAAAAACAGTACTTTTAAGAACTGTCACTGAAGGTTCTTCGAAGGTTCTTTTATGATATTTTTGAAGAACCATTTCTTTTCTCAAAAGAACCATTTTTTTCTTTAGAACATTTGAATGATCTAAAGAACCTTTTCCACTATAATGAACATTCTATTGAAAGCAAAGGTTCCATAGATGTTAAAGTTTCTTCATGGAACCAGTGATGCCAACAAAGAACCTTTATTTTTAAGATTGTAGCACCGAGTTAAAAACCCCTTTGAATGCCTTATTTGATTTTGCAGTGTAACATAGTTGTTAACAGAGCAAATCCGTGCTGTATGTACTGTACTGTGTTTCAGGCTCGAATAGCAGAGCTGGAAAAGCTTCAACCGCAGGTGGAAGATCTCTGTTCTCAGACGGAGTGTCTGGCCACAGAACCTGGTGCCCCTGATACCATGAGGCCCAGTGTGACAGCGCTGGCATCACGCCACAGCACAACTATTCAAGAGCTCAAGACGCGGCAGCAAGATATCACTACAGGTATACATTTCCAAATTGCAGCCTTTACACTACACTCATAACATTCAAAGAATGTGGCTCCAGCCTGCAATTTGAGGGAACTTGGGATTTTGAAAACTGGTAGTTGAGCTTTTCTATCAAAGCTACAAATATAGAGAAATGAAATCACTTCTGGAGAAAGAATAACACACTCTTAAAGGATTGAATTCAAAGGGAATATTTCAGCCAACAATGTCATCGTTTATTCACCCTCATGTCATGCCAACGCATATGACTTTATTCATCCTGTCAAACACAGAAGAAGAAATTTAAGGACGTCCAACTTGCTATTTCCATACTGTAAAATAGACTGTAACTGGTTCTGTCAAGCTCAAAAAATGACAAAAAAGTACCACAGTAAATCTTAAACACAAAAATGGATTCACACTCATTTCTTAAAAATGTTTATAGTATTTTAATAACAGAATTACAATGCATACAATACAATAACATAACAGAAGTGTGCTATTTTGTAAATGTCAGATGAGTGAATAAATGTGCAAAAATTGATACTTTTAGTAAGTCTCGCCAGTCTTTCTCACTCACAGTCTGTCAGGAAAAAGAAGAGAAAAAATAACAATAGTATATCATAATTAGAATCATACATTAGATGACAAGCACATAAATGACTGTAAATCAGCACTGCACACATTCTGTTCTACCACCCAAGACATGAGTGCTGCTGGGAAGTCCCTTTTAAATTTACATTTTCTAAATAAATAAAAAATTAGCTACTTTAATAACAGGCTGTTTTTAGACATAATAATATACATAATATTAATGAAAGCATTAGGGGTGTAATGGTACCTCAGTTTTGAAGTCACAGTTTCAAACATTTTTGGTACAGCTGGGGGAGAAAACATACAATTTTTTTTTTATAAACGGTGGCTTAGTGAACAATTTGTGTCTCTGCCTTTAAATAAACTCAATTATAATTACAATTTTCTTAAGGATAAAAAAATCTATCTCAGCTGATACGGAGCCCTATTAGAGCACATTACTAAAATATTAAAGGCTGCTATTAACAGCAGAGCCCAAACTATTAAATTCAAATATTTTAGATACAATGACCAACACTATATATAAAAAACAAAAAAGTATGCAAACATAATTTCCACGTTTGCACGTAAAGCCAAATGTTAACCATAAGTTAACACATTCCATGGTGTGCCGTAGCCATGCCATATATGACTCTCATTTGTGTGCCGTCATCTGGACCATATACCTCAAAACATATTGTCATCCAAAAGAAAATTCCCTCCAATTCTACAGCTATGGCAAAACATATATGGGGAAAGTTAGGCCCATATGTGCTCAGCATAACTAGCGCAGTACACAACTCTAATAGATTTCAATAGAGCAGTTAGCATGTTGCTAGGCTAACAATGTGAACCCAAACTCATAGTATAGTAAAGTGTCCATTAAATGCTCATTTGAGAACCTCACCAAAAGTTGTAGATCATCCAGAGCCCTAATTTCTAATATTAGTACATAGTGCTAACAATGCCAAGTTTTTATTCTCTGATAAAATGTCCTTAAATTAAGTCACTTTGGATAAAAACGTCTGTATTTGTGTTGCGAGTGCAACTACCTTAAAATACTGCCTAAGTAGGCAGTTCAATAGGTTTTTGGAGCAGATCTACAGAAAGATTGAGGCTCACTGAGATTTTTATAAGTCCCGGGGTTTGAATTTGTGCCAAGGGGTGCATTACCTCCGTTTCTCTGTATCAGTTTCTCTTGTTCTCTTCAGTTTTATTTAAAGACAGAAATAGTGACTTATGCAACAGGTAAATCATTTGTGGAGCCAACAAGAGCAGAGCCAGAGTGAAAGAGAGAGAGCAGTCTATTTATGGCTGTAATGTCAGCGTGGCCCAAGAGAAAGCTTTTACATGCTGATAAACCTGAGTGTGTGTGTGTGTGTGTGTGTGTGTGTGTGTGCTAGAAAGAGCTCCAAGTAAGAGTACATCAGTGTTTAACCTTAAAGCTTGAGCAAATCTCTCTCACACCCACATTTAGCCAGCTATGGAAATGAGGGCATACCATAGGCTTCTATTGTTTTACATACAGCTAATTATGACTATAGACTGACCCCATTCTGAAAAACCTTTCAGAAATAAATTTGATTAAATCAGAATGAAAATGGCAAAAATAACAATGTTTCTTTCTTACAAATAGTTGTTTCCTAATTGAGAACATTCCTAGATGTCCCAAAGTGATGTTTTGTCAAATTTAGTGAACTTCTGTGACCGTTTTGTGCCCACAGTTTAGCTAAACACACACACACACACACACGTTTGCTTAGCTGATTAACATACCATGGACTACTGATGTATTTATATAAAGCTAATTATAATGACTTGCACAAACCCTTATCCCTTAAAGAAAACATGTATCATTATTACTTTATGAATTATTATTTTTTGCCTTCAGGGATGTCCTCAAAAGGAGTTTTTGTCTCATTAATTTTGGGTAATTTTGCAGCAGTTTTGTCCCCAGGGTATGGCTGCATTAAATATAAACAGTTGAATGTTCGTGGGACAATCGGAAAGCTAGTGCTCCATGATTTGACCTGTTGACCTCTAACATCTGGGATTCAAGCTAAACGAACGCACACACACACACAAGGACAAACACAAATGAGCCGCAGGCAGTTATTTTCGTCTTCTCTCTGATATTCAACAAATAAATATCTTAGGAGCCGGTTCACATACATTATTAATCACAAATGTTAAAATCCAACAGAGATTATTTTAGTGATGTACTACAGAAGAGGAAGCATCCAGATGTACAGGAAATACTACATGTGTCAAGGGGCTGTTGGTGTTTTGGGTAGTTATATCAAGTATTGTGACATGCAGTACTCCTACCAATACTATACATATATGTGTGTATATACGAATATACCAATATCATATCATATATTGTATTGTCATATAGTATCATAACATATGTTTTAATTTCCATGTATATGTATACATATACACATACATACATGTATGTGACCCTGGACCACAAAACCAGTCTTGAGTGTAATTTTTTCGAAATTGAGATTTATTTTTCATCTGAAAGCTGAATAAATAAGCTTTCCATTGGTGTATAGACCAATCTATTTCAGTTTCAATTTCAGCTAGCATCGGACAATATCTGGAATCTGGGGGATTTCCCCCCCCTCTGGTTTATGCATCCCTGCCTCTGCTGAATTATTTTCATCCCCGGGATAAAAACATCCCACGATGTCGCTCTGAGGTCCCGATCTAAATTATTTTGCAACTCAATGGTTTAACTGATTCGGAGTTTCAAAAAGCTCCGTTGAAACTGTGTTCTTTGCTCGCTTTCTCTACAGGCCTATAATTTATTCGTTGCTTGAATAACCGTGGAAATGAAATCATTACAATTAATAGGCCTAACGTAATGTTTTTAATAGATAGTGATCACGTTAAATACAGTTTCTGTCGTATTAAAAACATTTCCTGACATGACACCCATTAGGCTATATATTACTTGCCTGAAAAGACGGGTTTATGATGCGAGTTATTAACAGATTACACTAACATTAGGTTACTTAGGCTATTACCTTCCACCTATGGAGAGAGAAAAAAGTTTTCAAAAGCACCCACCCCCTCTGCTTTTTTCACAAATCACACCGTGTGTGTGTATGTGTGTGTGTGTTGGGATATACTGTATGGCATATATTCATTCATATCATATAATATAGTATGTTGTATAATATGATGCATCATATTGTATCATGTCATTTGGCGCATATATATATCATTGCATATATTTTAAAATGCAGTTTTATGAGCTATTAATTGACACAGAAAGACTGAGTATTTATTAAAAAAATGCAAAACTGCTATAATGTGGTGAAAAGAATGAATAGTGACCAGTTAAAGCATCAAAACTTATACTTTCTCTTAAGAATATTTATTTTTTTCAATCAATATGCATTGCTTTTGTATGGCTGGAGTGATGGATTGGTGTGTAATTTGTCGTTGTGTGTCTGTAGTTTTGTCCAGGCTGATGGGGTCCAGAGCGCTGCAACTGATGGAGTCCAGACTGAACACGGTCAGCGCTGATATCAGAGACATCACCACAGCTGAACAGGGAGTCGTTAAAGCTCAGGTGTGTGTGTGTGCGTGTGTGACAGGGATGCTAGGGTCTACAAGCCAGTTTTAGTCACACCTGCCAGTGGTGAGTGAATTGAGACTGTTCACCTGATATGAAAGAGGTTGAATACGTGTGATTGGCCGCAGATACTTTATTTAGTAGACGATTTATACTGTATGTCTTTTGAAGTCCCTCTTGCCTACAAGTAAATCAATGAGAGTTAAAGCCTGTTCATATCAAGGACAGTAACTAATTATAATTACAGAAATACAATATTCTAAAGGTTTAAATTTCACATGCAGTGAAGGTCCATTGTCTGTTCTCAGTAGCTTATGTCCTGTTTGCACCTGGTGTTAAGATGTTCTCGTTGGTCCGATCACAGGTGGGCAACGCTAAATTCAGGTTTGAAGGGTCTTTAAAAAATAAAATAAGTGAACGAGTTTATTTGTTTTACCATTACCACCTTTATTTATTCATTCAGACCATTTTGCGGGTGAGGATTGTACATAATAACTAGAGGAGGGATTCATTGCGTGAACAGAGTAATAGGCCAGTCAGAGCACAATGGAGGCATTGCCTCCTCTCATGTGATTTACACCCAATCATTGTCAGTTACCCTGCACCCATAGTGGATCTGTTAAAACTCTGAGGACTCAGGCCAGGCTAATATAATATAGTCAATCACTATATTATCGTTGTTGGTGTGAATGTGCCTTTAGTCTTTGTCTTACAGTTGATTTAAATCATGTATTTTGTGGCAGTTTGTTGTTGTATTTACTCACCAAAGGCAGTTTTTCCTCTTGTTCGGCGCTTGATGAGGAACCTGCTTGTTGTGTGGGTCTAGCCTTGTGCCATACTGTATGTTTATTCTCTGTTTGGATCTCTGCTTGATCCATGTGTTCAGTCTCTTTCTGATGTTAGCGTTTGGCTTTTGGATGCTTTCTTTAACTCCATGAATGATGGGAAGAACGCCAACGACTAAGATGGTAAAACAAGCCAAAGTGAGCAAACGCTGGCTGGCATTTGTTTTAAGTTCTCTAAATATTTATACTCTGCTGTTTTGGTCTCTGGCCTGAGCCGGGTGATGCCCACGTGGCACAGAAGAGCTTCTGATGGCCGTCTGCACAGCTCTCACCAGACCACACAGACAGACAGAATATGAGCCTGTGTCCAGCTGTGTCTGTCATACAGAAGAGCTGATTATGGACCGTGAGAAGCAGAAACTCCCGTTTTAGCCGTGCCTTGTTTCTGTGGGAGTGGAAGTGGTCTTTGGAGGGTTTTTAGGTGATTGTGGGTCGAGCTGTGTCTCCATCTGCGGGTGTGAATGAAGAACTGCACTCTGATGATCTAAAGATGATCACATGCATGTGAGTGAACAACAAGAAAGGATTTCCAAGATGGGTTTTTCATGGAAAAATGTGTGCATGGTATTTTTGTAGAAATGAATTGGTGAGCGTTGCACATTTTCAGCAGTAGTTCAACAATGTGTACACTAAGAAAAACACACTTTGAATACATGCGTTTAGAGATCAAACATAAGTTTTCAAACATATCCAAAACCAGCATATCCAAGTCTCAGTTTAGCAGGATTTGCCATGTCATAAAAAATAGAAATACACTTAACATCTTTTTTATTTTTTTTAAATCTCATTATCTGGTATTTTAAAGACACTTGCTGACCTTCACACGCAGTCATGATGTGATGCGTAATTTATTTAAACTACTAAATTACTGCATAAATTCCAGAAACATTTTGTAATCAGAGAGATATTAGTTTTGTGCGGAGTTATCTTAGTATTATACACTATTATAATATTTATTCATTTATTATTAGTATTTAGTCATTTATTAGTAGTATATTGTAGTAATGCAATTTTTTATTAGTATTTAGTATTGTTTAATAATTGTAATATTAAAATATTTTTTTTTAGCATTTAGTTGGTTAGCATTAATTTAGTTATTTAGTTATTAGTTTTTAGTTCATCTCATTTTCATAATTCTTTAGTCATTTTGATGTGCTTTGGCATTTTATGTTTTTTTTTGTTTGTTTTTTTAATATATATATATATTTCTATTTGGCTTTTATACATTTTGTTTTTATTTCATCTTTAGTAATTCCACTTACATTTATTTCAGTTAGTTTCCAGGGCAACATTTCTCATTTTAAGTAGTTTAAAAAAAAATCTTATTTCATCAAAATTTATATTTTTAAATTTAGTTAACATTTTAACAGATACATTTTTTTTAAACAATAGTATTTTGTAGTATTACGTGATTCTATTTACTATATTAATGAGATATGTCTCCATAGTTTGGCTGAGGATTCATTCTTGGTTACTACAGTGGCTGTTTAGTTTTCATAATGCTGTTTTATAAGAGTTATGGTTATTAATGATTTAAAGTATGACCTGGTGAACTCTAGTTATGAGAGTGAGGAGAGGTGAGTCCGCAGGCTCTTCTGGGTAACGTAGTTTGGCCTGTTTTCTAGGCTCTTTGTGCTGAGATAGAGCAGCAGCGGCAGAAGGTGTCGGAGGCAGCAGAGCAGCAGGCCTGGACTGAGCTCTCCACCGCCGCCCAGGATCAGCTCAGCATGCTGCAGTGCATTCTGGGTAGCATGAAGGACACAAAGGTGAGAGCTGTGCCATCAGACTGATTGAGATGAATATCTTTGCATGGATGTCATGTGTTTTGATGGTGGTGTTGATGTGGATCAGGTGAAGAGTGAGGAGGTGCAGCGCTGGCTGGATGCGGTTGAGGAGCTGCTGTCTCGAGACGCCAGCGGCTTAAGTCACGGCGACAAACTACAGGAAGAACTCAACCAGTGCAAGGTCAGAGGTCAAAGCATTAATGTGGAAGGGTACTGTTGAATAATCCAGCTAGTTAAATAAAAGCCTCAGTATGCTCTCAGCAAGGTTTTTTTGATTCTTCATTTAAGGCTAAAAAAACTATATCTGCGGTATACTGTTATATATGTTGCACTCTTTCCTCTCAATAACCAAATAAATGCACAACAGACATGACAGCGGTGAGAACATAGCAGTTAAAGGTGACATCATGGAAATCTGACTTTTCCAGGTTTTAAGTGCTATAATCAGGTCCCCAGTGCATGTATCAACCAAGGAAACGTGAAAAAGATTAACCCAGTAACTCTGTTTTAGTAAGCCTTTTTCTGCAAGCTTCTGAAAAAACGAGTCTGATTTCGTTTCCTTGGTGACGTGGCAAAGGGATCTCATTATAATATTACCGCCCCTTAATCTGTAAATTTCCACCCGCTGGAAATTTGCTGAGCAATTTCCTCAGCAAAACCAAAACGTTAGAGTTTCTCTGAAGTTGTTAGTGGTGTTTGAGATGTGTCTGCGCTGTCTGTGCAGGAGCTGGTGAGTGAGATGGAGAGCGTGGACTCGTCTCTGAAGCAAATAAAGGAGAACGTGGCGGCCGTGCAGCAGAGCTCAGTACCGGGTCTGATCAGCTGGGGGCAGAAGGAGCTGGACGACAGTCAGAGACGCTGGGACACGCTCAGTAAAGAGGTGAGAAAGATAACGACTGGTGGTCTTAACATCTATTAGCTGCACAGCAAGGGAAGAACTTGTACAAGGTGGTTTATTCAAGTAGAAACCAATCCGTAAGCCACTTCCCAACCCGGCTTGATTCAAGAACATGTGCTTCTGGGGTAAGTCATGTTACGTGGATTTTGTTTGCAGTTGTTGAGGCGTGAGGAGCGTGTGAGTGAAGGCCAGGAGAAGGTGATGAATCTGAAGAAAGACGTGGCGGAGATGCGCGAGTGGATGATTCAAGTGGACGAGGAGTTTCTCATGAGAGACTTTGAGTACAAGAGCCCAGAGGAGCTGGAGGAGGCGCTGCAGGAGATGAAGGTATTTTAGTATTATTTATATACTGTTATAGCATTTATAAATTGAATTAGTGTTTTTATTTTAATTTTAGTTTTACGAATGTTTGTGCTTTTGTCTTTTTTTAACTATTTAGATTTAATTTTATTTCCTCAGTTTTAGTTCAACATTTCTAATGTTTACATTTTCATATAAATTGATATTTTAGTTCAGCTTTATTTTTTATTAACAAATGATTTAAATAGTTTCAGTTTTGATACAGTAATATGTTTACGTTTGATTGTACATAAACAAGTGTTTGTTATATATTGTTTGTTAAATATTTATTAGTCAAAATTAATGTAAATTTGTACCTTTTTATGATTAAAACTAATTTCGAGCAGGTTGTAAATGCCAAATAGTTTTGGTATCATGTAAGATTAAAAAAAAAAAAATGTGTTGTTGTGAATGTGTTATTTATTGGTTTTTTTTTTTATCTGTATTTTATTTTTTATAATTTTTTTCTGAAGCCCTGACAAAGTTTCTGGTGCCAAATGTTCTCATGATATTTGTCTTCCTTGTGTCTGAACTTTTATTTATTTATTTATTGACATACTTAAAGACTTTTGTGTAAATGTTCTCTCTCCTTCTGTGTTTCAGAGGGCTAAAGAGGATGTGTTACAGAAGGAAGTGCGTGTGAAGATTTTGAAGGACAGCATTAATGTACTGATTAGTAAGACCCCCCCTGGTGGTCCTGATCTGAACCCTGAGCTCACTGATGTGCTACAGGACTACCAGAAACTCTGTGATCGCTTCAAGAGCAAGTGCCACATGCTTGAGGTACACACACACACACTCAGAGACTTGTTATTGGACAGCCCTGCTCCAGATGTGGTTTGGTTCCAGTTTGGATGTGTAGCTGAGATCTGATGTGTTTGTACTGATGTTCAGGAGGTGTGGTCCTGCTGGATCGAGCTGCTGCAGTATCTGGATGTGGAGTCTGGTTGGTTGAACACGCTGGAGGAGAAAGTTCAAGCCACTGAAAGCGTCCCAGAAAACACAGAGTCTATCAGCGAGGCTCTGGAGGTAACTGCTTTCACGCTGAAGGTGTGGTTTAGCACGTTTGACACAATTTTGCAACCAAAATCCAGTCATTTCAATATCAATCCACGTCATTGGGAATTTCAAGTGAAGGTGAAAGATTTCGCAATAGGGTTGGGAATCGAAATTCAGCTCCAATTCCAGAATCGGATACTTAAGGTCATGAATCGGATACTTCGATTCCACCTTTCGATTACTGTGTGCCAGGACCTTCCTCACTAATCTAAACTCTTCAATGTTTGGCTTCGATCAGAACAGCTAAGTATAATATTTGTGATGAGCTAAACATGTTGCAAGAGAGGTGTCACCACCAACATGTCCAAGCACTTTAATTTAACAGATCGTTAAAGATCACAAACACGATTCAAACACCAACATGATCTTATTCCTTTAAAATCTGTGTTCTCGCTGCCGCTGCGCTACATAAAGAGAGCAGCTGTCATGTATATGAATAAAAATAAAGATTGATTGATTACATTATGCCAGTAGGTAGCTAATAGGGGCTGTTAAAATGTATTTGTCTGAGTCATTCATTCAAGAGATTCATTAAAAAACTCTGATTTGATGCAGTGGTGATGCAAGTAAATCTTGAGTTAGTTACATGTGATTTTGTTTAGCTTTCTAATGTTTTTTCCTTCAGAATCACGAGAGAACCACTAGCTCCATTTAAAACAAACAAACAAAAAAACTCAATTTATCAAGACCCATGCAGCTCTATTTTGCACATGAACAGCTCTTAAGCAAGTCCAGTTTTTTTTATGTTGCCTGCTGAATTTTGTTCTTGGTATTCAGCAGCAACTATATGTTTTGCAAGAAGAGACAGAATAGTTGTGACCTTGGACCACAAAACCAGTCATAAGGGTAGATTTAAAAAAAAAAAAGAGATTTGTACATCATCTGAAAGCTGAATAAATAAGCTTTCCATTGAAAGCTAAATATTGAGAAAATCACCTTTAAAGTCGTCCAAATGAAGTTCTTAGCTATGCATATTACTAATCAAAAAATACGTTTTGATATATTTACGGTAGGAAATTTACAAAATATCTTCATGGAACATGTTTACTTAAAATCCTAATAATTTTTGGCGTAAGAAAAATGTATAATTTTGACCCATACAATGCATTGTTGGCTATTGCTACAAATATACCTGTGCTACTTATGACTGCTTTTGTGATCCAGGGTCACATATATGTTTTATATCTAAATGTTTGACTTGGCTCGGAGTCGTAATTGTAGTTGATAAAATTCAATGATACCCAACCCTATTTTGCAACAAGTTCAAGCTGCTCACACAGATTTGCTGCGCTGATCAACAGAAAGCTGCTTGGTTTGAAAGTGATGCATTGCTACATTATTGACAATAGATTGTTTTGACCAAAATGACCACACCTTAAGCATTACACATGCAATGTGACCACATATGCTTTTTGATTATATCTGATTGTGGTGTGAGTGATCGGATCACGTTTTGGACACAGAGTCGGATGTTAAAAGTGTGTCCGTGGTATAAACGGGAGTCCTGATGTGTCTCTCTCTCAGTCTCTGGAGTCGGTTCTGCGTCATCCGGGTGATAACAGGACTCAGATCCGAGAGCTGGCCCAGACTCTCATAGACGGAGGCATTCTGGATGAACTCATCAGCGAGAAACTGGAGAGCTTCAACTCGCGCTACGAAGAACTGACTCAGCTGGTGTGTTCGTTTTGAACCGATCAAATGATTCACTAGAACTGATTCAGGTTCACATCATATATGCAGTGTTACATGTGTGTGTGTGTGCTGTAGGCTGCTGCACGTCAGATGTCCCTGGAGCAGAAGTTGGGGACTCTGAGAGAGAACGAGACGGCCTTACACACACTACAGACGTCCCTGACGCAGCTGGACCAAACGCTCACCTCGTACCTCACTGACCGCATCGATGCCTTCCAGCTGCCACAGGAAGCTCAGGTATGAGCTCTTCGTTCACAGCAGATACCACAAACCACACTCTTCTGACATGTAGACATTCAGAGATACTTAAGATTTCCAATAACCAATGACAGATATATCATTATATTACTTATATAGTATTATAATACTCTTTTACTCTTGTGCCTTTAACATAAAGGGCCAGTTTTACTAAACAGGGCAAATTTGCGTGATTCCAAAAGAGCGCCGATGGGTGTTGGAAATTTCTGCGGGTGATTTACTAACAACACGCAAATTAAATAACACCGATGCAACATCTCACTTACATATCGACCAACGCAATATACCAAGCGCAGAGCAAATTAGAGAAGTCGTGAATAAACAAAGAAATAAATAAGCCACAATACATTGAAAAGAACCGGAGGCCAAAAAATGAAGGGTTGCAACAGTTTTGAAAATGAACCATGGTTTTATTATAGTAAAAATGTAGTAACCATGGTTTTTTTGTCGTATTGATATCCATTTGTATAACCACAGTTTATAACCAATACATGTGGAAAAAATCCTCTTCCTCCTTCCATCCAAAAGACTGTTTGCGCTGGCACAAGCTGTTAGTAAAACTGGCCCTAAAAATGTTCTCTGCAGGCGATTCAGTCCGAGATCGCGGCCCATGAGGCCACACTGGAGGATCTGAGGAGGAGGAATGTAGGTAACGTCCCTCTGACTGTCCCAGAGAGCAAACCAGTGCGAGGAGGAACCCAACTGGACCAGTTACAGGTGAGACACAATACCCCGCAGGACAGGTGCGGTAATGCAAATCACTAGACTATTTATTTTTTTCCCCAAGCTGTTCATACTTCACCCTGGTTTAGTTCATTAATCCTGGGGGCTGTTTCATAAAACAAGTTTACCAAATAAGCCAGGCTTATTTCAGTTAGTCTGACTCATTGTAAAATTATTTGGTTCCATAAAGCAAATTTACCATAGCTCAAGCTCAGTCACTGGCAACTTATGCTGGGAAACTAACCTGGGCTGCGTTTCCCAAAAGCATCATAAGCCTAAACTGATCGTAGCTCCATTGGTTTCAATTGGTCTGTGATGTACTTAAGCTTACAATGCTTTTGGGAAACGCAGCCCATGTCCGGAGCAGGCTAACTGTCAGGCTAAGCTGAGCTCCTCTAACACTGACCAATAGGAACGCATCGATATTACCACTGACTCTCTCATATACTATTATTTGACTTTATTATCAGTCTAAAAATAAAAGTATACAGAAAATGCAACTTAAATCAAATAAATAAAAATATAGGCTACAACCGGCTGTATTGTGCCTGAGATTTAATGACGTTTTTCTAAGATATATGAAAATATTAACATAGTTGCTACTTGCGTATTCAGCTGATCAGCAGTTTCTAGCCATGCAGCCTTTCTCTTGACTTTCTAACATTTACAGATGAAGAATATATACACTGAGGAAAACTCAACATCTCAAATGCATTAAACAGCACAAATATATTTGTATCCATGATCGACATTAAGATCTGCTTAAGAATAAGCGTGCACATCAAATTATCTTAACTCATTTAACCTGGATCGAGTAGCGAGTAAAGTGAGTATCTTAAATTGTTGTTTATGGAACCGCTTTAGTCCCGATTGATTTGTTAGGTTATTTCAAGTCAGGTTTTGGACTTTAATCCCCGCTTTTCTTAGCCCCCTGGATACTCAGGTTTTGAGATTTCATTCTGTACAATTGTTATTTTAGTATTATTTCTATCATATTTTATAGTTTTTATTCATTTTGAATTAGCTTTTTTTTTAGTTAATTGTTTTTTTGTGTAGTTTTATGTGGTTTTGATGTTTTATTAGGTGCTTGTCTTGTTTTTTATATTACTATTTGTTTAATTTATTTCAGGTTTAGTTTTATGGTTTGGTTCAGTTTTAGTTTTATTTATTTGCAGTTAGCAATTGTAGTGCTTAAACTTAAGGTCACATAAAGGTCACATCTAATATTCACATTTTAATTAACAACAACAAACAAATCTTAAATTACAAAAATGTTGAATACACAAACTGGAATACACTACACAGCTGGGTTGAGTTGATGGATTTCACAGAAAATTATGTAGTGTAGTTTTTTGTTTTTTTTTATAACTTCAGATGATGATTCCTTCCAGTTGGAGGATATTAAACATGCTTGATATTTTGAGCTGATCTTAGAGCATGCAATGCTTGCCTGTTTCTATGTGAGTTTGTGGTGTTTGGCAATCTGTGATCAAAGTCTAGTAATGTGTGATATTCAGTCATTTAGTGTGCAATGCCCCGGGGCCAGTTGCATAAACTGCTTAGACTAGTCTTTAAAAGTGATCTCTTTTTTTTTTTTTTTTTTTTTTTTAAGACTGGTCATAACATTTTAAAATCAGTTCTAAAATGGGAAAATGATCTAATTTGAATGATCAATTTGAATTTACTTTTTAAGACATAGTCTTAACATAGTGGCTATGTTTATGCAACTGGTCCCAATTTTTCCTCTGTAACCATTAACAAAATCAACCAATGTATGATGCCTAGCGTTTTTAAATCTGTTCAGATTTTAATAGTAGTGTAGTGTTTTCCAGCTTTGAAGTTTATCTTGTGTATCTCTGCTTTGTTTAGCGGAAACTCCGTGAGATTAGTACCAAGTTCCAGCTGTTCCAGAAACCGGCCAACTTTGAGCAACGAATGCTGGACTGCAAGAGGATTCTGGAAAACGCCAAAGCCGAACTTCACATCCTGGACCTGAAAGACACACATCCAGAGGAGATCCAGACCCACCTGACCGGATGCATGGTGAGAAAACACAGACATTATTATGATCTATTTATTATAGTACGTATTAATGTTTTGAATTGGCTTTATTTTTATAGTTTTCATTTTAATTTGTTAAATTTTGTTAGGTACTTTTGTCTTTTTTTCTTTTTATGTATATAGCTTTATTTTTATTTCAGTTTTAGTCATTGTAATTTTAGTACTTCAACTTATTTTATTTTCACCTGTATTCCAGTTAGCAAAAATCATTTTTTAATAGTTTGTTTTTCAGTAACAACACTGAAAACACACACCTCATCATGGACTCTCACGCTGCTAGTGCTTTATGTATGCGTGTTGTTTTTATAAATGCAGAAACTGTATAAGATCTTGAGCGAGGTGAAACTGGAGGTGGAGACGGTGATTAAAACAGGAAGACAGATCGTACAGAAACAGCAGACGGAAAATCCTAAAGGAATGGATGAACAACTCACCGCCCTCAAATTACTCTACAATGAGCTGGGAGCTCAGGTCTGTGCACATTTACACATACAGGGTTAACCACCACAGTCTCGAGACATGTTTTTTTAAAAGTTGAACTTACATTAATATTACATGGCTTTCTAAACATGCGGGTCTCTAGTGAGAGACGTGAGTGCAACGGTGATAGATGTCCCTATAGAACAGGGGTGTCCAAACTACGGCCCGTGGGCCATCTGCAGCCCGCGAGGGTTTTTAAAAATGATACGAATCTGCAGAGGTGATCAAACTGTTTTCATCCAGCCCGTGAGGCAGTTGTTCCAAAATAGCTAATTTGATGCAATATCAGTAAAATCTGTAGCCTGTAGTGCAGTATATAACCCCTGATTTACACCATCCCGCCGCTCCGACGCGGCCGCTCCAGTCGATCCGTTTCAGAAGCGGCTCTCCTCACGACTTCACTAAAGATAGGCGCCTAGTATATTTTTGACGGATGCCGCGTTCAAGCCGTGCAGCGAATTCAAAATAAAAAGTCAAAATAGCTATATACACTACAAAACTGGCACAATTGTAAATAAGTTACATGTTTTAAAAATGTGAAAGTGTTCATTTGTTTTTAAAAATGCTTGAAATGCTCTGTAGACTTTCCAGTATCAGAACAAATGCCAGCGTTATGCTCACGGCCGCTGTAATTTTGTGGGGAAAACATGGAAATAATTTGTCATTTTATCTTTCAAAGAGATGCTTTCTTCTGTTTTCCACACACATTTTTATGAAAATGGCTATAGTACTGTTTTTCTGGATTATAAATTGTGTTTTTCATCTGAAACGTGCTGCAATTTCCAAGGCGACTTTTATAAAGCATCAAGGTTAGGATTGGTGATGAATGAGAAAAGGCAAGTGAGTTTGTTTAGAGTTTGTATTGTGCATTTTCCAGCAACCACGCCGCTAGTTTCAGTTTCACGTTAAATATTTAGGCTGGGCGATTATAATATATGTTTATATTGAATGCCACTATAATTTGTTTGTTTTTTAATTATCGTTTTTTTTTCTATTCTGAACACTGCTAAACTTACAGGATTTTTTCTGGAGGGTGGGACATATAAAAACATGTTTCTAATGTTTGTAAACGTTTCGTTTATTTTACATTATTTCGGAATTAAATGATAAAATGTGTCTTATACATCGACTTGTACACCAATGCAACTTATCTCTGTGTCTTAAAGTGCTCATAAAAATAGGTAGAGATGGTACAAGAAAAGAAGTGCCATACGTATACATACAGTACAGTAGTGAGTGTCAATTTAGAATAAAAAATAAAGCTTTATTTGTCAAACATTATGCGGCCCCTCACTTAATGTGGAAAACTTGATGTGGCCCTCGAGTCAAAAAGTTTGCCCACCCCTGCTATAGAACATGCGCTAAATATGCGTTCTGTGAGAACGGCTTGACGGTTTGACGTAAACGAGATCTTCACTTTTGATCTTATTTTGAATAAACACCGCAGCGGCTTCAACTGGATAGGCAAAAAAAAGCATTAAAATGCAATGACACCTACATCGTCATCACATCTTGTGTGCTACTGATAACGCACCCTGACGCACACTTAAAATTCGAATGCAACGTTTTTGAATTCGAACATGGATTATTATTTCAACAAATTCAAAATTCTATTCTATTTTTTATTTTGTTTTTTTTGACAGCCCTACTTTGCACATTTACACATACATGTTTAAAAACGCAATAAAAGCAAAATGTGCATGTTTTTTTTTTTTTTTTTTTTTGCAACGTTTTTTAGATTTGAAAAATGAAGGTTACGTTCAGCCTCTACATCCTCTGTTTTTCTACTTTTCACCACCCAATCAGTTTCCAGTGGACAAAATCCACTCAGAAATACATCACATTACAAAAGTAAAACGAGTTAGGAAAGCTATTTTGTGTGGTTAGGTGACTGAGGGGAAGCAGGATTTGGAGAAGGCCTTGTCTCTGTCTCAGCGGCTGCAGAAGGACAGCGCCGCCCTGCAGGCCTGGATGAGCCACACTGAGACTCAGCTGAAAGAGAAGCTCAGCACAGGAGACATGCCTGCCGATATCGAGACGGAGATCACATGGGCTAACGTGAGTGTGTTTGACAGTCGCTCGCTCATGGAGTCTTTACACCGAGTGTGTGTTACATGAGTGTTTGTCTGTAGGGCGTGTTGAAGGAGTCTGAGCGCAAGAAGAGCGATCTGTCGGTGTTGATGGAGAACAGCGCCGCCCTGCAGGCCTTGGTGGAGGGCAGCGAGGCTCAGCTGGAGGATCAGCTGTTTGAGCTGAATGAGGACTGGGAGCGTGTGCACACGCTGATCGAGGACTGGCTCAGTGCTGTTCTGGTGAGTGACTGCTTAAACCTCCATCACACAGTTAACTCATTTAGGTTCACATCATCCCAACAACTGCTTCAGTTCTGTGTGGTTTGTCAAGACTGATTAAAACAATAGCAGCACATGACACACACTTACTTATAGATGTCTAAAAGGGGACATGTCATAGACTTTTGTTTTTATATTCAGCTAATTATAAATACTATAAACTAACCCACACCCTAACCTAACAATACTTTCTGCATTTTAGAATTAGTAAAGGGGAAAACATTTATTAATTTATTATTATTAATATTGTTATAGTACTGTTTAGCTTTATTTCATTTTTAGATTAAGTTTTTTGTTTATTTATTTCAGTAGTAATTCAGTCATTTTGGTATTTCAACTTGTTTATTTAGCTGCCACGGCTACATTTCTATTCATCATCTAATGTTTATATTTTTTTTCTAGTTTTTCAATTAACATAAATGTTTTTAATAGTTTTAGTTTGTTACAAACTGGCACAATACCCACAATATATACAGTAACCCAAACCTAATGTTTTTATAATAAAAAAGAAAGAAAGAACAATGACATTGGGGGAAAAAAATGCGTTGTTTATACAAAGAACGTCCATGGATGTCTTGAAAAGGAGTTTTTTTTTCAGGTTTGCTCACTTCTGGGTGCAATTTGTTTCTAAAAAATGCTTATTTATGCACACACACACACACACACACACACACACACACACAACAGAGCTTGTGTCTGGAGTCTCATTTATCAGTAAATGATAGGGGAAGACCTTCATAATTACTCATTTAAATGCAAACTCAACTCACATGGGAGGTTTCAGTCATTAGCGGTCTGTTTGGAAGAATTTCATTAACATCAAAGATGTACAGGTTTGTAATGTCACCTATGAGCACAATATAATATAAAGTTATTATTATTATTGTATTATCTGTTTTATTCTTAGAAAAGGAATTAAACCAATACTGGATGGACAACATTTTTGTTTTATGTTATATTGTTTTATTTTATAATAAATAAATATATAAATCAATTATTAATAATAATAATATTGTCTTTTTCTCAATTCTTCCAAGAGGTATTAAATGCAGCAAAACCAGATATTCACATTGTTTTGGAAATTGAAAATTCCAACAAAATAATGATAATATTAAAAAATGTATGTTAGCAAGACTACTTTTTACCTATTATATTTCATTTCCGTTACTTAAAGATGCTGTATCATGCATGCTTTGTGTGTTGTAGAATCATCGACGTGAGGTGGAGATGTTTGATGAGAATTTGGCTCATATCAGCACATGGCTCTATCAGACGGAGATACGACTGGATGAGACGGAGAAGATGCCTGCAGCCGAGAAAGAGAGAATGATGAAGGTGAAAACACACACACACACTGTTTGTTTTTGTGAAAAGTGGGGACATCCCATAGGCGTAATGATTTTTATACTGTAGAAGCTGTATGTGCTATTACCCTACACCTAAACTTAGCCCTCACAGGAGACTGTGCATTTCTACTTTCCCCCCACAAATCTCACTCTGTATGATTTATAAGCGTTTTGAAAAGTGGGGACATCGGGCAATGTCATCATAAGTCACATTCACCTTGTAATATCTGTGTCATTATACAAATTTATCCTCATTTGTCACAAAAACACACACAGACTTGGTTATTTGTGTCTTTTCAGTGAAAGTGGATATTCAACGTGATCCATCAGGATTTGTTTGGATCATAAATGTTAGGCTACAATATTGTTGGTTAATATTATTTTTGCTCTGCCCCATGACCAAGATTATATCAGCAGCAAAGAAAATGTTTCAGAGGAAGGGAAAGTAATTACATTTTGATAGAAGATGATAAAAACGAACACTTTTTCTCCCTAGTCTAGTGAAGCATGATTGCATTAAGATGCATTAATGAATTGAATCTGCTCTGTGTGTGTCTGGCAGGCTGTGCTGTGTGAGTTGGAGGGGATGAGCGTGCATGTGGACAGCGCTCGTGATCAGGCAGTAATATTAATGACCAGCAGAGGGCCGGTGTGCAGAGAGCTGGTGGAGCCCAAACTGGCCGACCTCAACCGAAACTTCCACAAGGTGGCGCAGCACATCAGCTCGGCTCAGGTACGACTCCAACGGCTCAGCACAGGCCTGAGTGGAGTTTGTTTTCCAGCCGCGGTGCTGGACAGGCACTCATTAGCCAGTGCTAAGCGTGTGTGTGTGTGTGTGTTGTGTTCAGGTGTCTGCAGGTCTGGAGCTCAGACAGGAGGCAGTGCGGCCGCAGCAGGAGGTGGCAGACAGGAGGTCTGCTCCTCTTCTCTCCTCTTCACAGCTGCAGCTGTTTGAATCAGATCTACAAGCTACTATCAGAGCCCTGGAGCAACAGGAGGAAACACACACGCCTGATGATGAGAGGGTACACACACATCTCAAACACACATCTGATGAGAATTTAATCAGTGAGGTGGCATAATATTTTGAAGGTGGCTGTTTTTGTTTTTTTAATACTGGACTACCAACATATCTATATTTGAAAGGAATAGTTCACCAAAAAATGACAATTTCCTGAAGATTTACTCACCCTTAGACCATCAAAGTTTGTTTTTTCATCAGATTTGGAGAAATGTTGCATTGCATCTCTTGCTCACCAGTGGATGCTCTGCAGTGGATGGGTGCCGTCAGAATGAGAGCCCAAACAGCTGAGAAAAACACCACAATAATCCACAAGTAATCCACATCACTCCAGTCTATCAGCTAATGTTTTGTGAAGTGAAAAGCTGTGTATTTGTCAGAAAGCAATCCATCATTAGGATGATTTTTAACTTAAAACAGTTGCTTCCAGCTGAAATATGAGACATCTATCTATAATAACACTTCCTCCAGCGAAAAAGCCGTCTCACCTGAATCAGGGGAGAAATCTGCACATATTTGGCTTGTAATCTCTGCACAGTTTACAAGCCAAAACGGTCCAAAACAGTGCTAAAACAAATATGGGTGGATTTTGATGTGAGAGGGGTGGACTTTTTCCACTGGCGGAAGCGTTATTATGGATTATGGACTCGTATTTTGTCCAGAAGCAATGGTTTCAAGTTAATGATGGATATGTTTGTTACAAACATGCAGCTTTTCATTTCACAAGACATTAATTGATAGACTGGAGTGATGTGGATTACTTGTGGATTATTGTGATGTTTTTATCAGCTGTTTGGACTCTCATTCTGACGGCACCCATTCACTAAAGAGCATTCATTGGTGAACAAGTGATAATTTTTACATTTCTCCAAATCTGTTCCCATGAGAAAAAAACAAAAGAAAAAACTTGTTTTAGGGTGAGTAAATTTTCAGCAAAAGTGAATTTTTGGGTGAACTATTCCTTTAAACATCAACTATGAGGTGTTGCACTTGCTCTGGTGACTACATAAACAGCAATATATAAAGCGTCATGTGTTTGTCCTGAATGAGTGTGTTTGTGTTTTAGTTGGATGAGGAGAAAGCTCATGTTGAGGAGGTGCTGAGGAGAGGAGAGGAGGTGCTGCTGTCTGTTCCTGACGAGGACAGAAGAGAAGACATCCGCAGGAGACTCCTGCTGCTCCAGACAGACTACAAGGTCATCTCATGCACTCTTAACATGTCAGCCACGTAACGCCAGCTCTAAATTTCAAGCCACTTTCACACATAAAACCTGTTAAATTGCGGTATTAACATTTCTAGCAACAGATTTCTGTTTATTAATAGTATTGCTACTACTCAGACATATCTAAAGACTCTTGAAATTCTAAAATCAAAATGTTCTTTCAGAAATAGTAGGTAGCTACTGTTTGAAAAACTGCTGGGCTGCAACTTATGTACACAGTGTTTACAATTGCGGTTGTGTGTAATGTGATGGTTGTCTATAAGAGGAAGACGTAATGCCAGAACCTTGCATTTGGTTCCACTCTTTCACTTCAAGTTATGCTGCAGTCATGATTAAGTTTACAGCTGTGTTATAGCTGTATTAAAGCTATGTTTAGAGCTTTGTTAAAGGCAGCGTGTGTCATTTTTCAAAAAACTTTTAGAAAACTGAGTCGGGGCCGAGTACCAAAACAAACTTGTAGCCAATCAGCAGTAAGGGGCGTGTCTGCTCATGATGTTGAGGAGAGAGCGTTCAGTGAACAGCCGAGCGACAGAAAGATAGAGATGGCGGATAAAAAACAAAAAGAGGAAAACGACTGCGGAATAAGGCAAAGAAGTAGGACCTGTGTAAATATCAGCTTTCCAGCCCTGGAGAGAACTCAAGTAGCGGAAGGCCTTTTTTCCAATTTGTGTACTTGGTATTAATGCGCGCAGACCTAACGTTACGCCACCAGACTAATCTTCTCGGTAGTTTAGACCGCGATGGAAACGCAGACAGCAACAGGTCTGGTTGCTGTTCCTGGGACGTATTGTTCCAGGTAATTTCGGTGGAAACGCGGCTTATGTTTCACAGAACTAATCGTTGCCTGGGTTGCGTAGGCTACATACATGTGGGGCGGATCTATCACAATAGTGGCGAGACCCTTTTGGGGTAGGGGCGTATTTGTTTTGGTGATTTCAAATATGAGCTTTGGCTTCCAGAAATTGCTTACCCTGCCTTTAAAGTAATATTTTGCCTGCATTGCGTGCATTACAACAGTATTTCTGCTTTGTTACGCCTTTGTTTATGGCTGTTACAGCTATTTTACAGCTACATTTACGGCTGTGTTATAGCTGTGTTTTGACTGTGTCAGAACATTGTTTACAACAACTACAGCTTTGTTTCAGCTGTGTTTTCGGTCGTATTTAGGGATGCAGCGATTTAGGCTCTGCTACGCCGAGCATTTATGTTGCAAGGAACAGAACTGTTGCAACTTGCACAAAACCAGCATAAAATGGTGTGCTTATCAGAGACACAAATTATTATTTTATTAAATGAAATGTACGGATGACCGTTGATTTCAATAATAGTTTAGTCTATACCCCTCATTAGTAAGAGTGTCCTCTGTGGGATAAATAGTTAATATTACTCTTATATTAATAATAATACTTAATTAACTTTGTGATGATTTATCCCTGTTGTTGTAGTATTCATCAGTCAAAAACCAACAAGATTTGTTTTTTTTGTTCACCATGTTTCCAAGTTTTCTACCTCAGGTCCAAAAGAAATGCAGAAAGAATGTACAAAATGAAAATGACTAAATACTTTTGTGATCTATTTCCATTTGTTATTTTCAAAAGGGAAATACTGACAAGGATGTTTACAGAGCAGAGGTCATCTTTGTATTAATTCCAGAGGGAGAGATGGACATTTTATTCTTTATTGATATTTTGTGCTGTATTTGGTTACTGTTTTTTCTGTCTCAAAAGGCAGCAACACGTAACACTTTAATATCTAAAGAGAGTTTTATGTTATGAAATGAATAATTGCATAATAATCATAAATATCTTGAAACCGTGATTATTCCTCGTACTGTAATCATACCAACAAAATCTATAATCTTTGCATTGCTAGTTGCATTATGGCTATTTTACAGCTACATTTACAGATATGTTAAAGTTATGTTTAGGCTGCATTATGACTTCATTACAACTGTTTATAGTGGTTATGGCTACTCTTTCAGCTTTGTTTATGGGTATGTTTATGACTGTTGCAGTTATGTTTACAACTGTGCTAAAGCTATTCTTCGGCTGCTGTGTTACAATAGTCTTTACATCTGTTACAACTTTGTTACACCATTATTTTTTGCTGTTATGACTTTACAGTTATTCTATGGCTATTTTTACAGCTGTGATTATTGGTTTTGTTATGGCTGTTACAGCATTGTTTATGGCTTTGTTACAGCTGTGTTATGACTCTAACGGCTATGTTACAAAAATGTTTGCGGTTGTGTTATGGCTGTGTTACAACTCGTAAAGCCTTATTTTTATAGCTGTTACATCAGCGTTATAACAAATTGACAGCTGATTTGCTGGCGTTCCCACAACAGATCTTGTTCTATTGCACTGAAAGCAAAGGCTAAATGTGTGAAACACTGTCTCACACTAAATTCTTCTATTCACTATATTCTCTCTCTGTCTCTCTGCAGCAGCTTCATATCGCCAGAACTCAGCCAGTTGTGCTCGAATCATCGTCTTCTCCTCAGGATGAGAGGAGCGCATCGGTCTCCCCGTCTGACTATCTGCTGGACATTAATAAGGTTCTGCTGGCCATGGCCGACAACGAGCTGCTCCTGAACTCCTCAGAGCTCAGCGGAGGACTGTTTGAGGATTTCTCCAGCCAGGAGGACACGCTCAGGGTCAGACACACTGCAGGAATTTGCTTAGACACATAAACAGTTTTCTTCGTGACAGGGTTCAAGAAGTCCAAATGTGACCGTGAACCACAAAACCATTCATAAGGGTAAAATTTTTGAAATTGAGATTTATACATCCTATGAAAGCTGAATAAATAATCTTTCCATTGATGTATGGTTTGTTAGGATAGGACAATATATGGCCAAGATACAACTATTTGAAAATCTGCAATCTGAGGGTGCAGAAAAATCTAAATATTGAGAAAATTGCCTTTAAAGTTGTTCAAATTAAGTTCTTAGCAATGCATATTACTAATCAAAAATTAAGTTTTGATATATTTACAGCAGGAAATTTGCAAAATATTTTCATGGAACGTGATATTTATTTAATATCCTAATAATTTTTGGCATACAAGAAAAATTTATAATTTTACAATGTGTTTTTGGCAATTGCTACAAATATATCCGTGCTACTTATTACTGGTTTTGTGCTCCAGGGTCATGCTAGTACAAGTGTTGGGGAAACTGCTTTGAAACTAGCTTGCCAAACTACAGTCTACTCGTGTAAGCTAAACTGTTGACCATAATAACTTCCTGTTCACTAGCAGTCCTCTATAGAGGCTAAACTGACTAGAGCAATGGGTGTTTTCAGTTGTTCTGTTTGTTTTGTATTGACTTCTCTGTGTCTCTGTTTCTAGAATATAAAGGAGAGTTTGGAGCGGTTGGGTGAGCAGGTTGAAGTGATTAATGAGCGCCAGCCTGATGTGATTCTGGAAGCTTCCAGACAGGAGATGGCACAGATATCTGATGCCCTGTCACAGCTGAACTCAGAGTGGGACAGAGTCAACCGCATATACAGCCAGAGGAAAGGGTGAGCCTCGAATGACTCTGCATTTCCCCATAATTCCCTGTCTAGATGAGAAGTCTTTCGCCGTGTCCTCTTTATGGTCCATCGTCACAAAGTGAACCTGAAAAAAACTTTTGCATTTCATTTGTTGGCCATGATGGTAGTTATTGCATGAAGCCAATGATGAATACAGTATGAGTGATTATAATATTGCATTTCTAGTTATGAAGAAGGTCACAATTATCCAGGTGGATGTGTGTGAGCGTTGGTTGCAGTAGGTTAGGAAGAGTTAGCATTCAAGCATACATTTCCTCATTTTCTCCTTATCGAAGGTAGGTTTCCTAATGTTATTTTGCCCATTCGTAACATGCTAATGGAGGAGTCCAGGAAAGGATGTGCTTATGCATTTAGGATTGGGGGCAGCAAATGTAATAATTTAAAAACCCATAACAGTCAACCCCTAATCTGAATTTAGTTGGAGGGAGGGAGGATATGCCCTCTCAGTATGTGTGGAGGCTACGGCTCTGAGTCGAGGAATATGTGCTGATGATTGGTCCACAGAGAAATGTGTCAAGTCCCTGGATGTTATAAATGCATGAGGATGAGAGAGAAACCAATGCCAATACCGCACTACTCAAACCTTCATTAATTCTGCTGCAGAGTGCTTCTGATTTAAAGAAATATCACACTCTAATAGACAGTTTAGAGCTAAATTAAAATGATGAATAATACCATCAGTGCTAATTAGTTAAAAAAAAGTTGCCTTTGTAGTATAATGATTACATCACAATTATCATTTATTATTATCAGTTATCGCTTTTTTTTTACTGTTGTAGAATAAGCTTGAGATGCAATCACACAAAAACTGTCAAGAACAAGCCATATTTGACACAAATTATACGAAGAAGCCCATTAAGTTTAAGAACATTTGTTACTTAAAATGAAGATGAAACAAAAGAACATAAATATTATATAATAAAAAACAACAACAACAAACTTAGTGAAAATTAGTAGTGTTGGCAACTGAAAAAAAAATAACAGAACATTACAAAATTGTTACATACCTACATAAACAAATAAATTAATAAAATTGTAATTAATAATAACTGAAAAGTAAAATTTAAAGTAGACCTATTATGCTCCTTTTTACAAGATGTAAAATAAGTCTCTGATATCCCCAGACCGTACATGTGACGTTTTAGCTCAAAATACCCGACATCATTTGTTTTATAGCTTGTTAAAATTGCCACTTTTAAGGTATGAGCCAAAACGCGCTGTTTTGAGTATGTTGCTTTAATGCAAATGAGCTGGTGCTCCCGGAGAAGAGGGCGGAGCTTCAAGAGCTCCAGCTAAGCATTAGCAGTGCTAGCCTTTGCAAATAAACATCCCCCTATTAGTACAAGCCTGTTATCTTTACAGAAAACATACTCTGTTTAAAAGTCAATCATCTGATTGTACTGTGCATAATAAATTGGTGTTTATGAATTACACAGATGGGGAGCAAAGCGGGATAAAAATAACAACATAGCTGCTCTCATGCTATCACAAACTTTATAAGTCCCACTCGTGATTATGAGCTCAATAAACTCAAGCGATCGACTCCCATTGCTTTCATATACAACTTTTAACTACTACCAGTGGTGGAAATGGGGGGGGGACGCGGGGGGGACGGAGTCCGGGGAGTGAATTTCGAGGGGGGACGGCGTTTCATTTCCAACTGGTTAGATTTATTTGAAAATTAAAATGATTTCTATATTATATCCATTCAAAAGACTAGAAAAGCGATCCCAGGTCTGCATAAACCGTAGTGCAGTGCAGACTAAACAAAATGTAGCGGGATATTTGTGTCTATGGTTTGCTGGGCAATGCCGTCTTTGATTGGCCATCAAGAGCAGACTGCAGCCAATGGAAATGCTTCTCTATTTCTGCACATGCTGCTCCTCACAGCACAGATCGTGAAAGCAGACTGCAGTTTGTCATTCATTGTAACAAACAAAGTGTAGAAATAATAGATTCAGTTTGCAGTGTAGAGAGCTTCATTCACTAAAATAGAAGTTTGTGAGATCGCGATGAACTTGATTATAAAGAGTTTGCAAATGTGAAATTTAATTAATACAACAGATTTATACATTATTGATTTTATTCAAAAGTTAATATAAAGCGACTTACATTTTAGGAACACTTGTCTGATCTGTTGAGAACTATTTTGTTGATGAAATAAAGTCACAGCTGAGCCACTGCGCATCTCCGAGCAAACAGCGCTGTTTCAATTATGAATGAATCTTTGTTTTTGAACAAATCTAGTGAGTCGATGATTCTATGATCCATTCATAAAGAGAGTCACTTGCTTCATTCCTTAATGAATCAGCAGTTTGAACGAATCGATTAGATGAATGATTCAGTGACAGACAGTGACTTGCTGCCACCTACTGGGAGTTTCATTTTTAAAGTATACATTTGAATTGTTTAATGTTTCTGTATTCAATCTCATAACATTGTTTTTATTAAATGTATTAATGCCACCTCGGAGTCTTGTTAAAAAGTCTGTAAATATTCCACATTTGTGCTCTTCTGTTCCGTGCAAAAATTAATTGTTGATGTTGATTTCAGGTCTTCCTGATTGTATCTTATTATTTTAAATTAATTTATTGTTTAATAATTTATTTTTTACAAAAAGTTAATAAATCTAATTTTGGCACAACATATGACATACATTTAATAAAGATAAAAATGGCATTACAAAGATTAAAAAAAATACTTTGAGTCAAACATCATCTTATAATAGTAAGTTTAATTTCTGTCATTGATCAGAAGGTGTTCCTAATTTATTTATTTATTTTTTTAAGTAGAAGCACTAGTGCTCCTGAAAAGAAATGTAAGTGTAGAGTCCTTAAGAATGTAATGTTACCTTTTAAAACTAATTGAAAAGGTTTTTGCAAAGTGTATTAAATATAATCTACAAATGCAATACTGTACCGCTAAATAAGACGTGTTTTGAGGGCTTAGCTAATCAGGCCAATGAGAGACAATCATTCTAATATTTTATGAAATCATTAGTTCATTTCACTAATCAATGTTTTTTTGTTCGTTTTTTATTACACACAAGAGGTCATTAATAATAATTATATTATAAGATGCACAAATTCAAACACAACGCATCTTTAATTTGGGCAGACTTGGTGCCTGTCTTAATGTACAAGAAGGTTTAGAGAAAATATGACATAAGTTCTTAATAAATGTTTTCATATATTATAAATGTTTTTATGATAAAATGCATCCGAAAGGTAATCTAAAATTACCATTGTTTTGGTAATTTAAAAAAATTACCCCCCCCCCCCCCCCCCCCAAGTTAGAGTCCCCCCAGTAAATATCGGCCATTTCCACCACTGACTACTACATTCCTATTCACAATCATTCATGAAGACAGCACCAGTGAAAACAGACCGAGACAATGGTAGCTTTAGCATCATTAGCCTTACAGAGTGCCAAGAAGCTCTTTCAGAAGGGCAATTTGGAAAACAAACACGTGATACGTTGTTTGGAGCTGACGTTCGCGCACGAAGCGTTGGTATTGATCCCTACACGTATTGGGGACTTTACAGATTTTTTCCAGGACATTTCCTTAGACAATGAAACTTAACCACAGTGTCCTCAGCGGCTCAGATGGAGGGAGTCTATGGAGACTCCTATGTTCGTTAGTGCATCCCAAAACACAACACTTGAAAAGCCTCTTTGGTGCTCACATTGTATATCTCCAGCAGCTACAGCAAGTAAACGGTAATGGTGGAGGCGGACCGCAGCTCACTCAGGGCTGTGTCTATGCTTATAGGTCAGCGTCACAAATGGGCGGGACTTTCCCCTCAGTGACGTGAACAGAGGGAGAATCTGAAACGGCTCGTTCTGAGATACTGTTTATGATTTTTTTTTTTTTTTTTTTTAGATTATAAAGGGGTGGATTTGTACCATTATAGGCTAGTTGTTTTCACACACTGCGGCCACACAACTGTGTTCAAACACCTTATAAAAGTGATTTTTGCATGATAGGTCCACTTTCATTTCAGGAAAAAGTGCATGATTGTCATGAGTATAATGTCATAATGCTAAAACAGGCCTAAATGGGCTTCTCTTTCTTCATGTAAAATATAATTCATCATTTTTCCTTTGATTTTTGGGTTGAAATGTGACCTAGACATGTTTTCTTGAGTTTGACTTCAGAACTCAAAGTTAATCATTTAAGAGGTAGGTTCTTCTCTGAGGTGAGCAGAATATCACACAGGAAGTTGAAGGGAAATCCGCCTGCTTTCCACACTGTTAAACAGAAATGTAACCCAGTTACTCGGCCAGTTTTATAGACACCCGCTGACATGAGGAAGAGCCAGAGTTCCCTGCCGAAAACACCAGCATTCATTTCCAAAAAAAGGATCCTGGCTGAATTATGCTGGGCTAGCTGGGGTACCAGTTTAAGCATGCTGACCACCAATAAAGATAGCCAGTTAGAAAAGCATTTCCAGTGAAGAAGGGTGTTAGTTTAGCTGGTTTAATATGAAACAGCAGGTTCTAACTGGCTTGAGCAGATCAGTTTTTAGTTAATTCAGTTAATCAGCCTATTATGTTATTTATTCATATTTTAAATTAGTCTTTCATTTTTACATTTTCAGTTTTTATTTCAACTTGAAATTGACTTTGTGGTTTATTTTTTAATATTTATCAAAAATTGAGTATTTGAGTTTGTTTTAAGAATATTAGTACTTCAACTTAAATTGGGTTTTTCATCGCATATTTGTATTTTATTTTACTTCAGTTATGAATGAATGAAATCAATTAGTTCACAATAGCAACACTGACACACTGGTGCTTCCATGGTTCAAATCAACATGCTTTCAGCTGCAGTTTTAACTTCTGCATGCTTTATTGCACAGTCATCTGTCAGATAGGGCTGCAGTCTCTGTGAGTGAATCAAGATGTTTTGATGAATGTAATGCCAGCTCGAGCAGCCGTTTGTGTTCGTCCTCTCAGAGAAATGAATTTTTGAGGGCGCTGTCTGTCTGATAGATTTACTGGTGAGGGGTATCAATGCATCTCTTGTGCTAACACGCCACACTTGCTTGAGAACGAGATAAACGATTTGAAACTCTCAGTGCTGTTGTGTTTAATTGAGGAAATGCATGTAATGTGAGGAAATCATCACTTAGATGCGTGTGTGTGTGTGTGCAGGTGTTTTGATCGAGCTGTGGAGGAATGGAGGCAGTTTCACTGTGATATGAACAAACTCTCGCAGTGGCTGAGCGACACTGAACAGGTCCTGGCTGACGGGATCGGACCAGACGGAGAGCTGGACCTGGACCGCGCGCGTTCACAGCAACAGGTCAGATGCAGGGTCAAAGGTCACGGATCCATTCTGTCACACAGTGGTTAAAGATCTGCTAACTGATAGATTGTAGTTTCAAATCCCAATGACGAGTGAACTGAGAAAATAAAAGTGTTTTACACAAAGTTCAGATAAACTTAAAAAAAAATAAAATTATAAAATTATTTTCTTTTGGGTCAGTAACTTTTTGTTTTTTTTGGAAAAAAATAAAAAGAATAAATCAACAATGACGACAAATTGATTAAAAAAAGTTACCGTAAAGATGTCTATCTAGAAAAAAAAAAAAAAAAAAAAAAAAAACATTCCCTAAAAAAATAAATAAAATTGTTTCCAACATTGATAATAAATCAGTATATTAGAATGATTTCTGAAGGATTATGTGACACCTGAAGACTGGAGTAATGATGCTGGAAATACAGCTTTGATCACAGAAGAGACTTCTTTTAAAAAATCTTACTGACCACAAACATTTGAACAATGCATGTTTAGGTTAAATATGAATCTCTTAAATTATTCCATTTATGGTAAAATGTGTCAGTAGATCTGCAAATCATGACAGACGTTTCATTTGACAGATTTAAATGCATTGTGTCATTTACATCAGCCAGGGTCATTTTTACAATTCAATTATGCTTTATGTACATTTGCTGCTTTGTGTATTTTTTATGTATTTTTGCACTTACAGGTACACGTTCATGGGTTCAGTTTCCATAAAATATATAGCTGGAATACATTTCAGTCAGTTTAAATAAAAGCATCTCCCACATGCATTAATATCAATGTAAATGTCAACAAAATGTCATACTGTGAACAGAAAAGTCAGAAAAAATCACAGAACATATTTATAGAGGGTAGTAATCATTATCCATGAATGTTAATGGCGATCAGTGAGATGCTAATTGATAATTGTGTGATAATTATATGATAATTAAGTCAGCAAGCACTTACAGTTAAATGTATAAAAGAAAGATGATTTCTAGCATACAAGAAAAATAAACCAATGTTTGTATGACTGATGTGTGTCACAGTTGCCTCTTCCCCTGCAATTAACACACAGGACGATCACTCGTGCCTGCTTAAGTGTGTTTCACAGTCTGGCAGAGCTTTGGAGAGAGTGTGTGTGTGTGTGTGTGTGTGTGTGTCTGTCTGTCTGTCTGTCTGTCTGTCTGTCTGTGTGTGTGTTTCTGGGTCTGAATGTGCTGAAAGAGTGCGAGTTGAACATGAAATTGTCCTCAAATACAAATTAAGGTCAGATGCATTTCTTGCCCTCATTTGCATATGAAGTGGCAACTTCCTGTTTCTGACAGGTCAAGAATCCATTAACCCTGTGTGTGTGTGTGTGTAGGATCTGATGGAGGGTGTGGCCTCTCATCAGTCTGTGGTGGCGGTTCTGAGGCGGTCTGGAGAGCACGTCATGGCTCAGGTGTCATCACCTGACGCCGCTCTGCTGCAGGAGAAGCTGGACGCTCTGAGACGCCGCTGGACGCACGTCGAGAGAGAAGTGTGTGAGCGCCAGCGCAGGTGAGCCGGACCGCAGGACAGACTCACAGATCAGTGTATGTGTGTGTGTGTGTGTGCTAAACGCTGTTTGTGCAGGTTGATGGGTGAGGACCCGGCCGTGATGGATGTGGTTCAGAGGACCGCTGGTCTGGCTCAGTGGCTGGAGCACACAGAGATTGCCGTGGCGACGCTGCCCGTTTCAGCCACCGACATGAGCCTCAGAGAGCTCAAGGTTCGACACACACACACACACACACACGACACGCATTGATAGCATTCAAGAAAAAAAAAAGGTAACACTTTTTAGTTTAGGGAGCAATTCTCACTATTAACTAGTTGCTTATTAGCATGCCTATTATTAACATATTAGCTGTTAATTAGTATTTATAAAGCACATATTCTACATCCCTAATCCTACACAATACCTAAATTTAACCACTACCGCACTAACTATTAATAAGCAGCAAATTAGGAGTTAATTGAGGCAAAAGTCGTAGTTAATGGTTTGTTAATAGCGAGAATTGGACATTATTTAATATTGTTATTTATGATTATTATTTATAATTTTTTTTTACACATTATATATGTATTTTGTACACATTATATAAGTCATTTTAAAAGCTATTGTTCACTTCTATTTTTATTACCGCAAATTTTTTTTATTTTTTTTAATATATAATTATTGGGCGCTATGAAATCCCTTTTATTTCCAAATATTTTTCCATTTTAATTTTTCTATACTCTGTTTTAATGGTTAAATTAAATTGTATTAATCAAAAAGCCTGTCTAATTAATTGAGTTTTTCAGTTTTATCTGTACCAAATTCTGTTTTCCATTATTTTCTGGATTCCTTTTTAATGGTTCCATTAAATTTTAATAATCAAAAGCATCTCCAATTAATTGATTTTTATATATTTTTTAAATATATACTTTTTTTTTTTTTCAGAAATACTGCATATTTACATTTGTCCCCTAAATAAATTCTGGTAAATACTCCTTTAAAAAGTGTTTTTTGATTATGATTGTATTATTATTAGACTAGAACACGTGGATATGTTGTCGTTCTTACACTATAATACTGAACTTTCCTTTCAGTGATTTGGACTGAGATAGACGCTTGCTGCTTGCACTCTGTTGCACTTTACTTTTGCTTTAAAAAAAATGAGTCGACAGATTAATCGAAAATAAAATAGTCGGTAGTGGCAGCCCTAGTTTGTTTTAACTCTCTCTCCCTCTCCCTCTCCCTCTCCCTCTCCCTCTCCCTCTCCCTCTCCCTCTCCCTCTCCCTCTCCCTCTCCCTCTCCCTCTCTCTCTCTCTCTCTCTCTCTCTCTCTCTCTGTCTCTGTCTCTGTCTCTGTCTCTCTCTCTGTCTCTCTCTCTCTCTCTCTCTCTCTGTCTCTCTCTCTGTCTCTCTCTCTCTCTCTCTCTCTCTGTCTCTGTCTCTGTCTCTGTCTCTCTCTCTCTGTCTCTCTCTCTGTCTCTCTCTCTCTCTCTCTCTCTCTGTCTCTCTCTCTGTCTCTCTCTCTCTCTCTCTCTCTGTCTCTGTCTCTCTCTCTGTCGCTCTCTCTGTCTCTCTCTCTCTCTCTCTCCCTCTCCCTCTCTCTCTCTCTCTCTCTCTCTCAGGCCTTGACGGAGGAGATGGATGGTCAGAATGAGACGCTGTCGTGGCTGAATAAAACCGGCTCTCAGATCTTGTCAAACTCCAGTCTGAGTCCTCAGCACAGAGACACTCAGATGAATAAAATCAGGCAGATAAACATCAGCTGGAGTAAAGTACGAAATCAACTCCATAGCTACCCCTTTTTTTGAATGTCGTCCTCATGTTTTCACATCTACACGGCTGTCTCTTTGGTACATTTTAATGTTGCCAATTTAGAGAGACACACAATAGAGCGCCTCATTGATGACATAGCTTGAAATACATTAACCCTGCTGCATTTCCACAATTAAATCATTTCAATCAGTTTTCACTGGAAATATATAGTAAATCTGGACCTGACACGGCTAATGCTGATGATGTTGGAGTGGCCATATGCATATATGTCAGGCTCATCCAGTGCTGTGTCAGTACTGCTCGATGTGAGTGGCCTGTTATTGTGTGTGTGTGTGTGTGTGTTTGAAGGTGAGTCGTGAGCTGCTGGATAAGCTGCGTGAGGTGGAGGGTCGTCTGCAGACACACACACCGCTGCAGGACGAGAGGAGGCTGGCGTCGTACGGCCAGTTCCAGGAGCGCATGAACAGACTGGGAGACTGGGTTTACATCAGCAGCCAGTCTCTGAGCGACGTCACACCCACGGAGAGACAGGTCAGACGCGTCCTGGACTCACTCGCTGCATTTAAACACAAACTATATCATTTACTCACCCTCATGTCGTTCCAAACGACTGACTGACTTCTGTGGAACATAAAAGATAAGGAATATTGGCAGCCAAGCAGTTATGGTGAACATTTATTTCCATTGTATGGAAAAACACTGAGACGTTACTCAAAATATAGGCTACACTGTATAATAACTGCACGCTATGAATCATCAGTTAAGCATTAGTAAATAGTTAGTTCATCCTTTATAAAGCATCGTCCCAACATTAGTAACCAGCTTATAAATACAGCTATAAATGTCTTGCTCTTGATTTATAAGCATATCTATTACAAATGAGATTTAAAGGCTCAGTTATCTTCCTAACAGAAAAGTTAAACACAACACAGACGGATACAGAACTCAGAAATATTTGCAGCCCTAATAGATATGCTTATAAATCAAGAGCAAAACCTTTATAGCTGTATTTATAAACTGCTTAGTAATGCCTATTAATGTTGGGATAATGCTTGATAAAGGATTAGTTGACTATTTACTAATGCTTAGCTAATGATTCACAGCGTGCAGGTATTATACAGTGTTACCCTGTAGTTAGAAATGTAATCTAAGTTACTACTTTAATGTATTCTGATTACATTTTAGATGACTTTATCTAACTTGTTTTGCTATTAAATGTACCAAACTGATATAAAAAGCAAAGAGATCTATTTTACGATGTCAACATCATAAAATGCATTAAACTAGGCTCAATGTAAGAACTGCAGGGGGTTTATGAGCTGATAAAAAGCTTATCATTAATTAAACCATAAAAATAGAAATATATCATTTGTTTAACTGCATGCCAATGTGAACAGTAAGCGACCTCGAACTGTAAATGTGTTGGTAAATTATTGAAATATTAACTATTATCTATTTCCAAAAAGATATATTTCATGTCAAAGTGGTTGTGGCTGACAAAACACATTTGGGAATCCATTTAAAATTACGGGGAGAATTATTTCATTGTTTGAATAATATGTAATCATAATCCATAAAGAAGTAACAGTAATCTGATGATGCGAATTATACAATGTAATATACTCTAATTACGAGTATTTGATTCGTGGAATCTGATTATATAATCCAGATTACATGTGCTCAGTTACTACTCAGATCTGTCTGCAAGTTGTTCAGTCTTATGTTTTGGTCTAGTCCATCCCAGTGAGACCAGAATATATATCGAACAATGGCTATCACATTTTAGCTCTGAGATCTGATCTGTATTTGTGTAGGCTCTGGAAATGTCCATGCGAGAGCAGAAGCGAGAGCTGGAGGAGCTGTTGTCCTACTCTATTGAGCTCCAGAGGAAACAGCGGCTTTTACCACAGGAAAAGGTTTGTGGCACCCAGGGGAATAAACACAACATGTACTGCACTTCAGTTTACTTACTTTCTACCGTTAATAGTGTGATGCCAAAGCATTTTTTAATTGAATGAAACGTAATGAATTTTACCTGAAATGAACTAAAGCCCTGTTCACGCCAGACAACATTTTATATAGTTAATATTTTGAATTAGACTTTATTTTATAAGTGAAAATGTTAAATATAAAAATAAAGTCTAATTCAAAATATTAACTATATAAAATGTTGTCTTTTTAGATTTTTTTTTTTGTTAAATTTATTTATTTGTTAAATTTTAATTAGTTTTTCTATATAGTATGTGCAGTTTTTATTAATTGTAGTTTCAATTATTAATCATTTAGCCGTTTTATTAAATGATGATTAATTATTTAGTTTTAGGTGTTTTACTATATGTTGCTTTGGAAAGAAGCAGAAATAAATGTCATTCATTTATTTATATATTTTTTTCCCGTTAACATTTATTTGTTTATTGATGATTTTAGTAATAACCCTGGCTTACACCAACACAAATATTTTTCGTATGCAATTTGCCGTCCCACAATGCATAATAAAATTTGAGAAGTCAAACAGAATTGACTTGATTTGCTGTAAAAGTACTTCTATTTCAGATATTTGTATTTGTGGTGGATTTATCACACAACACCAAATGCTGATTGACTTCTGTTGTTCACCATTGCTTAGCAAAATACTGTTCATGAGTGCCAGCAGGTCAGATTTTTTTAAAGCAGCGGTTTTAGGCATGTGATCAAAAAACGGTTGGCTTTCTTCACAGTGCGCTGGAAAAGAGATTAGACTAATCTGTTGCATTAGCAATGCAAATGTTTGCATTAGTGTTCAAATTGAAATGTTTAACACCAAATATGTGCACCAGATATTCATCTTGGTCTGAACAGACCTTAACACTATACACAATGTTAAGGAGGAGGTAGATTGTCTCAAAACACACTGAAAAGCATGTACTTTCCCATCAAAAGTGAACTATTTTAATATACTGGCAGTGTACAAATTGTTACACAGCACTTTCTCCATTCTTATTGTGGTTTTGTTTGCAAAGTACGGTTGAGTAGTGCGCTGGATGAGAATTAAGATGGTGTATGTGTGTTTGTAGAGTAAAATCGAGCAGCTGGCTGCAGATTGGAAAGCTCTGGACGCCAGACTGAAGGAGACACCACAGCAGCCTCTTTCTCCATGGACACAACAAGTCTCTCAGCAGCAGTTCACAGGTGAGCGCAGCACAGACAGGTGAAGCGGACGCTCTCGCTGCTCCTCCAGAGGGTTTACTGTGTGTGTGTGTGTGTGTGTCTCAGCGAGCGTGCCGTCTGCGGTTCACATGGTCAGTCTGATGAGCGAGGAGCGGCGTCCCAGTCCAGAGCTGGTGGGCCCCAGCGACCTCCACCAGACGGCCACAGAGCTGGCAGACTGGCTGCTCCTCATCCACCAGATGCTCAAATCCAACATCGTCACAGTGGGAGACAAAGAGGAGATCCACACCACCATCGGCCGCCTGCAGGTCAGACCGCAGAGTTACACCTGAGATGTTTGGCTCAATAGGGTGGCAAATAGCTAGTATCTTTTTCCTTAAATTGAAAATAAAACCTGTGATTTATGGCTGTACACAGAATTATTATTCAGACCCCTGCCTGAGCGGTTACAGACAGCGTCTGGGAAGCTAAACCCGGCTCATTTTGAATGTGTTGTGATTGTAGGTGACTAAAGGAGATCTCGAGCAGAGACATCCACAGCTGGAAGACATCATCACTCTGGCACAAAACATCAAGAACAAAACCTCCAACCTCGACGTGCGCACCTCCATCTCTGAGAAACGTGAGCGGATGTTCATCAGCATCTTCAGTTCAATTGTCTTTATCTCAGCCTTGGTCTGAATCTTGCTTCTTTCATCTTACCCCCAGTTTCACAGACAAGGCTTAAAGCCCCGTTCATACCAAGAACGATAACTATAAAGATAACGATTAGTGCTGTCAAACGATTAATCGCATCCAAAATAAAAGTGTGTTTACATAATATATGTGTGTTGTGTATATTTATTATGTATATATAAATACAAACACATACAGTATATATTGTGAAAATATTTACATGCATTTACATGTATATATTTATATTCATATAATTTATATAATATATAAATATATTTAATATATAAACATAACATTTTTCTTAAATATATACATGCATGTATGCACACACACATGTGAACACAATTTTTTATTTTGGATGCGATGAATCGTTTGACAGCGTTAATAACGATATTAGCGTCCACACCAGCGAGCGATATAGTCTGTTTATTCTTAGCGCACTACGTCATGTGCCAGTAACGAGCTCGTTATAGCAGGATGGATTCTGATTGGCTGTCAATGTTTTTATCGTTCATCTGCTGGAAAAAAAAAATAGTTCTGGAAGTGATTCCAACGATATCGTTTCTTTGTGGCTTTATTGCTATAGTTGTGGTGTTCTTTAATATTCAGTGTGATTTTTTTTTTACAACTATATCTTTATCGTTATCTTTATAGTTATCGTCCTTGGTGTGAACGCCGTTTAGGATAGTCCCAGACCAAAATGCATGTTTGAGCCGTCTCAACTTATTAGCATGCATATTACTAGAATATTATTAGTAATTAAGCACATATTAATGCCTTATTCTACATCCCTAATCCTACACAATACCTAAACTTAACAACTACCTTACTAATTATTAAGCAGCAAATTAGGAGTTTATTGAGGAAAAAGTCGTAGTTAATAGTGAATAAGTGTTCCCTATTCTAAAGTGTTATCTAAATAAAATTTTAAAGTATATTAAAATAGAAAACCATTACTTTAAATTGTAGTAATATTTCACATATTACTGTTTTTACTGTAGTTTTGATCAAATAAATGCAGCCATGATGTGCATAAGAAACTTATCGCTAAACATCTTAAGGGGGTCGCACACCGAACGAGAAGCGCAGCGCCGCGTCGCGTCGCGCCATGTCTTTAAAATTCGAACACATTGTTTTCAATGTGTGTACGCACACCGGCGGCGTCATTCGGCGTCTGTCCGCGGCGCCCAGCAACGACTCAGGACACTGTTCAAATTCCTGCCGCGCCACAGCGCGCCATCTGCATTGTTTTATATTAAATAACATCATATTTGTCTCAAATCGTTGTTAATACATTAGCCTATACCAAGATACCACTGCTGCTAAATACTGTACAGCTTACATTAGTTTTACAGCTTGAATAAAATGAAAACATATTAATTAAATGTATAATAAACGTAATCCTTTTAATCTTTTATATTTCTCTTGAGACATTTTTATATACGCAAAATATTACATTCACTGTCGTCGGCTGCCACCTACTGGATTTATCAGGACACAACCGTTACAACACACTTCAGGTCATTTAAATAGCGGAGTAGCGGACCGCAATGGACGACGAAAAACTAATCAACGAAGTAGGGAAATACCCAGAATTATATGCCACAAACCACAGATTCTTCAAAGACAACATAAGGAAGTCATCAGCGTGGAGGAAGATTGCCGATGTCATCGGTTTTTCAGGTAAGAATGTTTAATTTACGATCTGAGGTAAAATGTTCAGTGACAGTCTAGCAACAACTGCATGTAATTGTACAGTACAATCATAAAATAACGTACAGTACAGACATTGTCTTAACTTCATAATGTCCTTAAAAATAACAATAATGTTGACCACAAACTGACAATTGTTATTTTAAGTAAACAATCGTGTTGAATTATGACAACCTAACGTTACCTCAACAGGAATATGATTATAATTGAAGTTAACAAAGAAATAAGCATACCTTACACACAAAAAAATTATCATCTTTGTTTTTATTGAGAAAAAAAATCATATTAGTAGCTACAGCATGAAATGTTGAAATTGCCTAGTCAACAGATACAACAAAAGAATAACAGATTTTCATAACACAGATAATGTTACTTTTCATTGATTAACGTTGAAAACTGCTATTATCAATTAAAATAATATGTTTAAAATAATAATAATAATAACAAATGACGTTAAAACTCACCCATCTTGCAGCTCAGAACATGTTTCGAATTATAGAATGTACGCGTCTGGTGTGCGATACCTCGAGTTGTCCTAGACGCGGCGCTGCGCGGCGCTGCGCTTCTCGTTCGGTGTGCGACCCCCTTTAGTCTTTATATTTATCTCAATCTTTGTTTTGTGATTCTTGATTGCATGCCTTTAAAAAGTTATTTTATTTTAATCTTAGTATTAAATATTAAATCATATGTTAACCTAGATCTTAGTTTTAGCCGCTTTCTTAATCTCAGTCTCAGTTTTTCTTAGTCTTAGTTTTTGCCCTAGCCGTAATTGTTCTCTCTATCTTAATCTTAATCTTTATTATAAATCCAGTCTTTCTCTTGTGATTTCCTAATCATATATTATCTTATTCTGTCTTAGTCTTCATTTTAATCTTAGTCTTTATCTTAATCTCGGTTTCAGTTTACATTTGTCTTTGTGTTGGTTTTAGTCTTTGCCTTAGTCCTAACATTTGTCTTACTTTTAATCTTAATCTCATTTTAATCTCAGTTTTTGTCTTGTTATTGTCAAGCAAATGGTTTTAGTCATAATCTTAGTCTTAGCCTGTCTTTGTCTTAATTATAAATGTAGTATTAAATTTTAAATCATAACCTTAGTGTTTGTTTTAATCTTACTCTAAATCTTAATCTTAGTTTTATCATATCTTAATCTGAGTCTCGGTGTCAGTTTCGCTTTGCCTTGGTTTTAGTCTTGGCATTTAACCCTATTCAGATTCTTCATTTTTAATCCTAATGAACAGCTTTTTGCCGCTTTAGATGTTATATCGTTCATTTGATGTATTTAATATATTCAGTCTAGTTTGTTGTTTTTTGGTCAGGAAGTACCGAAGACTTTGACAAGCTGGCTATTGCTTTATAAAAATAAATAAAGGAAAAGAAGTTTGGTTTTAAACAGTAAACTGAGGATGTGTGTTAAACGCACCTGTTGTGTGAGATAGTGAGACTCATTCCTCTCTTTCTGCTGTGTGTCAGTGGAGAAGGTCCGCAGCCAATGGGACGGCACACAGCATGGCGTGGAGGCGCGGCTTCTGCAGCTGGAATGCATGATTGGCCACAGCGACCAGTGGGAGGAGCAGAGGCACAAGGTGAAGGCTCTGATTGGTCAAAACGAGATGCATCTGCACAACCTTCTGCAGCTGAACCGAGAGCCGCTCACCAAACAGATCAGTGACAACAAGGTGAGAACTTGACCTTTGACCTGTGTGACCTTTCACTCAGTAAGAGGTCAAATTGTTATCTTTTAGTGTGTAAAGATTTGCTGATCTTCCAGTTAAAAAAATAAGTGTCAAGACTTGGTTTCAGCTCCTGAATTCTTTGTCCTAACCTAGTTAGGAGTTCCAGACAAATGCACTTTCCAACAAAGAAATAATGTTTTCAATTTATATGACGACAAAGGAATCTGGATCAGTGTCATTTGTAGTCGAGCGAAGAGGAGAAATCATCAAGCTCTTTTGTTTTTTTTGCACTTTGTCATTTAATTAATTTTGGAAGTGACCCTCTTAAGATCATCTGAATCTTGGCTCTGCATGTTTTCTTGTAGATATTTGAACAGTCTTTCACTAAAGTGGGTGTTACACTGAAGAGGAAACACTCATGGTATGTTTTGTCAGGAAGTGACTAAATTAAATCGCCTTATTTAATTAAAAGGCCGGAGTGGCCATGTAAGGCACATGTTCCAATTAAGCCCACTATGATTTTTTTCAATGAAAGAGCTCCACATTTTTATTAAATAAACACTTCGGATGTGATTAATTTTTGATTAATCATCCAACCTAATTAAAGAACTGCCAATCAATCTGGACAAATGGATTACAGCTTAAAGGAACAGTTCTCCCAAAAATGAAAATTTGCTCAAATGTGCTCATCCTCAGGTCATTTAAGATGTAGATGAGTTTGTTTCATGGAGAAATGTAGCATTGCATCACTTGCTCTGCAGTGCCGAACAGCTGATAAAAACATCAGTAATCAACACCACTCCAGTCCATCAGTTAACATCTTGTGAAGCCGAAAGTAGGGCTGTGCAATTAATCGAAATTCAGTTTCGATTTCGGCCTCCAACGATTATGAAAATACAGTAATCGAGAGAAAGCGATTATTGCGCCCCATTTCCACCGGTGCCCTTTTGTTCCTCCATAAAAGGCCAATTTCACGTGCAAATCAGTAAAATCATGTAACAAGACTGTGACCTGCTTGATTGAAGTTGATCCGATTTATTTTTGTTTTTAAAAGCGTGACAGAGAACATGCGCTTCCTCAGGAAGATTACTGTGCATGCGCTCAGAGACAGAACACAACACGGACATCTAAAGTCATCTTTTAGTGCCTAAACGGTCAAATACAATGCGGCGCTTAGGGATTATTCGTGTAAACCCTCGTCTGTTATGTAATAAAAGAACATGAGTTGAGGATGAAAATACTTGTGTAACAGTAAATTGGATCCGTGCGGCTCTTAAAGCGACAGCGGGCTATATTCCTGCTGCCGACTGTGTGCTTTATATTAATAATCAAACAACAAAAGACATTCAAAATCACTCGCTGCTCTTGACTACTTTTGTAGCTTTAATAAGAAACAAAGGACTACTTAAGCTTTTAGCTACTTAAAAAAAAAAAAAAAAAAAATGGTTTTTTTTATTCTATTGTATTCCTTTGCTTTTTTTATTACTGGCAGTTTTATTATTGTCAATAATTTTGAGGACCTAGTTGTTTTTAACTAATATTAGTTACTCTGGTACTCTATTGTGGTGCTGAGACTTGTGACATTTCGCTGGTCTCTAAAATGTAGATGTCATAGCAACCTTATTTACAGAAAATATATATTTGATATCACTGTCTTTAAATCTTTCATATAAAGTTTTGGTCATATGGCCCGCTAATAATCGTTTTAAATAATCGTGATCTCAATATTGACCAAAATAATCATGATTATGATTTTTGTCATAATCGAGCAGCCCTAGCCAAAAGCTGCATGTTTGTAAGAAAAGACGTTTTTAACTTCAAGCTGTTGCTTCTGGCTAAAATACGAGTCCATAATACATGATAACGCTTCCTCCAGTGTTCCTCCAACTCCATATGTCTTTGTCAATGCAGCTAGTTTCTCTTATTTTCAGGCCGTTTGTTGTCACTTTAATTTATTTTCTCAGCAAGCTTAGTTTCTCCCCCAAATCAACACAATATAACTAGCTAAAGTTCAGTACGTGTGGTTTTATGAGGTTTGGTGTGTTTTTAGCTTTGTGGGCTTGTTAGAAACAAAAATAGAGTTGTTCCTAATTAGCTCACTTGACAAAAGAGTAATATTTTTCTGGTTTATTATAGACAGAACGTTACATGTTTTTGTGGCTGAAGAAGCTTGTGAAATCTTTTCATTTATTGTGGTTATCAACCGCTCGCTACAGATATGAATGAATTCCAACATTCAAATACAGATGATTGCTTTTAACTACCAAGCCAGTGAATCAAATGAGGTCTGCATTTGATTGATTGATTGATTTTTTTTAAAGCATTTAGCTTTTAATTCTAAATTCCTGTCAGCATTCAGGCAGCTTCTTTGGGCGGCCGATCGAGCTCAGCAGACAGTTCTGATGTGACTAGCAGACTGTAGCAACACATGATGGCAAAGCATTGGAAATGTAATTGTGTGTGTCAGTAACCGGGTTTCTGCAGATCTTAAAAAGGTCTTAAATCAGAGCAGAACATCTTAAGTCGTGGCATTAGATGTTGCATGCGTTTGCTAAATTCCTCAGTATGTTTGTATATTCCTCAGTATATCATATCTAAACATCCTTAAATCAAGAAACTTTTACTTTTTTAGATACAAAATGAAGATATTGTTTATCAGAAGATAAGAGTTTATGCTTAAACCGAGAGTAATAGTGTTTTGTCAGTAGGATATGAAAACGTTTTCCTTTTGAATGGTTGATTTTTCTAAGCCTGTTTGCAGATGCTTGTGCTTTTGAAACCATACACTCACTTTGTTCATCAATTATCCATATTTTGTAATTCTGTTTTTAAGTAAATGCATCTTGGTTTAAGAATCTTTAGACAGTCTTTAGACATGCAGTGTGGTCAGAAGGTACATGAAAAGTTATTTTCATAAATATTTGTGAGCAAAGCTATTCAGACCCTAAACGTTTTTTTGTTGTTGTTAAGTTAATTAATGAAGTAATGGTGTTGTAACTTATGTTGCTGAAATACAGCTGTTCTTTACTTGGTCTGAACTTTACCCCTGTAACAAATATCTGCATCTCATATTTTCAATCAGTCAGGGTCACTTCCCCTGTATTTGAACTCATTGGAGGGCAACAACATTAAAAAAAAAAAAAAAATGGATTTGCTATCTTCATGTTGTAGATCACTAGACCGGCAAAATGCTGCAAATCAATAAAGAAAATAAGACCTCTCATCATTGATTAGTTAGATATGTGCAGTCTGGCGTAGACCCAGGTTTTCCAGATCCTGTGAGTACTTTATAATCTTATAAGCATTGAGTTTGACGTCACATGCTTTCAAAGATGTTTCTCCCCAGTGCATAACTTACATTTCTTCACACATTCTTATCTGTAAACGTAAAATTAAAAGTGATTTAAAAAAAAAAAAAGCGAGTTGCTCTTAAACTTAAAACATGTCTGAACATTTGCTTCAATATTATAACAAAAATATCAAATATTCTACATCCCTAACTCTACCCAGTACCTAAACTTAACTACCGCACTAACTATTAATAACCAGCAGATTAGTAGTTTGAGGCAAAAGTCGTAGTTAATGCTTTGTCAATAGCGAGAGTTGGAGCTTAAAATAAAGTGTGACCAATGTTGTAATAAATACTACCTTATAATTATGTTTTCATAAATATTGTGGCAATGAATGCTAATAAGCATTCACATTATAATACTTTTCCTAATATTACTTCAATAAATGTGAATAAATGCTATTGTAATTGTCTATTATGCTTCTGCAAATATTTTGGAAATGAATGCTAATAAATACTCCAATATTGTGATATTAAATACTATTTTAGTTATGCTTTCATTAATATTATTTTAATACATGCAAATAAATAGTACTGTGATGATTTGGCTTTATTAAATACTACCTTGATTGTGCTTTTACTAATATTTTAAAAATAAATGATGATAAATATGAATACTAATAATGGTATTATTTTGATATTAGATCATATAATTATGCTTTGATAATTATTGCAATAAATACTAGCAGATACTACTGTAATAATAATATTGTTAAATGCTACATTATGCTTTGACATAATTACTGCACTAATATTAGTTAAATATTTATGTTTAGCTTCCTCTTTTTTTTTTTCAGTGTTCCTTTATATAATCCAAATAACAATATATGTAAGGAAAATAAATGATTGTCAGATTAAATCATGAATGAATGAGATTTGATATTGGTTGTGCAGACTCCTCTTAAGAACATTTCCAAGGAGTCGTGCTCTTAAAATGTACACGCGCACACACACGCACACACACACGCACACACACACACACACACACACACACACACACACACACACTACTGAGACGTACCTGTAGGGGATGCTAGAGTCATAATTTCACTGCCTTATTGTGTGGTATTCATATAGTATTTAACGTTTTAAACATGAGTAGATATTTTAGGCATGACCATATATTTCAGTGTTTGCCTTAGGTTAGAAATAAAGACTTTAAGGTTGTTGACAATGATTTTCTGAAGTTATTCTCTGCAGGGAACCTGACTTCTATAGCGACTCCACTCTCTTTGTTGAGCTTTTGTTGTGCTGTTTAGATGGTAGCTTAATTTATTGATCTCTTTTTGTTGTCAGGTGTTCCTGCAGGAGCTCAGTCGAGGACAGGAGAGCGTGACGTCCTTTAATGAACTGTCCAATCAGCTTCTGCAGGAATATGCCGCTGACGACACACGCAGGGTTAAAGAGGTCATGGACAAGCTCAACACGGCGTGGAACAGCGTCAATAACAGGTATGAGCTCATATAGACACATGCAAACTCATGTGCCTGTTTATTTCCCTGATCTCCTATAAATGAGAGGAAATGAATCACACACACACACTCTCTCTCTCTCTCTCTGAAACAGTGTCTCATAAACACACATAATCACACTAATGTGCAGCATGCACCGATAACACACACGCTTCTGGACATACAGCTCATCATGACATCTCCTTCCATAAAAGTTATTACTGTTGCATTGAATAGTGTGGTAATGAATACTGTTGTTATTATGCTACCACAATATTGCAGTAGCATACTACACTAATATATGCTACCATCATAAATATTGCAGTTATTGCACTTTTTTTGAATATTGCATAAATGTTATCATAATAATATTGTGGTAATAAATACTACTGCTGTAATTGTGCTCTGACGAATATTGCAGATATAAATACTACTATAATGATATTGAATTTGTATATATTACCATAAGTATGCTGACATGAACTACTACAGTGTTAGTTTAGTAATGCATTGAATCATTTAAATGTGATATCAATAAATTATATAAATATTAATATAGTTAAAATAAATACTACCATAATCATATTTATGTAATACGTTACCATAATTATTCTCTCTCAAAAAATTACATTATTTGGTAATAAATTGTCACAATTATGCTTTCATGAATATGTTGATAAATATTTATAATTCTGTCATCATAATATTGTTATAATAAATACTACAATAACAATATTGAAGTAATTATTATGCTCTCACAAAATACTGCTGTAAGAATAATTTAGTAAAAAATTTGATCACCGTTATGCTTTCACAAATATTTTGTACATAAATGCTAATAATAATAATTTTATTATAAAAACTACTACTGTAATATTGAAGCAGTAAATATTTGACACAAAATACTACTGTAATAATATAGGAACAAATCTTATTGTGATTATGCTTTCTCAAATACCACGTCAATAAATGTTAATAAATACTTATGATAAAATATTAATAACTAATTAATAAACATTTCATAATAAATACTACCATAATTGCTTTAATGCAATTAGTTATTGCTAATAAATACTCAAATAATAGTATTTTGATATTAAATAGTACTACAATTATGCTTTTACTAATATTATTTCAATAAATGCTAACAAATACTACTGTAATGATATGTTTTAAATATTTTGGTAATACTTATAAATACTAGCATAATGATGTTGTGAAATCAAATACTGCTATTATAAATACAATGCTACTATAATAATTGCTCTGTTGTATACTACCTTGATTATGCTTTCACAAACAATGTGTAAATAAATGTTAATAACTGCTTCTGATAATATAGTAGTAGTAAAAACTATAAACTGTATGGTTATATGAATAATGCATTATGATTTCACAAATATTACCACTTCCTGTGCTAATATGAGTTGAGCACATGTAATTAGATTTTTCCAGCGTGGTTGATTTTAGCGCGGTGTGTGTACTGGTTTGTGGTCATCAGGGCTTCGGACCGTCAGGCTGCGTTGGATTCAGAGCTGAAGTCTCTCCAGGTGTGTCTCCATGAGCTCGAGTCCTTCCTCAAGTGGCTCCATGAGGCGGAGACTACAGTCAACGTGTTATCTGACGCCGCCCAGAGGGAGGAGCTCTCGCAGGACTCCGCCCACATCAAAGAGCTGAAGGGGCAGCTCGGGGTAAGAAATACGTCCATACTTAATTCCATCATATCCATTTGGGACTAGAGCTAACTTTGCAGCTTATTTTGGCATCCCAGAAGTTGTGTAAAACCAACCAATCAGATTTGAGCTTGTGATTTTCAGCTAGCTCTTGCCGGTTTTGATTTTAACTACTGAAATGCATGAGACTATTAGCGTGTGGATTGCGGGCGGTCTGTGAGGATTAGATGAATCTCATTCAGGAACTAAAGTGCATGTGAACGATATTCAATTATCTCTCCGTCAGTCCTCATTAGTTCCCTCGTCAGCCAGATCGCAGCATACGTGTAATCAAGGTGTAGATCACTTCAGCTGAGAAAGAGCGCGTCTTCTCCTCCGAGTCTGTGTTTTTCTTGTGAGATTCATCTCAGTTTGATCTCTTTATCTGCTGTCCGCTCTAATCACGCTCTCACTGGCTACTACGATTCAGCAGCCAACACGCTACAAATGTACTAAACACAGTAAAACAGACTGTCCCGACTCCAAAGTGTGAAGTCGCATCAATTCATTGAATAATCTTTTATTGTCATGTTGCTTGGCAACAAATGGCATTTTTGCACCCGTGAAGGGCACTGCGAGGACGTTTGTAGGGTCAGTTGAAACCAAAGTGAGCAGCTGAATTCTTTGGTGAAGGGCCCTTCCTGAAGGCCGTTAGTGAAGTGTACTGACAATTGTCACTTCAACATCTGAGTGCAGGGTCCTCAATTCATGTGAAGATTTCAGGCTTTACAGGGACAAAACTGCTCACACTTTTGCAAATTTTTGTTTATTTAATTTTTTATTATCATTATTACATGAATTCTGCTAAGTGCTGTGAGTTTGAGTCACATATAACGTGCATTTAATACACACAATGCACCAAACTTTTCCCCCAAGTTTGTAATGACAAAGATTTATAAATCTGTTGTCAACAAAAAAGAACCATTTAAAAAGAGATGTTGTCCTGTGGTTTCCTGTCAAAATAAGTGTTTGAAAGCAAAGTACAAAACAGCCATAAATAATAGTAATTATACTGATATTATTTATAATAATAATAATTAATAATATTATTAAATACTTTACAGTTCAATAGTATACAAGTATTCAGTATATTTCAATAGTAGTGATATTTCATTGAATTTTATGAATGAATGAATGAACGAATGAATGAACGAACGAATGAATGAGCGAACGAATGCATGCACGAGTGAATGCATGCACGAATGAATGCACGAACGAATGAATGCACGAACGAACGAATGAACGAACGAACGAATGAACGAATGAATGAATGCATGCACGAATGAATGAACGAACGAACGAATGAACGAACGAACGAATGAACGAACGAACGAATGAATGAACGAACGAATGAATTAATGCATGCACGAATGAATGAACGAACGCATGAACGAACGAACGCATGAACGCATGAACATGAACGAACGCACGAACGAACGAACGAACGAACGAACGCACGAACGAACGAACGAACGCATGAACGAACGCATGAACGAACGAACGAACGAACGAACGCACGAACGAACGAACGAACGCACGAACGAACGAACGAACGCATGAACGAACGAACGAACGCATGAACGAACGAACGAATGCATGAACGAACGAACAAATGCATGAACGAACGAACGAATGCAGGAACGAACGAACGAACGAACGAACGCACGAACGAACGAATGCATGAACGATCGAACGATCGAACGAACGAACGAACGCACGAACGAACGAACGCACGAACGAACGCACGAACGAACGAACGAACGCACGAACGAACGAATGCATGAACGATCGAACGAACGAACGAACGAACGAACGAACGCACGAACGAACGCACGAACGAATGCATGAACGAACGAACCAACGAATGCATGAACGAACGAACGAACGAATGAACGAACGAACGAATGCATGAACGAACGAACGAACGAATGAACGAATGAATGCATGAACGAATGAATGCATGACCGCTTGAACGAATGCATGATTTCACATACGCTAAAAGTAAAACCAAGGTTGTGGGTTTGATTCCAAAGTCACCGATTTTGATAAACTATAGAGTTTGAATGTAAGTGGCTTTAGGTGAAAGCATCTGCTAAATGCACAAATGTTTAAATCACTTTATTTGACATGCTCATTTATGCTTTTCATCTGTTTTCAATTTGGATTCTTTTTCCATCAGTCTTCCACTTAGTCATTGACAGTTGATTTTATTTTTGGCATAATCCTTATTTGGTAGTCACCCGTCTTTTTCATGTTTCTTAAGGACATGTTCAGATTATTTATTTCCTTACAAGCATGTAAAAGATGCAGCTGATTAGATTAGATTAGATTAGATTCAACTTTATTGTCATTTATGCAGAGTACAAGTACAGAGCTAATGAAATGCAGTTAGCATCTAACCAGAAGTGCAAGAATATAGTGTTTTATGTACATATAAGTGCAGAGTAAGTGAAGATATGATTTACAGAATATACAGTGGAATTGCTATATACAGTATTGAGCAGAGTATATACAGAATATAAAATAGGAATGCAATGTAGGGATTGTATGTACATTATGAACAGAGCAATGTAGATTATATAGATTACAGATTATATATACACATTATGAACAGCAGAAACGTGAGAACAGTGGTAATAAATAAATACAGCTGGATGAGTGTGCAAAGTATTGATAGAACAATGTATTCTATGCAAAATAGCAGTAGTGCAATATTTTATAGAAATAGTTTACTGTGCTTGTACAGTAACAACTTTAAACAGTTTATAGTGTAATGACTTGAACGATGTGCAGTCTGTGCAAAATATGAGTAGTGCAAATGCATGTGTTTAAAGTACTGTGACCAGTGCAGTAATAAGCAGGTGCAGGTTAGATTGGTGGTGTGGCGTTCAGAAGTGTCACAGCCTCGGGGAAGAAGCTCTTCCTGAGCCTACTAGTGCGAGAGCGTAGGCACCTGTAACGCCTGCCGGATGGAAGGAGGGTGAAAAGTCCATGGTTAGGGTGAGAGGCATCCTTGATGATGTTTCTTGCCCTGCCCAGACAGCGCTTATAATAAATGTTCTCAATGGAAGTTAACTGGGTGCCGGTGATCCGTTGAGCAGTTTTCACCACCCGCTGGAGTGCTTTGCGGTCAGATGCGGAGCAATTGCTGTACCATACTGAGATGCAGTTCGTGAGTATGCTCTCAATGGTACAGCGGTAGAATTCCACAAGGATCCTGGGATTCAGGTGAACTTTCTTAAGGCTCCTTAAGAAGTAAAGGCGCTGCTGTGCCTTTTTGACCAGAGTAGAGGTGTTATGGGACCAGGTGAGGTCATCAGAGATGTGGATGCCAAGGAACTTGAAACTCGACACACGCTCCACTTCAGCTCCGTTGATGTAGATGGGTGTGTGTGCATGACTCCTAGTCCGCCTGAAGTCCACAATGATCTCCTTTGTCTTCTGGGTGTTTAGCTGTAGATTATTGGTGGCACACCATACAGCCAGGTGCTGCACCTCATCCCTGTAGGCTGATTCATCGTCATCCTTGATCAGACCTACCACCGTGGTGTCATCTGCAAATTTGATTATGGTGTTGGAGCCATAAACAGGAACACAGTCATGGGTGAAGAGGGAGTACAGGAGAGGGCTCAGTACGCAGCCCTGTGGCACGCCGGTGTTCAGGGTGATGATGGAGGAGGAGAGGTTATCTAACTTGACGGACTGAGGTCTGTTAGTCAGAAAATCTAGAATCCAATTACAGATGGGTGTGCTGATTCCAAGCTGGCTGAGCTTGGAGATCAGCTTGGAGGGGATTACTGTATTAAATGCAGAACTGAAGTCCATGAACAGCATTCTCACATGTGTGTTTTGACTGTCCAGGTGGGTGAGGGCAGAGTGAAGCGCTGTTGAGATGGCGTCCTCTGTTGACCTATTGTGGCGATAGGCAAATTGGAATGGGTCCAGTGTAGCAGGGAGACAGGATTTTAGGTGGGATGCAACCAGTTTCTCAAAACACTTGGCAATGATGGGGGTGAGTGCAACAGGACGGAAGTCGTTAGGGACCGAGGCAGTGGAATGTTTCGGTACTGGTACGATGGTGGAGGTTTTGAAGATAGTGGGGACAGTTGTTTGGGCCAGGGACAGATTGAAAATGTCCGTGAAGACCTCAGCTAGCTGCTCCGCACAGGCTTTAAGCACACGACCAGGTATTCCGTCAGGGCCAGCTGCCTTCCGTGCATTCACCTTACGCAAAGTGGAGTAAACGTCTGATGTGGAGAGAGTGAGAGGCAGTTCACTGGGTTGATGCTCAGCTTTGAGTGAGATCTCCTTATTATTTTGATCAAAACGAGCATAAAAGTGGTTGAGCTCGTTTGGGAGGGAGGCAGAGCTGGAGGGGGGCACAGAGTTAGGTGGTTTGTAATCCGTGATAGATTGTATGCCTTGCCACATACGCCGGGGGTCTGAAGAATTGAAGTGTTCTTCAATCTTCTGTTTGTGTGTGAGTTTGGCCTGGCAGATACCCTTCCTCAGGTTGGCTCTGGCTGAGCTGTAAGCCTCCTGGTCTCCAGACCTGAAGGCTGCATCTCTTGCTTTGAGCAGGAGGCGAACCTCTCTGTTCATCCAGGGCTTCTGATTGGGGAAGATTTTTATTTTTTTGTGTGTAGTCACTCTGCTCACACAGCTGTTGATGTGCTCCATGACAGAGTTGGTGTAAGTGTCAATGTTAATCTGAGAGTTTGTGGTGGCCTGGGCAGCAAACTCACTCCATTCTGTGAGCTGGAATTGATGTTGAAGAGTGGAGTCAGCACCTTCCAGCCAGATTTTAACAGTCCTTGTTGTAGGTTTCACACGTTTGATGACCGGGGTATACTTGGGGAGCAGGAACAAAGAGAGGTGATCAGACTGACCCAGGTGGGGGAGGGGTGTGACTTTGTAGGCATCACTCACATTAGTATAAACGTGGTCCAATGTTTTATGTCCTCTTGTAGTGCAGGAGACATTTTGATTAAATTTAGGGAGAACAGATCTAAGAGTGCAGTGATTGAAGTCCCCAGCAACAATAAAGGCTCCATCCGGGTGCAGGGTTTGTAGTTTGCTAATAGCAGCACAGAGTTCTTTCATAGCCACGTTAGCATTAGCGTCCGGAGGTACATAAACTGCAGCAGCAACAATGCAAGTAAACTCACGTGGTAGATAGAATGGCCTGCACTTGATAATCAGGAACTCCAGCTCAGCAGAGCAGTAGGTATCAACAATGACAGAGTCTTTGCACCATGATTTATTTACATAAATGCATACTCCACCACCCTTGTTTTTACCAGAGGTTGCTGCTACTCTGTCAGCCCTGAAGAGAGCACGTCCATCCATATGCACCACGCTGTTTGGGACATCGTTGCAGAGCCATGTTTCAGTGAAGAACATAACATTACAGTCCATAAGCCATTTCTGTGTGAGGGTCCAGATCTTTAGTTCGTCCATCTTGTTCATCAGAGACCGTACATTGGCAAGGAAGATGCTGGGCAGAGCTGGTCGATGTGGGTTTAGCCTTAGCTTAGCACGCAGCCCTCCACGCTTTCCCCGTCTTTGTTTACGGTCTCGACGCCGACGCCGAGCACTTCCGGTCGGTACGAGTGATCCGCTTGTCCGCGGTGATCTCAGTAGCTCCGGCGGGAGTTCGCTGAAGTCGAAAGGATGATCTAAAACTATGTTGGAACACTGTTTGTTGATGTCCAAAAGTGATTGTTTACTATAGCTGTAGTTCGCATAACTGGATCGCGCGAACACGAGTGAAATAACCAGGTAAATTAACACTATTTTCCAAAATCTGGTAAGACGCTGAGCCTCGCGATGTGTTCGCGCCGCCATCTTGTCACTATATGTCACTATACACTATATGTCACTATGATGACTGGAGAATGACATGTTATGAAAGTGTTTAATCTTGGCTGATGTCTGTGTTTGTTTGACGTTAATGACAGTGACATGAGAAATAGACTTACTGATTTATGAAGTCTTTATCATTTCAGTGAGTACTGCTTTCCTATTATTTCTATGACAATAGTGTTGAAGTGCTGGCTGTGACGTACAACAGCTGTGTGTAAGAGAGTAATCATGTGTTTCTTTTCTTTTCCTTGTTTATTGCTGATAAACTTTTTTGCACAAATAAAAAATCTTGGAAAAAATGGCATTTGCTCATCTAGTGCCCTAAAAATGTACACGAGCTCGTGATTGGCATTTTGTGGTTTACTGTTGTTTGTTCCCCATCCATCTTTGTCATTGTACAACTGAATCACGCTCAAATCACACCGACTCACTAGTGGTTAGTGTGACGAGACAGACAGACTTATCAAACACTCATCAGGAGACAGAGAGAGACAGACACAGATCTGAGAATATGAGTGTTTGTTTACCTAGAGATTGCAGTGTTTCTAACCTCTTGAATGTGAAATGTTGTATTGTGATGTATTTCTAAGTGAAACAGAAGGATTTGATTCATCTGGAATTGATTAGATGATGAAAAGTGGTTGTTGTATACTATAATGGAGGCAGGTGGTTGGAAGGAAGGGGCTGAAAATAGATTTGTGATGTTGACCTAAAATGAAATTAGAATTGACTCACTTTACTTACTTAAAGGGATAGTTCACCCCTCAAAAAATGTAAATTGTCATCATTTACTCATCCTCTTTTTGTCCCTAACCTGTATGACTTTATTTCTGCTGTGGAGCACAAAAAGAAGATATTTTGACGACTGTGCTGGTTGCTCTTTTCCATACAGTTACAGTGAATGAAGACTGATGCATTCAAGCTTAACACAAAGGCACCATAGAAGTACCATAATAGTGGTCCATTTGTTATTTACTAAAAAAAAAGTCTACCGTGGCTGCCAGAAGTTCATTGTAAAAGTACGTTGACTGTGTTTTAGGGGGTGACATATTTGTGCCTATAAGTTTTAAAACTCTTTACCATATCTTTCACTTAAGTGATATAATGTTAATATACAAACATATATATCATATCTGGTTATCAGTCAAAGCTATTGCATGGTTTCATAAGCTTTGGGAAATTGCAGAGTTTTTTTTTGTTTGTTTTTTTTATCTCTGTACTATAATGAAGATATATTATGGTGCTTTTGTGTCCTTTTGTAAGCCTAAACTTGAAATTAATCTTATAATTGCATGGAAAAGAGTGACCAGCACATTCTTCGAAATTTCTCATTTTGTGTTCCAAGGAAGAGAGTGAGTCACACAGGTCCGGAATGAAATGTGGTCAGTATCTTCATTTTGGGGTGAACTATTCCTTTAAGGACGTAAATGGGGTCAGTATTGATTTCATGTTAGCTCTGTGAACGTTTGTCGTCAAGGGTCATCAGAAGCGCAGAATGAGATAATAATAGCACTTTCACATTGCCAAAGAGAGACTTTTCTCCTCATGTCTCCCTCATTTCTCTGATGTGTCTCACTGCTCTATTTCTCTGTCTCTCAGGAGATGTGCTCTCTTTCAGTAAAGTGTGTCACCCTCACTCATTCTCTTTATGAATTTATACACTCGCTTGTTCTCATTCTTTTGGCGCTGAAAGAGAGACTCCGTCTCTTGAAGCTCTCCGGAGTTTCTCTCCGTCCGTTGTATCAACCCTTCCCTCCCCCTCTCGCACAGCATCTTTCTCTCCCTCGTTCATTGTCTTTTTTGTGGTTCGGTGTTAATTCTCTCTCCATGACTCGTTTATCGCTGGAGAGGAGCGAGCACTGGTTGCCGTCTCAGTCCTGACGCGCTTGAGCGTGCGCGTGTGTGTGTGTGGGACATGTTTGTCAGGGCTCGTCACATTTTGCTCGGCTGGTGGTGGGGGATATGTGAGCGTGTGTGTGTGTGTGTGTGGCGGTGAGGATGCGTGCTCTCAGACGCTGGCAGTCGTGTGCTGGCAGAGTTAAGATGATGGCTGTAGTTCGGACGTCTCTGCAGAAAGTGGTGGTCTTCTTACACCGGCTCCAGAGAATGGCGATATCCTCACCGCGTTACCAGAAACTGTGCAAGGTCAGTGTCTTGTGCACACGCTCACTGAAGCGCTTTTATCCGATCTCTGCTAGTTTACGGTAGTTGGATGTAGTTTGGATTATCATGAGTTCTGTTGAAGTTCTAGTTAAACAGTTTCTTGGATTTCTTCTCACGCTTTTTACTTATTTTTTGCCATAGTATATTTTTTTTCCCAGTGGAATCTTTTGTTGTATTTTTGCTGCAATTTTAATTTTGTATTTTGACAGTCTTGTTTTAGTGCGTTAAATATTGTGCAAGTTTGCAATTTATAATGTTTAGTTCTGTTATTTATACCAAATGGCAATATTGAGAACTCGTACAAACCACATACAGAACCGGTATGAATATTTGAATGACATTTATTTAATTATCCTTGATGAATTTGGATGCGATGTCTTTGGATAGCGTGCAAGAGTTTGATGTGATGTAGTTTCCAGCTGTTTGTCTTGAGATGACCAGAAAACCTGTCCAAACCACATTAGAGCGGAAGGGACTTTTAAAAGAAATGAATTTGATGTAATGTATAAGAGATGTTGAAGGATTCCTGTTAGTAATATCATGTATGAGTGATGCTATGTTTAGCTGCTGTCAACGTGAGCTGTCAGCAGTCATCCTTAGAGTGTGTGTGTGTGTGATAGAGATTAGCGAAAGCAACAGCTGTTCTGATATTCACTGTTTAGCTGAAATCCTCACAGGATTTACACACACAACACACGGCGCTGCTGAGAGATGGAGAGCTTTTTAAACAATAGCGAGTTCATCTTTGTGTGTGTGTTTATTAAAGAGAGAGCAGCACGTGGTAGTGTCGTGTGAAAGTCAGACTGGGTCTCTGTTATTGTAAGATTACTGAGTTTGCGCCTCTCAAGTGGGTCATTCAGCACTTGTTTTTGGTATTTTGTTATTTTTTTTCTTACGTGTTTCCCCACTTTATAATGTTATTCAATGTTTATTGCGTTAAAAATGAATGCAGTTCAGTAATTTCGCATCTTCACCCTCTTTCTGATCTTTTAAGTGAACAATTAAACAAGCTGTTTTTGTTACTGTTTCTTTAAAACTTCCATATGTAAATGAGCGCTATTGTGATTTGGTCAATCAATGTGTGCGGACATAGTTCACACTGTCATTCAGTCGGAGCTGGTCCAGCTGCTAAATGCTGATTATGTGTTAATGTAAAAGTGTGCAGTTATATATTAATATAAAATACAGTGGCATGCGAAAGTTTGGGAACCCCTTGCAGAATCTGTGAACATGTGGATACATTTTACCAAAATAAGAGAGATCATACAAAATGCATGTTATTTTTTATTTAGTACTGTCCTGAGTAAGATATTTTCCATAAAAGATGTTTACATATAGTCCACAAGACAAAAAAACAGCTGAAATTATTAAAATAACCACATTCAAAAGTTTGGGAACCCTTGGTTCTTAATACTGTGTGTGGTTACCTGGATGATCTACGACTGTGTTTTTGTTTTATGATGGTTCTTCATGAGTCCCTTGTTTGTTCTGAACAGTTAAACTGAGCACTGTTCTTCAGAAAAATCCTCCAGGTCCTGCAGAATCTTCAGTTTTCCAGCATCTTTTGCATATTTGAACCCTTTCCAGCAGTAACTGTATGATTTTGAGATCCATCTTTTCACGCTGCGGATGATTGAGGGACTCAAACACAACAATTAAAAAAGGTTCAAACATTCACTGATGCTCCTGAAGGAAACACGATGCATTAAGAGCCGGGGGGTGAAAACTTTTGAACAGGATGAAGATGTCCAAATTTTTCTTATTTTGTTGAAATATCATGTTTCCATTTAGTACTGCCCTTCTGACGCGACAGAAGATACTTGCATGTTTCCTGGAAGACAAATGAAGTACAATTTACCTTGATCTTCAAATTCAAAAAGTTTTCACCCCCGGCTCTTAATGCATCGTGTTTCCTTCAGAAGCATCAGTGAATGTTTGAACCTTTTTTAATTGTTGTGTTTGAGTCCCTCAATCATCCTCAGCGTGAAAAGGTGGATCTCAAAATCATACAGTTACTGCTGGAAAGGGTTCAAATATGCAAAAGATGCTGGAAAACTGAAGATTCTGCAGGACCTGGAGGATTTTTCTGAAGAACAGTGCTCAGTTTAACTGTTCAGAACAAACAAGGGACTCATGAACAACCATCACAAAACAAAAACACAGTCGTAGATCATCCAGGTAACCACACACAGTATTAAGAACCAAGGGTTCCCAAACTTTTGAATGTGGTTATTTTAATAATTTCAGCTATTTTTTTGTCTTGTGGACAATATGTAAACATATATTTTATGGAAAATATCTTACTCAGGACAGTACTAAATAAAAAATAACATGCATTTTGTATGATCTCTCTTATTTTGGTAAAATTATCCACATTTTCACAGATTCTGCAAGGGGTTCCCAAACTTTCGATCCCCACTGTAGATTTAAGATGCGTATGCGTGAAGATTAGCCACTTTTGCTGCTTATTAGATATGACACAATAAAAAGTTTTGTACATAATCAGAGTTTTGTCATTATAGCCGTCCATTGTTTCTACAAGTCATAGGACATTTTCTGGATGGGTAGATATCTATTTCTGTGGATCTGATTAAAAATCCTGCTCCATCAAACATGTTCCGATTGATGTTGTCCATGATTTTGACTTTCAACTGTGGAGAGCTAAATTACTTATTACTGAAATCATCATAGCGTGTCTGTTTGTTGGACAGGTTGTACATTTCAGTAAATGGTCTGGGTGTACTGGGAACAGAGTTTTGATTTGTGAATGGTGGAATGTGTCTACATCCAACTTAACATAGTAGAACAAACAAATCCTGTTTTCATGATATAACCCCTTACAAAATCAACCAGTTTCAAGAGAGTGAAAGGATTAAAAAGAACATGAAGAGGTGAGTTTGAAGGGAAAATAAGGAGTGAAATTAGATTAAGCTGTGTTATATGCAGAAAAGCAGTCATTTAGAAGATGCTGTTATCCAAAGTGATTTATGATACATTTATAACAAGAACAATCTCACTGAATTCATGAGGTTAAGTGTCTCGATCAAGGGGAAATTAAGAAAGGTGGAAATCTTTAGGTATGTGACAATTTGTTTAGTTTCAGTCAGAAGTTGTAAAATAAAGATTGCCTTTTGTCCGTGGCTATTAATCTTCTGAATGCTTCCCTGTATGTGTTTTCACTGGCTGTTATAACGCTGACCATACTGTTTTTGCAGCATTGCTGTTTTGTTTTGCATTGCGTGTGATTTTTCAATTAACTTAATTATCAATAATTAACTCTAAATTCTAAGTTACTCATCGGTTCATAAGTCCCATATGTGAAATCCATCAGACGAAACATACACACTCCACGAGCTCCAACTCTACCCTGAGGAACATAAGGTACTCCTCACTCGATTAAGCAGCCCTAGGCCAGATGGAGGCGGTGCGGTGATCATTTAAGCGTCCCTGGGCGGCACTGCTGGCTCTGCACCCTTGGGAAGACATCAGTCATTCTGCGCTCCATTACTCTCTCCTGGGAGGCATCCATCTTTTGGAGATTGTTCGAGCCTCCAAAGACTTGCTCTTCTGCACCACCTCCACATGTGTGAGTGTGATGAATTCGTCCGGTTCAGAATGAGCCTCAGTCCTGTGTGTCTGGCAATTCCACATCTGGCTACAGATGATTCATTTATAATTTCATTCATGATTTTCTTCCAGTGTCTGAGTGGCATCCAGCTGCATGACTGCAGAAAGGTCCCATGTTTGAGCAACCTCTCACATGATTCCTTCTCTTAAATAAACTTGGGATATTACTTATAACCTCATTTGTGTTATGGTGAGGAACGAATTGTAACTCAATTATAAGTTGTCCTTCAATGTGTGATAGACCTTTACTCTAATATACTTGGAAGTTTAACCCAATGGTTCCCAACCACGTATCTGGTGCCCCCCCAAAGCTGCACACTTTGCATGTAGTCTTAATCAAACACACCTAATTCAGGTCATCAACTCATTAGTAGAGACACCGATACCTGAAATGTACTGGAACTGCTTATTTCGGTGAATGTAATGTAAATAAGTAGGGCTACTTTTTAGGTTGATAAACCAGGTGTGTCCAAACCTGCTCCTGGAGGGCCACTGTCCTGCAGAGTTTAGCTCCAACCCTAATTAAACGCACTTGAACCAGTTAATGAAGGTCTTCAGACTTACTGGTCAAGTGTGTTGAAGCAGGTTGGAGGTAAACTCTGCAGGACATTGGTCCCCCTGGAGCAGGATTGAACCCCCTTGGGATAAACTGATTGATTGAATCTCCATTGTTAATTATTAGTACAAATTTTCACCTGCATAAAGAGTATACATAACTAGGACTATTCATTCATGGATGAACCGCTGGAAATCATCATGTTGTGGTGGGAGTACTCTTCTAGGTGGATGATCCAATGTAAATGGCAGAGGTGCAATAGTACACAAAAATGAGTTTTTCAATATATTGTCCCATCCTGAGATGACATGCATAAGAAAAGTCTCTTGCAAACAACTCAAAAATCAAGTTAAAAAGACTGGAGTTGTATTGATGTTGTGAAATAGCAACACTCCCACCCCTCCAAGCAGGTACAGTTCTGACCGCCTCTGTTTTCCAGAGGCGTGATAACCCTGGCCTGGGCTCAGAGTTCAGAGACTTACCGCAGCCGTGTGTGCTGATTCAGAGGTTTTAAGATAATGGTGCATTAGCAGTCTGTCATGATGCACACAAACCCACATACAGACTTTGGCTAACACACACCAGCCTCTTTCACACTAACTCATCTCTCCTTCTCTCCAGCGCACACACACATGGTGAGTCACGGCTGCTCCTCCCCTCACTTAAAGCACATTTGTACTGATGTCCATTACTGAGAGCCTGAGTGGAAGTGCTGTATTTGTGTGTGTGTGTGTGATTGTAGATTGGACCGTGTGCCAGAGTGAGATCTAGATTAATCTGCATTTATGAGTCGGATCATCAAAATTTGCCACATTTTAGGAAAGAGATGTGTGGGCGCGTTCATAAATCTGTTCCGACATTGGGTGATATGTCCTTGGATACTGGCTGGTTGTAAGGGCTCATCTCCCCTCATATCCAGTCCTCTTCTATTTCTCCTCATCTCTTCTCGTCCCACCTCGCATGTCTTCTAATGTCCTCTCAGATCCTTGTTCCTGTCATTTTTCACTCTATTCCTACCTCCTCTTGTCTCTTCTCTAGTCTTGTACTCATCTCTTGTCTTCACCGTGTCCCTCCTCTAGTTTGTTCTTTTTGTTTCTCCTCTCCTATTTCCCTCTCTTTCCCTTTATCTCTGCTCCTTTGTCTCACCTCTTCTGTTTCCTCACCACGTCTAGGGTCCTTGTCCCATCTCTACCCTGTCTCTCCATATCCCCATATCTCCTGTTACCTCACATCACTGCTGCAGTCCCTCAGCTAACATCTCGTCTCTCTTGTCCAGTCAACTGTCTTGGTTTCTCCTCTCTTCTCCCCTCATATCCTCTACTGTCCCTGAGTCTCCTGTCCTCTTTTCTCCCTGTCTCCTCTTCTTTCCCTCTTGTTTTGTCTCTCATCTTCCATGTCCTCTTCTCCCCAATGTCTCGTCCTTTCTATGGTCTGGTGGACACATGTTGATGGAAATCCCTTGTTGTTGTCTCTATCTCTCTATCTTTGAGTGTAGTTCTGTCTGCTCCTGATCAATAAGGACCTGTCACACACATCTTCATATACATATGTGCAGCCCACCATCCCCAGCTCTGATGATCGATATGTCCCACTCTCGTGAACAAAGGCTCAGATTTCCATTCGTCCCTTTCTTTCTGTGCAATCCCTCGCTCTGGGGTGGTAGTCGAGGTATGACATAAAGGAATGATAGCTTTCCTCATCGCACTCATTTGTTTCAAAGCTCTGTCCATCTAGACAGCACCTCTTTCATCATCATGAAGGTCTGCTCATGGGTCACCTCGTATTTGCTTTTTTCATTTGTCTCCTCTTTTGTAGTCTTTTGTTTTAGTTTTTTTCTGTTCTTGTCTTGCTTCATATCTTCTGTGCTTGCTTGTTATTTATTCCTTATTGTCTCTAGTCTTTCCTTTACTTTCCTCTCCCCTCGTCGTCTTTTCTCTTGTGTGATTAATTTAGCTTCAGTTCCACACATTTGTTTATCTTCCTTGCTTGTGTGTAGACCGATTGCTTTCACACACTGAAAGACAAAGAGCTCTTCATGCATTCATAATTACGGACTGATGCCATTTTAAGGGCAGAACATTCACAAATGACTGAGTTTCTCCCTTTAGTGTATTGCTTGCTGCACCAGCGAGTCAGTGAAATGTGGCTCAATTCTATATCCATTTCTCTGTCTCTTTATTTTCTTTAGCCTGTGCATTTCAGGTCTTGCTGTAGCAATTTCTTAACAAATAAAATGGATAAAAAATCCCCAAAGATTCATTATTGCACAGAGAGTAAAATGCCATATAGAAGCCATGTTCTCCTGGGCACAAAACCAGGACTAAAGTCACTAAAACTTATATATATCCTTCGCTGGACCTGCTAAATAATTTATGTACAACAAAGAGCAATGAACAAAGGATGTGTGAAAGAAAAGCATACACACACACACACACACACACACACACATACATATACATATATATGTATTATATATATGTATTTCCTGGCAGGGACTGTTTGAGTGTTGTATCAGACCCTCTTAACCTCATTCACGTGTCGTTTCTATTGGGAATTAATGTCAGGACTGCTAAACAGATGGGACCAGAGATGGGATTGACCTCACTGTTCTGTCAGATTGCTTCCTCGTTCCTATTGATCAGATATCGATCGGATATCGACCAAATCCTTACCGCACAAGGCTTTTGCAAACCTTCGCTCACAATTAGCATGTTGGTGCTGATGTTCTACACACACTAATATACATCGGCCAAGTTGTTGTTGGTTTGGACTATGAAGCCTCATAAATCTCTGAGATTAAAAGCTTCATTAAAAACCAAATTAACTCTGTGACTCTCACTGTATGTGAAAGAGAGAGACAGCAGAAGATATGTGGTCTAAATCTACCTCTTCTGACACCTCTGTCCTGTAATTGTATACACAGTTTTTAATTATATAACCATAATTCTTCTTCATTTCAGTGGGTTTTTAATGTATTAATGTATTTCTATAGTGATTCCCTGCCTTCGCCCCGAGTTCCTGGCATAGGTTCCAGCATCCCCATGAGCTAGGGCTGAGTGATATATCTCATGCGATATGCATGCGCATCTCGTCAGTAAAGCTGGTTCCTTGATTAGTGGTAAATCTCCATCACCTGTTTTCAAATGGAGTGGCATTTAATACACGGATCTGTTGATCACTGACAAGCGACGTAATATCGCATTATCGCAGATGAATTGCCTTCGATAATGAACGCAATATTGCCAAGCTTGTCAGTCAACTACGGCTCTGTGTATTAAATGCTGCTCCATTTGAAAACAGATTAGCTATTGCCCAGCCCTACCCATGACCCAATGTAGGACGAGCGGTTTGGAGAATGGATATATAGCGTTTCCTGTCCCATCCAAATAGTCTGTAACTCTAACTCTACCTGTAGTTATTTCAAGTTCTGCTTCTGGAGGGCCACTATCCTGAAGAGTTTAGCTCCAAACACACATGAACCTACTAATTCAGGATTGCTAGAAACTTCCAGACAAGTGTTTTTGGGCAGGCTGGAGCTAAACTCTGCACGACATTGGCCCTCCATGAGCAGTTTTAGACACTCATGCTCTTATTTATTTATTTATTTTTTATTTTGCACAAGAGTAAAATAGATATAATAAAAAGACAACAAAAAACAATGCAATCCATATACTGTGCAGGGAGAGGCAGAAAACCCAAAGGGCTTATTTAGAGCCTCCATCTAAACGATGAAAAAACAAATAAACTCATGAAACTAAAAGAAAAGATAAATTACAATATCAAATAAATAAATACAAATGACTACAAATTAATGACAACATATGTCGAAAAAAAAGAGAAAAAAAACCCCAGAAATATGCTCAAAAAAACAAAAACATCTCTGGTACATAAAATACATAAATAAAAAACGAGATGAATTATTACAGATCAGCATTTAAATGATCCTTTATTCTTATTTTATAACATATTAAAGAGGATTTTTTTTTTGATAGATTAGATAAATCATTCCATAATTGAATACCCCTAAATCTTATATATATTGACCTCTACAAGTGAGAACTTTAGGAAAATTAAAATTTGAAAATTGACGAGTTAAATAATGCACCTGTGAATTTACTTTAAAATGCATTCCAAATTGCTCTGGAATGTTACCCTCACTTGAATATATCTTATATATAAAAACACATATTTGAAAAGTATTAATATCATAAACGGTAAGAACCTGAAGTTCATGAAATAAAGAAGCAGATGAAATTTGTTTGATCAGGTTGCAATCCTAACAAAATTCCATAGACTCCAAAATAATTTTTGATAAATCCTTTGGGTATATTATTTTTATCACAAAAAATGATAAAACTTTTAATAAAACTATAATTTATTTTTTAAGAATTTGTTTAAATTAAACCAATTTTCATAAGCAAGTAGACCATCATTTTCATTCTTAATCAATTAATTAAAATTTGGGTGAGCGAGAACTAAGGTTGTATCGTCAGCAAACATTACTGGAGTAAGAATATTTGAAGCATTCGACAGGTCATTTATATACATAAGAAATGTTAATGGTCCAAGTATGGACCCCTGAGGAACCCCACAGAGTAGACTTGCTTTGCTAGAATAGCAACCCTAATAACAAACTAACTGTCTTCTCTTAAAAATATAATTAATCAACCATTTATATGTAAAATCATGAAAACCATATTTATACAGCTTTTCCAATAAAATGTAATGATTAACTGTATCAAAAGCTTTTGACAAGTCAAAAAAAATACAAGCAAATTCTTGATTTTTCCAGTGCAAGGGTAACCTTGTCAATCAGGTGAAGCAAAGCCATATAAGTAGTGTTTTTTTCGGAATCCATATTGATGTTTATAAAGAATAGAATAATCCGTTTATATACTATTTTTTTCTAAAAATGTTGGAGAAACATGGCTCTACTTCTATTTCTGACCTTACACATACCTGTACTGATGACTGTCCCTTTTAGCTCTACTTCCTCGAACTCTACTTATGTTAATTACCCTAATTCTACTGGGTCTCCTTCTAGCTGTATCTCTGCTAACTCTACATGCAACTGTGTGTCTGATGATTACTGTACATCTAGGACTGAATTTACCTCTATAGTAGCTCTTTCTCTTCTGACCTTCCTACTGATGGTGTACTTCTGCCTCTGCTTACTCTATCTGTACTTTTTACTTAACCTACCTCTGCTGACTTTTCTTCCTTTAGATCAGGAGCTTCCAGCCCTGTTCCTGGAGGGCTACTTTTACTTACCTGTCCGGACGTTTGCTGATTCTTCCTCTGCTCACTCTAGCTCTTCTGAGTCTTCATCTATGCTGATTGAACCTCTAGCTATACTTCTGTCTAACATCTAGTTTTTCCTGTGTCTCTGCTCTTTGTGTCTCTAACTAACTCTTATTTACTCTTAATTCTGATCTCTGCTCGTTCAACTTCTGTCTTTGCCTTTGCTTGCTCCCAGCTCACGGGTGTCAAACTCTGCTCCAGTAGGGCCACCCTCATGCATCGATCAAGATGCTCAGGTTTGCATGAGAATGACAGGCAGATGGAGCAAAACTCTTCAGGTCTGTGGTTTTCCATGAGCAGAGTTTGACACCACTGTTGTATCTCTGCCACCTTCTCTATCTCCAGTGTCTCTACTTATAACTCTAATTCTACCTCTTTTTATTTTGTCTCTGTTGACTCTGTCTAGCTCTACCATTGCTGTCTCTAATTTCATCTCCATTTACTCTATATATTCCACAATGCATAACTCCTGCTGCATTTGTTTGTCAGCTTTACGTCTTCTGTACTTCATCCCCCTTTACCTTTACTTCTTTCTTCCACATCCTTTACTTCTACTTCCCCATTTTCCACCCAATAAATGTCCCTCATTCTCATGTAAATTATTATTTTGGTTGGTTATGATATAATATTTTTAATCTGAAGTATGATATCATTGTTAAAAGACTTCAGTAAAGAGTCCCGAGGGTCTGTGCTGCAGGCGCTGGTATGTGTGGTGTGTATATATTTAGAAAGATGTCAAGGCCTGTTGAAAGGGAGTCTAATCAAGAGTTCTGAACGCGCTCTACTACTGTGTCACTCATTGGTGCATCATGGGAGCTTGCTGTCATAAAACCCTTCTCATTTCATCCTTTTTTTTTTTTGAGGCTGAATACAAATGACTAGAATACAACCTACACACACACGCACTCCATATATAATGCACACACTTTCATATATCTCTGAATAGACTGAGGAAATAGCTCAAAGATGTATTTTGAATTGAATTTTCTCTTGCAAAAATATTCCTACACACACTGCTTTCTTGGAACTGGCTTCCAGAAGCAATGAAGGTTTTGTGTGACAGGTACGCTTTTTCTCTCTGTCTGTCTCTATTTTTTGGCCTTTCCAGTCACTCTTTCTCCCCCATTCTTACAATCATTAGGAAGACACTGTTATGCCCCGGAGTGTTGTTTGGTACATCATTTTCTCTCTCTCCGATTTTCTCCATCTCAACTTACTGAAAAAACTTTTTAATGGCATTGGCAGTGCTTTGGAAGAGTGCGAACAGCCGCTTATAATAATGTTGATTCCTCTGAAATACACACACACGCTCTTTCTATCTAAACACTAAGAGCGTTTGCATTCAGATAATCCATCCTACTTATTCAGGGTCAGTTCGATAGTGTTCTGCTCAAGGTGGAGTGGCAGACACAAGCACGCTGATCTGTGATTAGATGTTGTTCGACTGCAGTCTCTTGCAAGACAAGAACACGCACATAAACATGTATACTACCAGCTTAGCTTCTGTTTTTGAATTAGTACGTGCATAGGCAGCAATCATACTTAGATATGTTGCTCTGTAGTTGCTCTTAATGTTATATTTAGGATGTTAAATAAATTTGCTCATCATTGACACCACATGCATCCTAAACAGTGATATTTTTGGCGATGGCTGCTTGAATTGCACTGCACAGCATGTTCACTTTCAAATCCAATGTAGCCGAATGTAAACAGTGTTATTTGTGAGCTTTCAAAATATTCTGTTTGTTGAAGTGGCCTGACATGTCAACTTCTGTCTCTGCCAATGCAATGAGATTGGGGGTGGAGCTACCCGGATGATCCGGGAGTGTTTGGGAAGCCTGTTTGTAGACATAGCAGTTGTATTTTATGTCTCTACTAGTGGAGAAATTACACACTGCGGCTTTAAATACATTGTGAATCAGTCATTTTATTCTCATCGATGCATCAGCATAAAAGTTAACGATGCAATGCATCGATTTAAAAGTGTGCATCACATACAAGTTGGCAACGCGATGCATCGTTTTTAACACATTTGCATTATTATTTAGAAAGAGACCAATAATTTATGGCCAATATTTTATGTGTAGATTGATTTTATATGTAGATTGACTCTCATCATCACTAGTACTACGTGAATGACGCATCACAACACTATGGAGACCGAGCCATTAGAAGTCAGAAGGCACTTAAGTTAATTTATGATTTGCTGTCTGTCTGAACCAAAGAAATAAAAGTGAACTATCTGTACCATATTGAATTTTATTTTTTTCCCATTGCATTGTATTGGATTGAATTGCTTTGTGTTGAATCGAATCAAAATCAGATCGCCTTGCAATCTTGTTATATTAACACACTGGAATGTGTAATATGATGTGATGGTGGCCCTTGCATAACCGCAGCTCATTAAAATATCATAGTGCAGACACTCATGACGCTAATTAGCTCACTGACAGCAGAATATTCCACTGATGTTAAAACAGACTTATTAAAATGTGTTTGATCAGATCAGGGCAAACCAAAAAGAGTTTAATAACTGGACACTTAGTTACTCCTAATGATGTTATGGAGGATGACGTTTGGAGAACTAGTACTATTTTAGTTGCAGGACTTTTATACATATTTCCCCCTGAGGTGCATTTGTGTGTTTTTGATCCAAAGTACGTACTAAATTAAACTTTTCTTCTTTTTTTTGTGCTTTTCAAGATGTAAGAAACCCAATCTGTTAATACCAGTTTAAAATGGTCAAATAAACTCGAGTTTGTTTTTAAGATTTAGATGTATTGGGACGATCTGCAGTGCTGTAGGTGCTACACACTACCAGATCTGTCTGATATCAAACGTTGCTGACATTCAGAATGAGTCAGATTCAATAAATAAAAGGAACATCTGCGTTTTGAATGTTTCTTTGTTTTCGTAATTCAATGAAGTCTTATAATCAAAGGATCAAGGACCATTAAATAACCGCTGTGGAGTGTGATGGAAAATAAGATTTGTGTATTTAAGTAATGCAAGTCTACCTTTTTTTGTGGATACACATGATTTCTGCTGTGCAATCTCTGTGTATTTCTTTGCTGATTAGATAACTGACTTTGTCCTCAAGTACAATTTTGCAGTTATACACGAAAGCCCATCACCATTATAGTCATGTTAATGTTGCGCTCACTGAGGCTCTAAACACTGAAATCATCTTGACTTTTCACAGTAAAATACACTCTGAACACCAGTTCACTCGGATACAATAGCACACGTGATCTGCTGAAGATATTAAAGTGGATGTCTTAACATGTTTTCAAATCCTTTAGGCACAGCTCAGCTATACACAGCTGACAATACTGAGCACAACAATCTGGATTGTGATAATCATGCATTGGCCTCACTGACTAATAGTAATATTAAGCGTACATCAAGACCATTAATTAGCACAGTTTAGGCCGTTTTAAGATTATCACCATTGGCCTTAATTATGCCTGCTCCTTAAAATAACTAAAATTACTTGCAGAGTTTAGCAACAGTTTTTTAGTTTTTTTTCCTCTATCAATTTTTCACATGTTGGGCAAGCAGCATACTCAGACTCACAAGTGCACACAGGGGTTGAGTTGCTTCATTAAATCGCAGCGCAGTTGTCAGAGGGGTGACTGAGAATTTCGCTGTAATTTGTCGTCACATTTGCCGACGTGGTGAGATGAGATAATGAATGCAGAGTGACTGCGGAAACTTCCAGGAATGTTTGTCAGGACCGTCTCGCTGCGGTTTATTTCTGTCTGAGTTTTCTGAGGAGGTGCAGGAGATTCGGGGAAGTGACACATCTCGTCCCCTAGTGAGGGAGGATCAAAGACAAATCAAAACAGACCAGATCAGGTGACAGAATAACTACACATTCAGAACTCAGATCTTTTCATATCACATTTCGCTTTCTCATTTTTTCCCCTCTGGTTTATATATGCTATATGTAGTAAGTTTATTTAATTGTTGGCGGTTAATATATTTTCAGTTTCGCCATTTCTTGCAACATCAAAGCCTGGAGAAGAAAATGTTACCGGTGTGCAAAAGTCACCGCTGTCATAGGGCATGTTGAGTGGTTTATAAGGTCTTTTGAGTGGTTTCTTACTAGTCCCTTCTTCAATATCAGTCTACACTCACCTAAAGGATTATTAGGAACACCATACTAATACTGTGTTTGACCCCCTTTCGCCTTCAGAACTGCCTTAATTCTACGTGGCATTGATTCAACAAGGTGCTGAAAGCATTCTTTAGAAATGTTGGCCCATATTGATAGGATAGCATCTTGCAGTTGATGGAGATTTGTGGGATGCACATCCAGGGCACGAAGCTCCCGTTCCACCACATCCCAAAGATGCTCTATTGGGTTGAGATCTGGTGACTGTGGGGGCCATTTTAGTACAGTGAACTCATTGTCATGTTCAAGAAACCAATTTGAAATGATTCGAGCTTTGTGACATGGTGCATTATCCTGCTGGAAGTAGCCATCAGAGGATGGGTACATGGTGGTCATAAAGGGATGGACATGGTCAGAAACAATGCTCAGGTAGGCCGTGGCATTTAAACGATGCCCAATTGGCACTAAGGGGCCTAAAGTGTGCCAAGAAAACATCCCCCACACCATTACACCACCACCACCAGCCTGCACAGTGGTAACAAGGCATGATGGATCCATGTTCTCATTCTGTTTACGCCAAATTCTGACTCTACCATCTGAATGTCTCAACAGAAATCGAGACTCATCAGACCAGACAACATTTTTCCAGTCTTCAACCGTCCAATTTTGGTGAGCTCGTGCAAATTGTAGCCTCTTTTTCCTATTTGTAGTGGAGATGAGTGGTACCCGGTGGGGTCTTCTGCTGTTGTAGCCCATCCGCCTCAAGGTTGTGCGTGTTGTGGCTTCACAAATGTTTTGCTGCATACCTCGGTTGTAACGAGTGGTTATTTCAGTCAAAGTTGCTCTTCTATCAGCTTGAATCAGTCGGCCCATTCTCCTCTGACCTCTAGCATCAACAAGACATTTTCGCCCACAGGACTGCCGCATACTGGATGTTTTTCCCTTTTCACACCATTCTTTGTAAACCCTAGAAATGGTTGTGCGTGAAAATCCCAGTAACTGAGCAGATTGTGAAATACTCAGACCGGCCCGTCTGGCACCAACAAGCATGCCACGCTCAAAATTGCTTAAATCACCTTTCTTTCCCATTCTGACATTCAGTTTGGAGTTCAGGAGATTGTCTTGACCAGGACCACACCCCTAAATGCATTGAAGCAACTGCCATGTGATTGGTTGATTAGATAATTGCATTAATGAGAAATTGAACAGGTGTTCCTAATAATCCTTTAGGTGAGTGTATATATTAGCAATTAACCAATATGGATTTTTTAAATGGCCAATACCATTATCTTAGAAAACAAGGTGGCCAATATAAAGCCAATTTTTTTTAATAACATTACATGCATTGCTGCAATGAAATGTTGATTTGACATATTTGCTATTTTAGACATAATGGTAGCCTTTATGTATAATGCATTATAAAAGTAGTTGTAATGCATTAATTATACCTTGTAATGCACCTTATAATTGAATAATTGCAACCTCAGTTAATACATTATAACACATATAAATTCATTGTTACACTATGCATTTTAAATTTGGTTCTAATTATTTATGACAAGATAACATATATTGCAATGCACATTATGAATAATTACAATGCATAAAAAATAAAAGTCCCTTCCTTGAGAAAATAAAAGCTGCTTCTGAAACTACACTGTAAAAAAAAAGAAAAAAAAGAAAAAAAAAAAAAGAGCCAACTTAAAATTTTAAGGTACATTTTTGAGTTCTCTCAACTTATTTTTGTAGGAGATTCTCAACTTTTTGTTGTATGAACATAAAACAACAAGTTGAGAACTCAAAAATCTGCTGAAACTGGTTGCCTTCAAATTTTAAATTGCCTCTTTTTTTTTTTTTTTTTTTTTTTTTTTACAGTGTACTTGGCCAAACAGAAAAAGCTGATCATTTAAAAATGGCAAATATTGGCCAATATATTGGCCTTACTGTATATCAGCCAAAGGTCTGATGATTTGGAAAAGTAACGGCTGCATTGAGGGACCATTTTTGTCTAAAGCACAAACATTGTGGAACCAGTTGCAGGGCAAAGTTGAACATTTAGGGCTAGGAGTCTGTTCAAACCGTGCACAACAAGACCATGACATTTATTTAGGAACTAAATAGCTCTCTGTCCATGAGAGGTGGAATTAAGTTCAAAACCAGCAGGTCTCATCTTTCAGAAGTCATCTTTCTGTCATTCATGACCTTCTAATGTGTTTGGTTCATTTCTTTCAGCTTTAGTTCTTTTTATGGTGCTTATTTTTTAGGCTACCCGTTCAGTCAGACCTTAAAGTCTTTTCCTGTGCCTCATTCATCTCCGTTTCTCTCCGTGTGAGCTATTTGTGTTTCTGAATGTGTCTGTTTACCCAGAAGCCTTCAGCTCTGAGAGGCAGAGAGATGGAGGCAGACAGGCAGTATGTCAGAGGCGGAGAGAGACCTTGTGGCGATGTGACAGCATCTGGTCCTCAGCCGTGATTTAAAGTGTGTGTTAGTGTGACCCGCTAGATCACATCTCTATCACACTCCACAAAAACCATATTACATGTAGCATGACATACGTGCTCTGCTCCAGCTGCCGCGTTTCCTTTCTTGTGCTGTCACATGTCACCGAATGAGTGATTTTATCCCATAATAGTGGTATATATCATAATATAGAAAATATATATACACTACAAGTCATAAGTTTTTGAACATTAAATTCTTAAAGTCTCTTCAGGTCACCAAGCCTGCATTTATTTGATCCAGCCAAAATACAGCAAAAGCAGTAATGTTGTAAAATATTTTTACTATTTAAAATAACTGCATTCTATTTGAATTTATTTTAAAATGTAATTTTATTTCTGTGATGCAGCGCTGAATTTCCAGCATCATTACTGCAGTGTTCAGCGTCACATGATCCTTCAGAAATCATGCTGATTTGCTGCTGAAGAAACATCAATTCAAAATTATACAGTTTTTGCTGTAATTTGGATCAAATAAATGCAGGATTGGTGAGCAGAAGAGACTTCTTTAAAAATCATACTGTTTAAAATATTGACGTTAAAAAATAAATACGACCTCACGTTGTCAATCACGTTTACACACTGCCTCCGAAACTTTCGTCTGTCATAAAAAATTTGTTTTCGCAAGCATTTTCATAGGACTACGAAAACACCAGACACCAGACTGTGTGTGCAAAGACCTTTAAAGGTGCCATAAATGGTTTTACATGTCCATTTACAACGCTAGGATTTGTCTCTACAATGAAATGGTCTGTTATTGGCTTATTTGGAAGGGTCATGAATAATAATGAGCTCTGCTCTGATTGGCTGTTTCACAGTGCGGCTCATTTCAATAGCTCAGCAGGGAGGAAAATATATTTCAATACTTTCTCTCGCAGTTATATCGTCGGCTAGTTATACTGTATATAAAATGCGGGCATCAGGGAGCCGTTATTAATACGCGAGGCATTGAAACTGCTTTTGAATGATCGGTCGATCGCGTTATAATTTCACTTTTCATCGCACGTACTCTGTTTAAACTATGGTACTTGCCACACATTTCACAAGATCAGATGCTTGTCAGTGGTGCTCAGGATCTGTAAATCATTCGCCATCATCCTCATATCTTCTTACTCTTTATGTGGTAAGTGAAATCTTATGTACTGTAATGTAACAGGCTACCGCTAGCAGCTAACCATGTCTCTTTAGTGTCTCGCGTTATTTTATTAGAATGCGTTATTTGTTTTCCGTGCCTTTCTGAATACAGACACCAACCCATCCCTGCACTTCACATCCCCTGCACAGCCTGGAACATAACATTAATTCCCATGATCTGCCATTTTCGCTGCTGTCCTCGCTCGTATTTCTTCACAATACCTGCAGAACTTCTGATGGTTCGGCTGGCGGCTGGCCTAGAACATGGGCGGGTTTATGCAAATGTTGGGGGCGTAACTATTAGTGATCCCGACTGTTACGTCACAGTCGGTGTTATGTTCTGATTCGCCTATTTTCAGTAATCTTTTTTTATTCACAAGATTTACATGAGGAAGAAACTATGGTGTTTGAAGCTCACTGCATGTCATTTGCATGTACAGAACTATTATTAAACTATGCCAAGGTAAATAGTTTCCCATTCTATGGCACCTTTAAATTCTCTGTGTCAAGTTGCAAAAGTTATCATAATAATCACTTGTAAAAAAGTGGTTTAATCCTTGAAGAAAGAAAAAAAAATACTGATTCAAGTTTTACATTTGATGCATCTGAATCTGCAGAATGTTTAATCGATTCATTGATTAAATCATGTGACTCCTGGTATGTATTGTCTGACTGGCCACACCAGATGTAAATTAATATATTCTCCTGAGTGCTCATGTCGTGTCGTGTTGTGAAGTGTACTAGCAGATGGGCGGTACTTCTGCAAAGTTGAGTGTTAGCACTGACACACAGACGCATGCAAATTAAACTCTGTAGGCTTTCTTTGCGAGCGTGCGTCATTGATTTTTAATGCATTTAGATGTAAAAGCAGATCAGCTACATAAAGCACATTTAGTCCATTTGCTGTCTAATGGAGCAGAGAGAGAGAGAGAGAGAGAGAGTTTCCTCCCTGTAGATGCACTGTAACAGTATTTGAGGGAAGATTGCTGACCGCGCTCAACGAGAAGTGATCACAAACCCATCACCTGACATCTGATATCTCCGGTGTCATGACGACTGCCTCCCAGCAGCCCGCTGTCATGTGACACTGTGTGCTTTTATGACAAAGCTGTTTGTTTCCTGAAAAAGACTCGCTCTTCCCATCTGCTCCTCCTCTCTTTATCTAGCTGTGTTTCTAATGTGCTGATATGTCAAACTGCACTGCAAATCCCACTGAACTTATGAATCGTCAGCACTTACAGTAATGCGCCGGCCATTAGGAATGCTTTGCTCACGCTCACCCGCAGCTCCCTCTCGCTCGCGTCCGGATCCAGCGGCTGCTGTTTGTTGGGTAATCTCGTCTGGGTTTTGCCTCTTGGCAGGTTCATAAAGGCACCGTGGATCCCACCGTTCAGCCAAACCGGCTAATTAGGTTCATTAAGTTCTCTCTTTCGTACATTAGCACCTCTCTCTCTCTCTCCCTCAGTTGTCTGAAGGCTTCTCTATTTGACAGATTGCTTGATGTGAAAGTGTTTTTTGCAGACTCTGATGTGCAGGTGGTCTGGGGTCCTGCGGTTCATCTGAACTCCTCTACGGTTCACAACAGTCATAATTCACAGAAGTGAACTGCTACTGATGAAATGTAATGATGAAATGTGGTGCAAAACATACGTCTCTCTCTCTTCCTCTGTCTAGCTGATCTGAATGGTGATATAAAGTGAGTTTAGCTGCAGGTCTGAGGTCAGTGTGATCTACTGCTCACACAGATGCTGTGTTTAATGTGTCTGCGAGCAGAAATGATAGATCAGCACTTAGCGATGCATAAAACTGCAGTGAGTTTGGCTGGATCATGAATGAGTGCAGAGAGCTGCTGATTGTGTTTCACAGCGGCTTCCATCAGTCGGTCTCATCATTTTGATCTTCAAGCCCAAATTTAGGCATTTCAGTTTGACCATCCTCCTCACCTCCTGTCTATCTCTCTCTCTCTCTCTCTCTCTCTCTCTCTCTCTCTCGTTTTAGGAGTGATTGTCGGACAGCCTCTCCTGTAATCTCTGCCCTTTTCCCCTTTGAGACAGAAAGAATCTTAAATGTTCTGTTCTGTTGTAGAATATCAGAGACTGAATCAGACACATTTAAGATGCATCAGAACATTGAAACCTGTGGAGCTGGAATTCAGAGAGGCCCAAAGGAAACAGGACAATGTCATAAATTAGATTCTGGCTTTTATTAGTTTTTATTAAGTGTGTGTGTGTTGTGTGTGTGTGTGTGTGTGCATGTTTATGTGGTTTATGAGGACACAAATTTGTATAATGATATGGGTATGACAGAGGTATTACAATATGAAGGTGGTTTATGAGGACACTGCCTATGTCCCCGTAATTCAAAAGGCTTAAAAAACATACTAAATGGTGTTTTTTTGAAAATCTAAAAATGCATAAAGTCTCCTGTGAGGGCTAAGTTTAGGTGTAGGGTTGGTGTAGGGCAATAGCACACACAGTTTGTTCAGTATAAAAACCATTACGCCTATGGAGAGTCCCCATAAACCACAAAAACCAACATGTGTGTGTGTGTGTGTGTATATATGTGTGTGTGTGTGTGTGTGTGTGTGTGTATGTGTATGCTGGAAATGCATTTATTTGAACATTTATTAGAAATAAAAAAAAATAGCATTATACATTTTACAAAAAAAAAACTACTATAAAAATTGTACATGTAAATTTTACATATATAATTTGCACGCACAATTTTTGTGCAAAAAGGCAACCAACAACTCTGTTATATTTAATGTGTACTGTATGTTGCGTATTATTACAGTGTTTTGTCCATATCAATCAAAAGATGCTCTTGAACATGTTTGTTTTTCATTTTATTTCATTTTGGAGAACAGTCCTTTGAATCATGTGATGTGAGACGTGAGGCTGTTTGAACACATGATCATTAGTTTGTGGAAACATACGAGGGTGTGTCTGTGTTCGGCATGAGCAGATTTCCCTGGAATGTTTTGGAAAAGCCTCTTTCCCACGACACCTGCTTTAGGTTTAACACGAGGCCTGCTGCTGGATTTCCTGTGTTTATGAAGATCAGGAGAGACATGTTAGGACTGTATTCAGCTGTCAGACTCTGACCTGATTCAGAGACGTCCCTCTAGTCTCCTGCACTGAATCCACCCAGAAATCCCATTGAGTTTGTGATGACTAGCTAATGGTCAAAAGTTTGGATTATTTAAGTCTCTTCTACTCACAAAGACTGCATTAATTTGATCATATATTATTACAATTTAAAATAGCTGTTTTCTGTGTGAATTCATTGTAAAATGTCATTTATTCCTGTGATGCAGCACTGGATTTTCAGTAGCATTACTCCAGTCATCAGACCATGTGTGAAAGCAGTCCAAACATTTACATCGCATCAGAAAATACTGCAAGTTGATTGATTTCAGTTGTTCGAGTCCCCACATGGCTCCATCCATACCCACAACCCACATCTGTCAAACTATTGTGTTCGTGCTAGTCTGGATCTATCAGTGGATCTCTGCTCATCTTTAATTAGGTCAGGATATAGGAGTTGTCTTAACAAATAACAGCATCAGTCAGGTGACCTTTACAGCACTACACTGTCAGTAATTAGTCATTGTTTTAAAATCAACATGATCCAAGGTTATTTAAGCTTGTAGTATTTATTTTCAATGTAATTGTTACATTCTATGATTCTTTGATGCATAGAAAGTTCAAAAGAGCAGCATTTATTTGAAATGTCTTTACTGTCAGATTTGATCCATTTAATACGTCCTTGATAGATAAAAGTATTAATTTCTTTCAAAAATTAATAATCAAACAAGCAACTTAACAACCAGCCCTAAACCCTTTAACAGTAGTGTACCTAGTGATTTAATTGTTTACTTTTACATTTTCTTTAATGTCAGTGTTTTTCTTTATTCCTTATTATATGATTACTGCAAATATTATTTCTTATAGTAAGTTCTGCTTTTGTTTTATAGTAACAATACCAGTTAACAGTTAACTTAAGCTCTTGTTGTAGCGTTAAAGGTGTATCCGTGTCTCTCACACACACCCATGAGTATTGTGTGTATTGAGCGGGAGGAAATCTCACTGGTCTGATAAGAGTGTGCTGCAGGGAGGAGTGAGCTGCTATTACTGAGGAATGCAGCGCTGCGATGGCAGGACGATAGAGAGACAGACAGAAATCAGCAGTCCTGCTGAATGAGAGAACATTACTGTCAATCTGATACGTGTGCATATTTCTCAGAATTATTCCTTTATGGATTTTATTTGTCATTCTTAGTGACTCTATAGCAGTAGCTCTAGCAGAATGTCCTCTGCTGGTGCACAGTGCAGATATTTGAAGACAGAAAACATATACAATATGTGACCTGGAGCACAAAACCAGTCTGAAGTCGCTGGGGTATATTTGTAGCAATAGCCAAAAATACATTGTATGGGTCAAAATTATCTATTTTTCTTTTATGCCAAAAATCATTAGGATATTAAGTAAAGATCATGTTCCATGAAGATATTTTGTAGATGTATTACCATAAATATACCAAAGCTTCCTTTTTGATTAGTAATATGCATTGCTAAGAACTTCATTTGAACAACTTTAAAGGCGATTTTCTCAATATTTGTATTTATTGCACCCTCAGATTCCAGATTCTGAAATAGTTGTATCTCAGCTAAATATTGTCCGATCATAACAAACCATACATCAATGAAAAGCTTATTTATTCAGCTTTCAGACAATATATAAATATCAATTTTGGAAAATTGACACTTAAGACTGGTTTTGTGGTCCAGGGTCACATATATACAGATGATTCAAGTGTATATATATATATTTTTTATATTATTGTTCTGTTTTATTTTAAGTGTTTTATCTAAATACAATTTTAATGGGATAGTTCATTAAAAATTAACATGTGCTCTAAATGTCCTCACCCTCAGGCCATCCAATTTCTGTTTCTTCATCAGATTTGGAGAAATGTAGCATTGCATCACTTGCTCACCAGTGGATGCTCTGCAGTGAATGGGTGCCGTCAGAATGAGTCCAAACAGCTGATAAAAACATCACAGTAATCCACACCACTCCACTCCATCAGTTAATGTCTTGAAAAGTGGAAAAACTGTGTTTGTCAAAAATCAATCCGTCAAGATGTTACTGTAAACCGTTGCTTCAGTCCATAATCTGTAATAAAGTATATCTCCTGTTGTCTCTCAAAATCCACACACATATTTTTTGGCTTCTAAACAGTGCTTGATATGTGCAGATTTCTCTCCTGATTCAGGCGAGATGACTTTTTCACCGGAGAAAGCAATATTATTGATTATGGATTCATATTTTAGCCAGAAGCAATGGTTTAAAGTTTAAAGGTCTTAATGATGGATTTGTTTCTTACAAACCTGCTGCTTTAGTTGATGGACTACTTTGGATTACTTGTGGGTTATTGTGATGGTTTTATCAGCTGTTTGGACTCTCATTCTGACGGCACCCATTCACTGCAGAGCATCCATTGGTGAGCAAGTGATGCATTGCTACATTTATCTTGGATGGGACCGAGGGTGAGGACATTTTCAGGGAATTTTCACTTGGGTGAACTACTCCTTTAAAAGAGTTTTGTGTGTATGTGACCTGACAAGGGTGGGGTTTTATTCTGTTTGCTGGAAGTAGACCTCTCAATGCTGAATTTGTAGACATCTGCTTTGTCTCGCTGGAATGCTGCATTCAGCTCAGTTTTGAGCACATCTATAATGCAGCCGTTATGACAGCAGTTCAGTCGCTTCTAGACGGGCGAGAGACGTGGTGAAATAGACTACACTGCCCCAAATTCCACAATACATGTATTATTGATTCATCTGAATTGGACTGCAAAAAACTAACACATGCGGTTACTTTGCAATCTTTGCTATTATAAATGCTGTTATTGTGGTTATGGTGTGTGGTTTAGATGCTTCTTGTGGAGGGTCCCTCCACAGATCTGTCAAGGGACTGATGAGGGTCCTAACAGCCATGATTTAGATTGATTCCAGGAACATTGTATATTATTACACCAAAATGACAATATGCTGCTCACACGGGCCTTAAAGCTGCGCTCAGAGATGTCAGTTTTGCTCAGTGTTGAAAAGAGGAACATGATTGTTAAAGCTTATTTGGATCAAAGGTGGTATTGGCCTAAAATGTTTGAGAAGCACTGCTGTGGAATAATGAGAAATAATAGATGCTAAAATATGCAGAGGAGCATTCAACAGTCAAATCATAATGCTGACTATATTTATATTGTTTTGCAACTATAGCACACAAACAACATAAAGGAGTTTGTTTGTTTGATTACTGTATGTGTGTGTGTATATATATATATATATATATATATATATATATATATATATATATATATAAGGGGTGTAACGGTTCACAAAATTGACGGTTTGGTTCGATACGACACAGTGGTGTCATGGTTCGGTATGTTTTCGATACGGGGGGGGCGGGGCAATTGGTTACGTCACAATGTTGGAAATATTTCTGTTTTAAACCATGAAGGCGAGCCCATGGATATCACACAAGCACACGTTTGCACACGTGCAAACTTTGCGCAATATTTATACCGGTGAACTTAAAAAGAAGAACTTGAAGAGCTTAAAAAAAAAAAAACATTTTAAATTGAGGAGTAAATAGCCTAATCATCTTCTCGCAGCGCGTCAGTTATGTGGTAATTATTGCGGGGAATTGAGATTTTTATTCCAGTATGTGTGCTGAATATTTTGATACAGATGAAACATGTTTGTGGAAGTTTCATATTTTAGAGATAACGTTGACCGATGAGTCAGACGTGTGGAATAGCTGCATATATTTCTGATAGATTTAGAGAGAAGGTCTTCTGATGTGCGAAGTTGTTTTTGCTCTGTGTGCATTCTTTGGATTATTATATCCACAAATAAAAGAGCTTTGTTCTGACTAACTTCTTAAAAAATGAATACATCATTTTCTGTTGCCAAGGCTAAAGGTCTCTGCACACGGAGTCCGAAACTTTCGTCCGTCAAAAAAAAATTTGGATCAGGTTCGATTTTCTGCGTTTTCGCATCCGTAGCATGCATTTTGATAGGAAAGGATGGGGAATACGAAAAAACGGAAAAATGCATGCGAACATTTCGGACCTTAAGAGGTTATACCAGTTCATGTAAAACCTTTTTAATAGCTTTTCGGTGTTTAGTGAATGCTGGAACACGTCATTACCTCAAATAATAGCTCTAACAATAGTCTTGCTTTATTATCTAAAAGTGTACTGCAGCTCTCTTATTAAAAGCGTAAAGGCCTCTTATTCTTCATGGCTGGTTTATTTGAGGACAGATCCTCTGAAAGTGTTGTTTCTGTTGAAGCGTTTGATCACAAGCACACATCAGCAGCTATAGACTCTTACAGATGGATAACTGATAGATTGTGTTGAGCATATGTAACCATCTGCTGTTGCTGGTGACATCATGTGTTTGGTTCATATAGCAGTGAAATCCTGTGTACTTGGCATTTCTGAAAGGACATAACAGGCTGCTGCAGGACCAGTGTTTGTTTAGGTTATAGACTGTGGTTCTGTTAAATGAAATGTGCATCCGAGGCATGGTCATGACACACAGCACACATTGTTTTCTGAGATCTGTGGATGAGAACAAACAATGCAAACGTTCTCCATTTGAATGTGTTTTTAACAGTATAATTAAACATGTAACTTTATTACCCAGTCTCTACTGTAGTGTCCCCAGATCACAGACTGTGCTGACGACCCGACCTCTTGACGTGATGACATAGACCAATTTTAATTTTGTTCGGTTTATAGAAAGGTTTATCCCACCCCTCTCAAACAGATTACAATTTCATTCAGTTTGAGCATTTTTATTCTGATTGAGGTGTTTATATGGAGCATTTTAAACCGATTACAATGTTCCATGTAAACGCACCTAATGTTAAAAACATGCAAAAAAGGACAGACCAATCACAATTAAATATACAAATATTACAATGACGTCAACACAAACTTTACTTCTTATAAATGTGTCAAATATAAAAACCTCTTGGTTTGGTTTCATTCTGAGGAAGTCTCATGACCAAAGCTGTGAACTATAGTTGATAAATCATGGTTGATTATAGTCAGCTGGTACATTTACTATAGTATTAAAAGTTAAAATTAGCAACAGAATCCAGGCTATTAGATTCAGTGATTTTCACTTGATCTGTTATGCCACATTAAACGGCATCAAAATGGTATTTATTGTTTGAATTTTGTGATAAAATTGGCAGAATTTGAAAGCCGGGGATTTGTTTCGCATTAAAATAAAGCACAAAGCGCATTGTCATTATTGGATGGTGGGAAAGCTTCAAATAATTCAAGTTGTTAAGTGATTAAGAAATCAGCAGTGGTTTATCTTAATGAAATTCAGTTCAAATAGATGAATCACTATTGTCAGGACAGAGGTTCCCCAACTCGTGATATCCTTAAAGGTAGGTTTTGTCAGATTTAGCTAACATTTAGGGACATTTGTCCATCAGCTACGCACGCACACATGTATACATACACACACACACACACACACACACACACACACCCACCCCATTATCAGTGAGGTGCAGATGTGGACTGGACTCAGATGTTTGTTAGAAGTGCCTGCACAGAAATCTACTCCATCACAGCTCACAAGATCAAAGTAAGTGTGTGTGTGTGTGTGTGTGTGCGCATGTGGTTTGTGATGTAGTGTAAATATCCATGTAGACATGCCTTCCTAATAATGTCAAAGCGTTCATGAACAGTAGCCATGTTGAAACATGGTTTGAGTTTCCGTGAGTCAAACCACACTTCTCGGCTCAAACTTTGCGTTATCGTTTCTCCCTGTGACTCTCTTCCCATAATTCCCAGAGCTGTGAAACGTTTCCCTCATGTTTCCGTTCGCTCATCACCCTCTGATTTCACCCCCTCGCCCTCTTTCCGCTTTCAACCAGTTTAGTATTATTCTCCAGTCAGTGTTTTGAACCATTCCCACCGACCTTCGGTGTTTCGGAGTGTGTTTATTTCAACTGCAGCCTGATTCTCAGTTGTTGTAATCATCTGCAGTACTTTTGTTTGCGTAAACAAGCATTCTCATGTAATAACTCATGAACTATTATGTGTTACACACATTCATATCCTGATTTGATTGTAATCCAGCAGGGTTTGTTTACACTCGCACACATGCAACTTTGCGCACATCAAACGGGCCGCGCTGGATATTCATTATGTAAATTTGCTAATGAAGTAAAGGCACTTCAAAGGGATTCGCTTATGAATATTCAGAATTGTCTTCTGTCTTTGCTCCTGGCTGCTGTAGGCTGTGCGTGAGTACGTTTGGACCACATGGCCCCTGACACGCTGACTTTATGTATTTAGACAAGCCAAGAAATGCCCATATGTACGTTATGAATTTCAAAAGAAGCGTCACACACACAATCTAAATGAGTCTGTTTAACTCTGAGCGCTGCAGAGAAAGGAATAGGTGGTGGTATCTAAAGGAAAAGTGAGATATTGGTGACAAATGCAAAAGCAAAAATGTGAAAGACAGAAATATGAGAGAGCGATTGAACATTTTGGTGGAGTATTTGAGTGAGCCATAGACTAGTTTCAGTCACAACCCAGACATCTGAGAGAAGAGCACTTCACTGATAGCACACGTCCATCGCAGAGACGTCTATTCATCTGGATGATGCATTTTATAGTGTTTGCTGCAATATCTACAGCTTGTCTCTATATTTGCAAAAATATGTTACAGTATCTGTGGCATCACTATATGTATCTCTAAAATATGTGTTCTGAAATCTGCAGTATGTCCATGCTTTAGAACGCAATATATCTGCATATGCTGCAATATCTGCAGTTTGTCTATACATACTGTAGCTATAGTTCTGCAATACAATTGGCAATCCACAATATGCCACAATATGTTGCTATAATTGCTATAGACTGAATATTACTGGAAAAAGTCATATGCAGCAACATACTGCAGATAACTTGCTATGTCTACAATGTTGCAATATATGTTGCCACAATAAGGCATAATATCTGCAATATGTTGCTGTAGTAAGCTGCAATATCTGCAGTGTTGCTATACATCACTGCAAAAAGTCTCTGTGTACAATTTTACAAAATATGTTGCTACAATAATTCACTATCTACAATATGTTGCTGTGAGAAGTTGCAACATCTGTAATATGTTGTCATACATCACTGCAATAAGTCACTATATCTGCAGTGTCACAAAATGTTGCTACGATAAATATTAAGATATCTCCAGTATTTTGCTACATCACTGCAATAATTGCAAAATATATTGCATAAATAAGGTGCAATATCTCCAATGTTTTGATGCAGATCAGTTGCTTTTTTTACAATATTGCAAAATATGTTGCTAAAATTAGGCACAATATGTTGCTGTAATAAGTTTAAACATCTGTAGTATGTGGCATACTGCTGCAAAAATTCACTGTTTACAGTGTTGCAAAATATTTTGCTAGTGTAAGGTGCAATAACTGTAATTTGTTGCTGTAATAAGTTGCAACATCTGCAGTATTTTGATGCATATCGCTGCAAAAAGTCGCATCTCCATTAGGTTACAGTATGTTGCTCAAATGTGCAACAAGTTGCAAATATCGGTGTTATGTCACTTTGTGCATCACCGCTAATAATAATATATGTTGCTGTAGTAAGTCACAATGTCTGCAATATATTCCTATATATATGATGTCTGCAGAAATTCTCCATGGATTGCAATATATGCAGTTTGTTGATATGCTGCATATATCTCTGCAGTGAGTTGCAATATTTGTAATGTTTCATTGTATGTCACTAAAATGTTGCAATATTCGCAATGTCACAATGTATGATGCTGCAAAAAGTCACTGAATCTGTGGCATGTTGCAAGTCACAATATCTATAAAATGTCCCTATAAATGTCCTGCCGTGAGTGGTATCTGCAGAATGTCTTCATATGTTGCAATACATGCAATTTGTTGCTATACTATACATGTCTATACAACAATTCTTATGTTTCGAATGTCATTATATACAGTATGTCTGTTACAATATCAAAATTAAAACAAAAAAAACTTTTGAAATGTTTTACTTTACATGCAATGAATCTAAAATATATGAAAGTTTCACTTTTTGAAATGAGTTACAAGCAAAAAATGAACTTTTTCACGATATTCTATTTTTTGAGATGTACCTATACACAAAATGACTGTCTGTTGTCACAAAGGTCAATATTGGCAGTGATGTCAGACACATCGCTGTAAGTCACAATATGTAATTTGTTGCTATAATGTTTGATGTCAGCAAGTTCAGCATGTCCTTTCAATTTTTTATTTGTACATAAACATGACTCTGCAAACAGAACATGATTCTCTAGATCACATGTTGTGTTGTAAGCACATACTTAAGAGTCTCTCTCTCGCTCATGTGAGAGCTTCACATATTCACAGATGCTGAAGTTGTTGTAGTACTTCAGAAAACGCTGTCTTTCCTGCCTTCACGTTCTTGTAGAACGTTCTTCTTTTTCATTTTCGGCACTGAGCTCGCTCTCTTTCATGGTGGGGCCCTACAGGAAGTGGGTGTGTGTGTGTGTTAGTTTGGAGTGGGATGGAGAAGTAGAGGGAGAGAGGAGGGGAAACAGAGGATGCTGAATAAAATAATAAACAGCTGCCACTGGAGGGAAAGAGAGAGAGCGAGAGAGAGCGGGAAAAGTCAGCTCTGGGATCCAGCAGTCAGAGTAGACCACAGAAGAGGAAAGCTGGCCAGCCAGAGAGTTTCAGGAAAACTTTTGGAAGTTCTGGAAAACTTCAAGCTGCCTGTGGAGATCTTTACACCCAGATAGAAAACCTCATCTCAGACCTGCATCTGGATGGATGTCCTTCAAGTGCTGATGTGAAGATCAAAGTGCACTTGTGAAACTTTGGGTTCGACCAAAGATGAAGACCTTCACATCTCACTTGCTTCTGGCCTTTCCACATGTCTAGATTTGGAGATGTTCTCCTCAAGATCAGACCTCCAGCGCTCTTCTTGGCTCACAGACTCTGAGTGCGCATTTTCCACGAGAGAGAGCGAATCAGACAGCCGTGCTGCTCTCCTGCCCTGCCCGTCAGAGCGATCCATACAGAGGCTCTTTGACACGGGTAATTGAGTGCAAACGCTTGCCCGAGGGTCACAGGAACCTGGAGGAACAAGACGCTTTCTGTGTGTGTCTGGACTAGAGAGAAAGAGCTGTGTGTGTGCTTTGTGAGAACAAGCGGCTAAATCATCTTCAGTTCACTGAACCAACATTTGGATAATCCCTAACTCTATCTTCAATCTGCCTCCAACATCCAGGCCTGCAGAAGATCTGAGCAAAACCCATCCAACGCTGGAGCATGCGTCTCTCAGCACAAAGCGGCAGAGCTTTCCGCTCCACGCCGCCAGACGTGTGTGTGCTCTCCACAGATGTTCCTGCATATGATAAGCTGCGTTATTCGTGCGTGGACCCCCAGAGGAGACTGATCCGTTGCCAGATTTCTCTCCGTCGTTGGCGTTTTGGAATGTAGTGTGGCAGAGGTAGACGGAGATCATGATGATTGGTCTGAACTTCAGCTTGCAGGAGTTGCTGCAGAAGTTTGAGGAGGTATTTTCAGATTTGTTTGGTGAGGAATGGATCGGGGTGGTGTGGTGACTGGGTATGAAAGTTACACAAGTGCCAAAAGTGAGTCAAAGCTGTTGCTCACCAGCTTGTTGGAGACTGGAACAACATAATAGATCATTAGGGATGAACTATTAAAATGTCTTGTTTAAAGCTTGTCCTTGTTACAGTGTAATTACACAAATAATACTGAGTGATATTAATTAATAACATGCAATTACCAGGGTTATTATCATTAGCAAGAACCATAAAAATATTTTATTACTTGAAATAAAACAAACATTAACTGAAATAAAATGTCAAAAACGTATTAGTATTATTATTCAGCACTTCTCATTTTCAAGCAAAGTTGAAAAACTAATTACTAAAACTAAATAAAGTAAAACTTAATAAAACTATATAGACACATGAAAAAAATAAGAGAGAAACAACAAAATTACTATTTTAAGCAACTCTAAAATGAAAACAAAAAAGAAAATACTTTAAATTGATACTTGAATTCCACCAGTGCTTCAGGTTTAGGGGTAGTTGCGTATTATTGTGTAATTTACTGTTGTTAATATAGTAAGTGAATGTAGCATGCAACAAGTACACTGTAAAGTGAAGAGTTGCCAAAATTAAGAACACTAAGAAAAAAAGAGAGAATTTTAAATAGTGTGTGTATGCATGCATGTGCATATATATGTATACACACAGATATATTATGCATTCTTATAGATTATAGACTTCTACAATTTATATATATATTTTTTAAATTTAGGTAATGATAGTTTGATCCTCACTGATGTAAAATACTCAAAAGCTTCAAATCGAACATCTGCTCTAAAGAAATTAGTTTTATCTGGTACATATTGCTGTGAGTGACACAATGATCTGTTTATCACAAAATAATTTTTTAATAAAACAATTATACCATTTCCTGACCTGTAAAGAAATTCCCATATAGGCTGATCTGAGAACTATCTCAATTTGGTCCTCGATCAAGACACTTAAGCTCAGGTCGCTGGAGGGAACGGTACAGCAGCAAGTGTGCTGTTAGTCACTTTGGATCAAAGTGTCTGCTATCTGTGCAATAACTACTTCCAGGATAGAGAGGCTTTCAGAGTGCACTCAGTGTGAAGAGCATCTCCCACCTGTGAGTGTGTGTGTGTGTGTGTGTGTGAGTTGATGAGGATGCTTCCGCCAACAAACAAGGAAAGGTCAAACATGAAAATGTCACGTTTATTTTTTTCTTTTAACCTCTGTCTCTCTCTCTTGGGTTTGTCTGGTTAAATTAGAGCACGCTGAGCGACAGCTCTGGGGAGTCTTTATGATCGAGAAGCAATTATTTAACTTTATTAACGAGAAAAGCTTTTTTTATTGCCTCATTTAATAGGTCAGACTGCCAGATGAGGGAGTTTTAGTGTGTGTGTGGGGCTCGTGCTTGAATTGATCACAGTTAAATGTTTCATTAAGAACTCTAACAGATGAACTGCAGAAATGAGATTTCTCGAGCGCTGAAGCTTCAGTCTGCTGCTTCTGTGTGTTCATGTGTCGTGTGAATTAGGCAGTTGCTCTCTTGATTCAAATTATAGCCATAAATGACAATAACCTTCCAGAATGGCAAGCTCTGATCTGATTGGCTGACTGTGTTTATTCTGGGCATCGGTTGTTGCTGTTCACCTGGGAAAAATAACCCTATTTTCCTCATACCAGACAGCATCTTTGTGGAAGATGTATTCACTGCATTTTCCAAAGTTTTGAGGTTCATGAAGTTTTGTTTAAAGACATTTGTTTTGTTTGTCTTTTTTCGTAATATTTAGTTTTTTATATTAAGTATTTTTCCGTCCGCTGGCAGCTTTGTTGTTTCAGACATTCTCTTTTGAATTTTTTCATTGACATTTTTTGTTTCTTTGTTCACTGACAGATTTGTTGTTTGAGACCGTTCTGTATCTAGTAATACAGATATCCAATAGATCTGTTAGTCCATTTATATGTCAGTCAGACAGTGTCTTGTATTAGAAGTAGTCAGTTTGTGTGTCTTTCTCATAAAATTCTATCAGGACCTTCAACATAACAGTACTTTATTTCATCTCTATGCGTTGGGATGTGCGCTGTTGTGTGTGTTCATTGGTATTCTGGTGCATGTTGTTTAAGAGAGTGACAGAGAGAGAGAGTTTGTCAAGTAGCAGAGTGCACTTTGCAAATGAACTGGAAAAGACCCAAACCTCCTCCTACTGTCCTCTACATGTCTCAATATGTCAAATTCAAATTGCACAAAAAAAAAGTATATCAGTTTGTTCTGTTTGGGGGAAAAGAAAACAGCACAGCAACTGCTGATCCAAGCAATATATGATAAATATCCAGAGTAATATTAGATAGGAAATCCTGACTGAAAGTCCTGCAGTGTGCTGTGGTGTTGTGCAGTTCACTAGTAAACTTTGAAGGCAGTTTGATATTACAGTTTGGTTTTAAACACAATGCAAGTGCTGATAAATTGTGTTTTCATCATAGGTGTACGATATAAATTGTGGCGCTGTGTTATATAAGGAATGAAAACAGAGCTCAATAATCTACTGAAACTAAATAAACCAAAAATAGACATAAAAATAAACTTAGCAACTTAAAGCAAACAAAAGTAAACAAAAAATATTTAAAAAAAGTTAAGTATTAGTTCATAACTATTAATTCTATTGGATGGTGTGAATGACTAGCTTATGTGCTCATTGTCTTTATGTGTGCTTTCACATGTAGTGTGATTAATCTTCAGTTCAGTGTGTGTGTGTGTGTGTGTGTGTGTGTGTGTGTGTGGTGAGGTTCAGTATCAGACTGACTATAATTGTGTTTTCTCCTCTCAGCAGAGGTGTGGAAACATGTCTGTCTGTCTTTGTTGATTTATTTATCTTTTCCTTTAACGAATCCACTTAATGAAGGTGGCAATTAAAGCAATCTCTGTCTCTCTCTGTGTGTGTGTGTGTGTGTGTGTGTGTAGGACATCCAGGTGGAGATCGAGGCTCATAATGATGTCTTCAGGAGTGTGGATGGGAATAAGATGAAGATGGTGAAGGCTCTGGGGAGCTCAGAGGAAGCAGTTTTCCTCCAACAGAGACTGGATGATATGAACCAGCGCTGGAACGACCTGAAGGCCAAATCAGCCAATATACGGTCAGTCTCACACACACACACACACACACACACACACACACACACACACACACCTCAAGTTCAATTGCTCACACCTTAATGTTGAGGTCACTTAAAAACCATCAAACATGAGTCATTTAGTAAGTAGAGCTGTGTTTCACTTCTATTGTCAATTTGAGCAGCTGTGTGTGTGTGTGTGTGTGTGTGTGTGTGTGTGTGTGTGTTTTTGTTTTTATATACCAGAGGGGACTTAAACCTGAATACACACAGACTCATGGGGACTTGTCATGGTGGGGACCTAAATTGAGGTCCCCACGGGTAAACAAGCTTATAAATCACACAGAATTAAGTTTTTTGAAAATCTAAAAATGCAAACCGTCTCCTGTGAGGGCTAAGTTTAGGTGTAGGGTGATTACCATTACGCCTATGAAAGTCCCCACAAGGATAGTGAAATGTGTGTGTGTGTGTGTGTGGCATAGCTGTCGTGTGTGAATCATTTCAAATGGCAAAATGAACAAACAGGAGACTGTGACTGTGTGTGAGAGAGAGGAAAACAGTTTGTGTTCTAATCTAATTAGGCACTAATTAATGAACACGTGTAATTACAAGTCTTGCTGATGCATCCATTAACACACACACACACACAAACCAGGGCTTGACGCTTCTTTTTTCCCTAGGAGTGCATGATTTTTTAAGTTGAAAAAATAAGCACACTAAAAAAATTTAAGATTTAATTTGTTCAAATACAAACATGCACTAAATATTTTTGGTTCAAGCTGTATACTGCAATACTGCAATTATTTATAGGCCTACTTTAAAAAGTATAAACTATATTGGCGTAGTCTGTTTATTACAGTTATACATATATCTGTATAATTATAAATAAACCGGGACCTTATTTTGAAATGTCTATGCTTTACTGCTTATTCAATATGAGGGAGATCAAATATGCACTCTTATTGCCATCTACAATATATTGCAATATAAATGCCACAAAGTAAACATTGTTATAGTTCATCAACAACAGATCATGATCAATCTATTGGCTTAAATGTGAACTGCTCTAAAACAGCGAGCTTGGAGAATGCACAACAGCACAATAGTGTTTTTCCTTTGAAACTTGCAGTGCTCATAAGTCTTTGATTAAATTTTATAATCCTGATTTTAATTTTTTTAAGGATCCACAGGGTCTTTTTTATTCGTGCACATGCTTCTAAACACATTTTAGAGTTCTACCACATCTATGTTTAATAGCAAATGTGAGTATAATGCTCACAGTCAAACCCCTGTGCGCACACACACACACAAAGCAAGCTTCACCTGTTGCACTCGTTCTGTTCAGAGAGAGCGTTGGAACGTTTTCCTGTGTTTGTGGGAAGTCCTGATCTTCATTAGTACTCAGAAGTGTGTGAATGTGTGTGCAGGGCTCATCTGGAGGCCAGTGCTGAGCGCTGGAACCGGCTTCTGTCAGTCCTGGAGGAGCTGGGCTGCTGGATCAGTGTGAAGGATGAGGAGCTGAACAAACAGATGCCCATCGGAGGAGATGTGCCCACAGTGCTGCAGCAGCAGACCCACTGCACGGTGAGAGCCGGTCTCATCGCGGTCTGTCCCTCTCGTCTCAACTCCTTTCTCGTGTCATATCGTTTTGTACCCTTATCTTGTCTCAACTCTTTCTTCTCATCTCATGTCATCCGTCTCTTCTGAATTTGTCGTCTTGTCTCATCTCATGTTGTACCTTTTTCTTGAATCTTTCTCTTCTCATTGTCTCCTCTCACATCTTTCATCCCATCCTGTCTGATTTCTGTCCCTCTGTTTTCTTATCTTGTCTTCTCTTCTTTTCTCAGTTTGACTGGTCTAGTCATGTCTTTTCTTGTCTCATATCATATCTCATGTCCTCTCTTCTCACCTTGACTCGTCTCACCTTTTCTCTTTTTATTGTCCTGTCTCTTCTCCTCTCCTCAACAGCTGTGTTGTCTAGTCTTTCATCTTCCCTGGTCTCATCCTGTGTCTCATTTTGTCTTTCTTATGTGTCTCCTCCTTATGTATCTCCTCTCCATCCTATCATCTTCAACACATTTTTTTCTCCTCCTCCGTCTCTTCAGATTCTCCTGCAGGATATATTGTAGTATTTATGCTCCTCAGCTAAATGGTTATATTCTGATTGTGTCATATGTGTACAGTGTGTCACTGACCTAACACATGACCGAAATGTGTCATTAACCATCTGTGTGATAATGACCGTAATCAAGATAATAGCAGGCCTGCGCTGCACAATCAGAGCGTTTACACTCTCACCTTTACCCGAAAACATTTTAATCAGTGTTTGACTGACCCGGGGTCACATATAATGACTTTAAATGTTTACATGCACAGATCCAGAGAGCAGTTTAAGGATGTTTCTGTTATAAGCTTTCGATCCGTACAGACATGTTTTCTACTTTCTTTCTGCTGTATGATGCAGGAATACCTACAGCGCTCAGAACACACCAGACAAAACCACCGCGGGGAATTATGGGAAGGTGGCAGGAAGGTTGAAACTGTAACGAGTCTGTGACAGTTTGGTTATGCTCTCTCTCTTTCTCTCTTTCTCTAGACAGTTTGACTAATGATTCTCTGGAGCGAAGAGAAAGATTGCCCCCCATTTTGACTTTCTCTCCCTCTCTCTCTCTCTCTCTCTCTCTCTCCCTCCCTCTCTCTCCACCTCATCTTTTTCTTGGGCTCTTATAATAGATTGTCTTTGAGCCAGCTGCCCTGGTAAGAGCTTTAGCCGTGTGGGTACAAAACGCCAGGCCTTTTGAACACGTCACGGCTGATTAGTGTGTTGGCCAACCGGGCGGCCAGGATGGAGCGCCCCAGAACATGAGATGGAAGTGAAAATGAATAATTTGTGTGAGGTCTGAGAGACTTAGAAGAGCTGAACATAGTGTCTATCTGAAAACTTTTGCTGATAAAGACACTGAGCCAGTTAAAGAGAAGCAGAATGACCTTATTCAAGTTTATTTGTATAGCGCTTTTTACGATACAAATCGTTGCAAAGCAGCTCTATAGGAATTTAAGTTTCCACAATATATTTATATATTGCAGAACCTTAATATATTTATCTTATGGCAAAATTTGGTAATTCTGTATGTTGTCTGAACATTAGCATCCTCTGAGGTCCTCTGAGGGGTTGGCATCATCTTTTCTCAGGTGTTCGGTCATCTCAGATCATTTAAGGGTTGGATCCAGACTGAAGCTTCTGTCATTCCTAGTTACCACGGGATGTTAATCAACAGAGAAACAAATAGAGACATAATTAGCGTAGCTGCTGTTCCATCTAAGCAAAAATGATTTGTTCAACCCAAGCTAAAGAATAATAATAATGTACATTTGATCAGATATAACTGCAGTACAAGATTATAAGGTGCATTATGTGAATGCTTGGCTAAAGAGATGTGTCTTTAATCTAGATTTAAACAGAGAAAGTGTGTCTGAACCCTGAACGTTATCAGGAAGGCTATTCCAGAGTTTGGGAGCCAAATGTGAAAAAGCTCTACCTCCTTTAGTGGACTTTGCTATCCTAGGCACTACCAAAAGTCCAGAGTTTTGCGACCTTAGGGAGCGGGTTGGATTATAGCGTGGTAGAAGACAAGTTAGGTACGCAGGAGCTAAACCATTTAGGGCCTTATAGGCAAGTAATAATATTTTGTAAATGATACGGAACTGAATAGGTAGCCAGTGCAGAGACTGTAAAATTAGGGTAATATGATCATATTTTCTTGACCTGGTAAGAACTCTAGCCGCTGCATTTTGGACTATCTGTAGCTTGTTTATTGAAGATGCAGGACAACCAGCTAGCAGTGCATTACAATAGTCCAGTCTAGAGGTCATGAATGCATGAACTAGCTTTTCTGCATCAGAAACAGGTAGCATGTTTCGAAGCTTGGCAATGTTTCTAAGACGGAAGAATGCTGTTTTTGTAACATGGGAAATATGATTTTCAAAGGACAAGTTGCTGTCTAATATAACACCCAGATTTCTGACTTTAGAGGACGTGACAGTGCATCCGTCTAGTTGCAAATTGTAATCCAAGAGATTCTGTGTACTGTTTTTTGGTCCAATAAGTAATATCTCTGTCTTATCTGAATTTAATAGGAGGAAATTATTGGTCATCCAATCTTTTAAATTTTTTGCACAATCTATTAGCTTAGATAGTTGAGAAGTTTCATCTGGTCTTGTTGAGATATATAGTTGAGTATCATCAGCATAACAATGAAAACTAATCCCGTATTTTCTAATAATATTACCAAGAGGCAACATGTAAACTGAAAATAGCAGAGGACCTAGGACAGATCCTTGTGGTACTCCATACTTCACTGGTGATAATTGAGATGACTCCCCATTTAAATGAGCAAAGTGGTAGCGACCGGACAGGTAGGATCTAAACCATCTTAAAGCCTGCCCTTGAATACCAGTATAGTTTTGTAATCGATCTATGAGTATGTCATGGTCTAAAGTGTCGAACGCAGCACTAAGATCAAGTAATACTAGCAATGAGATACAGCCTTGGTCTGAAGCAAGAAGCAAGTCATTTGTAATTTTAACAAGTGCAGTTTCTATACTATGGTGAGGCCTGAAACCTGACTGAAATTCTTCATAGAGATCATTTTTTTGCAAGAAGGAGCACAATTGAGCAGAAACAACTTTTTCTAAAATTTTAGACATAAACGGAAGATTTGAAATGGGTCTGTAATTTGCCAGTTCATTAGAATCTAGTTGTGGTTTCTTAATAAGAGGCTTAATAATCGCCAGCTTAAATGGTTTTGGGACGTGACCTAAAGATAACGATGAGTTAATAATATTGAGAAGCGGTTCTTCTGCTACAGGTAACAACTCTTTCAGTAGTTTAGTGGGTACAGGATCTAATAAACACGTTGTTGGTTTAGATGCACTGATAAGTTTATTTAGCTCTTCCTGTCCTATAGTTGTAAAGCACTGCAGTTTTTCTTTGGGTGCGATGAATGAAGCTGAAATACTAGACGCAGTAGAATCTACATTTGTTATTGTATTTCTGATGTTATCTATTTTATCAGTAAAGAAATTCATAAAGTCATTACTATTAAACTGTGAGGGAATATTTAGATCGGGTGGCGTGTATTTATTTGTTAATCTAGCTACTGTGCTCAATAAAAACCTTTGATTGTTTTGGTTATTATCTATGAGTTTGCGGATATGCTCTGCCCTGGCAGCTTTTAGAGCCTGTCTATAGCTGGACAGACTGTTTTTCCACGCAATTCTAAAAACTTCCAAGTTAGTTTTTCTCCATTTGCGCTCAAGATTACGAGTTTCTTTCTTGAGAGAATGGGTATAACTGTTGTACCATGGTGCAGTACGTTTTTCTCTAACCTTTTTCAATTTGAGGGGGGCAACAGCTTCTAATGTATTAGAGAAGATAGTGCCCATGTTGCTCGTCATTTCGTCTAGTTCATGTGTATTTATGGGTACACAGAGCAGTTGAGATAAATCAGGCAGGTTATTTGTGAATCTGTCTTTGGTGTCTGGAACAATAGTTCTGCCCGGACGATAATGCGGAGCCATATAACTAATATCAGTAATACGCAGCATGCACGATACAAGGAAATGATCAGTAACATCATCACTTTGAGGTACGATATCTATATCAGTAAGATCAATTCCATGCGATATAATTAAATCTAGCGTATGATTAAAACGATGAGTGGGCCCGGTGACGTTTTGCTTGACTCCAAAAGAGTTTATTAGGTCAGTAAACGCAAGTCCTAACGCATCATTTGTATTATCAACGTGAATGTTAAAATCTCCGACAATTAGCAGTTTATCAACATTAACCAACAGATCTGAGAGGAAATCTGCAAATTCTTTTAGGAAATCTGTATATGGCCCTGGCGGTCTATACACAGTAGCCAGAGCAAGAGATAGGAGAGATTTCTTTTGCATATCTAACAGTGTAACATTAAGCAGAAGTATTTCGAATGAGTTAAACCTCCTGTATCCTGTTTTCTGAGTAACATTGAGAATATCACTATATATTGTGCAACACCACCACCACGACCAGTCTGACGGGGCTCATGTTTATAACAGTAGCTTGGTGGAGTAGACTCATTTAGACCAAAATATTAATTTGGTTTCAGCCAGGTTTCAGTCAGGCAGAGTACATCAAAATTATTATCTGTGATCATTTCATTTACAATAACTGCTTTGGGTGCGAGGGATCTAATGTTTTGGAGCCCAAGCTTTAAAATTTTTTGTTCATTTATTATCGTTTTTCTGGTTTAGTCACGTTCAGATTTTTTCTAGATCCTGCATTAAATTTATATTTTGACCTCGCTATTCGGGAAACAGACACAGTCTGTATAGATTGGACAACACAAGTACTTCTATCATTTAAGTGGGTAGAACTAATGTCATCATAGCAGTTATTTGAGAATTGGCTCCAAGATTAATTGTGTAATGAGCCAATTAAATGAAATGGAAACGGTGCCTTTTCCATTTTGAAAAGGTTATTTATAAAGTACATTTTTGTTTGACTTTTAATATTCAAGTGGTAACTGCTTTGTGCCATCTCCAGCTAAATTAATATATTTTATTTAATATATTAATAAGCATGATATGCTGAGATATAATCATGCCTTTAAAAAGTACCAAGGTTGACACTTTTGCAGTTTAATTTGACATTTAAAGGTTTTAAACTACAAGGAGCGTAATAGAAAGATCATTTGAAGCTGGTACTTCCACACGTTTTGAAGTATCAGTTGTTTATGAAACGAAATCATGGCAACAGGGTTGACACAAGCTATGTTTCCATTCAAAGATGCCAATTTAACTTCTGTAAAACTGGAATATTGCATAAAACATTTGCGAATAAAGCACCGTTTCCATCCAACGAATCAAAGAGAACAAAATCGTCACTTCCTGATAAACTGGCGCCAAATATCATTAAGAAAAGTAGGAGAAGACACTGAATATAATAAGCTTCATATATGATATATACATATATA